>NC_081185.1:143509967-143831405 GCF_029867415.1 Vicia villosa | reverse complement strand
CACACAAAAATGCAGAAAAAAAAAAAGTGGGCCAAAGGGGTCTGACCCGGCCCAGTTCAATGGGGAAGCAAGTTATGAGGGGCTGAGCGGCCAGAAACCCTAGCCACCTCATTTCTTCCAAAACTTTCAAGTCTCCAAGTTCCCTCCTTTCCCCTTTCAACCTTAGCATTCATTGTTTGAAGGAATTTCTTGTGTTCATCTTATCTCCCTCAATTCTCTTTGTTCATTTGGTTGTGCAAGGTAAATGTTGTTCTTTTCTTTGAAATAGTTTGTGTAAATTGATAGTAGTAGTAGGTGATGTTTAGAATTGTTTATGTTTGTAGATTTTAGGTTTAGATTGTAATTAGATTGTTGTTCTTGTGAATGAATTTCTGAAAAATGTGTGTTAAACCCCCCTAGTTTGTGTAAATTAGGTTAGATTTGTGATTAGGAGTAGAGGTAATAGTGCATTCATCACTGGTTGCCATTGTTGATGTAGAAGAAGTGAAGAAATTGTAGGAGAAGCATGCTTTAGCAGACTGCATTTCTGCAGAATTTTTTCTGAGAAATCGCAGGGCCGCTAAGCGGCCGTGACCCCGCTAAGCGGCGGATGCTGATGACAGAAAAATAATTCTGTTTCTGGTTCAGTCTTGTTCAAGCATTCAAAGTCGGGTCCAGCACCACTAGTTAGCTATGTTTAACTGCAATATTATGTGTTTAACAGTGTGGTGTGCTTTTTGTTGTAATTTGCAGATGGCTTCTCGACAAAACCGAAGCAAAAGAGGACGGTTTCCAGGCTCTAGTTCTGGACAAGCTCCCGTTCCTGAAGCACCTCAATTCGACAGTGCAAGATTTTTGAGTGCTGAACATCAAGAGTGGTTTGGACGGCTGTGTGGTAGAAAAATTTTAACTGAGAAAATATTTGACCTTAAGCCCAATGGGGAGTACAGGCAATTTATGGAAAACATGCACCATCGTAGGTGGGATGTTCTTTTGCAGCCAAGTACTCGTATCAATGTGGATATTGTAAGGGAATTTTATGCTAATGCGATGCCCACAGAAGATACGAAGTATGTGAGAAAAACCGTTGTTAGGGGGAGAGTGATTTCATTCAACCGGGCTGCCATTAGCTCTTATCTTGGTGATCCTTTAGACCTTCCTGAAAATGGGTGTGAATATGCAAGGATACATAGAGCAAGGCAGTGGAACATGGATGAAGTAGCAGAGACTCTTTCTTTTGAGAGTCGTGGTTTTTCTCTTAACCCATCTGGCATACCAGTGAAGATGGATCGAGGGAATATGAATCAGATGGCTCAGCTCTACCTCACCCTGCTTCTGAACAACTTGAAGCCGAAGAGCCACAACAGTGATCTTACTTTAGCTAACTCCTGTTTATTATTTGCTATGATGACAGGTGTAGAGATTGACATTGCTCAGCTCATTTCTGATGAGATGCGAGAGGTGGCTTCTAGTGGGCACTCTTTAGGGAGTCGACTTGCGGGTCAACTTCCTTATCCTGCTTTGATTATGGGATTGTGCAGGAGAGCTAGAGTGGAGATCCCAGATGAGGTTCACATGACTATCACTAGCAAGGTGGATGACAGTTATGTTGCTCGGTTTTGTTCTCCACGGGCAAGGGGTCGTCAACCACAACCTGAGGCTGTAGCTCCTCCTGCCGGCCAAGCAAGGTATAATCAGCAAATGGCTTGCAGGTATAGTTGGGATTATATGGATGCTTTGCGCAGGTCGGAGGCTACCATTCACGACTCCTTGCACCGCTTGTACTTGAAGATGAGCGATCCTTCCAGTGTAACATCTTTTACTACAAATGAGCAGTATGAGGCCATTTGTAACTATCCGGAGGATAGGCCATTTTTTAGGAATGGGGGAGGAGAAAATGAAGAAGAGGGTGAAGAAGGAAATCATGAAGAAGAGGACAATGATGATGAGTGATGATGCATATCATTTGGTGATGTTGTTATGTTTATTGTGTTTGTTTACTAATACTTTAATTTTCTGTTGAATAGTTAGTTGTTGGATTATTTTGTTACCATCCTTAGGGATGTATTTTGTTTTGTTGTAATGAAGTAGCAAATGATGCTACTAAGACATCTTTGAGGCATTTGCCATTGGCAATTTGTCTCTAATATATTATATTATATTAGGTGTGTGTTATATTTTGTGTTTTTACTATAGTGTTAAGTTTGTGTAGTTATATAATATAGTTATAGTAAATATAATAATAGTACTAATAATATAATAGTAGTAATTGTGTTTGATCATAATATTAGTAATTATAAGAAAATTTTTGTTGTTTGTCCTTGTGATGAATAGAAAAAAACTCAAGCAAGCAAAGTCTTATCAAAGAGTGGTAACATCAAAGTTTGATGGTGATGATAATGCTCTTGATGTGGTGCATGCTAAGGTAACGATTTTCTTGCTTTGTAGATATTAGTGTGAATATGATTTAGGTGCTTTATACAAAAACTTGTCATCACTTTGCATGTGAAAGATTTTGTTCATATTTGAATCTAGTTAGGACATAACTACATAAGTGAGAGGACTTTCCATTGTGTACTATAGACTTTTGTGTGTGCTAGCAATTGATGTTAACTGGGACGATTCATGCTTAATTTGCTTTGTTTAAAGTGTTAGAACTTAGAAGTGATCGAGGCAATTATTTTTTTTTGTGTAATACGAGAAAAACCACCTTCCAAAAGGCCACATGTGAGAGTGTGATCAATTGAAACCAATTTTGAGCCGTAAATTTTGATTTTGCCAAGTGAGTTGAATGAGAACCGACAAGCTAGTAAGTACTTCCTTATTGAGTTTGTTGAAGAAAAGCAAATAGAGAAAACTTTTGACTCACTTGGAAAATATTTTCTTTGGTAGACACTTAACCCAATTACATTTAAACCTTAAATGAAGAGCATGATTATGTGGAATTGTTGAATTGTTCAAAGTTGGGGAGAAAGGAGTTTACTTGAGAAAAGAAAGAAAGGAAATGGTGGTATAATAGAACAATGCATTCAAAAAGAAAAAGAATAATATGAAAAAGAAAAGAAAAAGTTCAATGAGATGAAAAATCAAAAGACAAAAGAAAGAATGCATTGTAGTGTTGTTAAGTCAAAAGGGAGAAATAAGAAAGTTTGTGTAAATAGTGTGATTGAATAAATGCTCTTCATGCAATTGTCCCTTTTTGATTCATTGGCCTTGTAGAAATGTCACTTGTTTGGAACCAAGCCAAGTTACAACCGAAAAAGCCCTCGTGATCTTTGCTTCTAGCATTTTGGGTACTTAGTTAGATGAATGTATGAATTGTCTTGAATGTGCACAATTGTTAGGGAGAGTGATAAATCCTTTGTGCTAGCATGATTATAGCACTTTGTCCTTCATTTTTGAAGTTG
Source organism: Vicia villosa (assembly GCF_029867415.1). NCBI lineage: Eukaryota > Viridiplantae > Streptophyta > Magnoliopsida > Fabales > Fabaceae > Vicia > Vicia villosa. Next base: position 143,828,019 of record NC_081185.1, on the reverse strand, counting down.
ATTGTAGGTGATTCAAGTTTGAACATTATTTTGAATAATGCAAGTGTGATGAAGTGTTTGTATTTAGAACCTAGCTCATATTCATGTTTTGATCTTGTACAAGCAAGGGATGGTTATGGAGCATGCAAGTAAGTCAAGTTTGAACCATTCTCTTTATGTTGCTAACTTTGTAAATATTATTTTTGTGCTTGTTGAGTTGTTCTTGTTTGAGGACAAACAAAGGTCAAAGTTGGGGAGAGTTGTTAGAATCCAAAATGTGAATATTTGTTGATAACTTTTGTGGTATTTTGATAACTTTTCTCACACTCTTTCCATTTAATTTTGGTATGATATAGTGTAAATAAATAACATTTAGTTTGGTAGTAAATCTCTTAATTATAAGCTTTTCTTTTGCTTTTTATAGGTTTTATGCACTTTGGGAAGTATATGGAGGTTTTGAGACATGTTGGAGCAAGTTTGGAGACCAAAGGAAGAATTTTGGTTCAGCAAGGGCCGCTTAGCGGCCACTAAGCGCGCTTTCCAGTGGCGAGGGAAGATTTTGTGCTCAGCAAGTTCCGCTAAGCGGCCTAATCCCGCTTAGCGGCCTCCAGCGTGGAACCAGATATTTTTTGAGGACCGCTTAGCGGCCGCCTTGGCGCTAAGCGGCGGTACTTTTTCAAGTGGCTACTTTTAGGCACTTGGAGATATTTTTGTGATCTTATCTTGTTACTTTTTCATTCCAACAACAACAACATACTCTAGGGCAAGAGAAGAAAGAAGAAAAACTCATCCATATTCAAGATTTCTCAAGCATATTTCTTCATCATCTTTGGATTTCTATGCTAGGAGATCTTGTATTGATGTTTGTTGTTGAAGCTATGGATAGCTAAACTTCTCATGTGTCAAGATTAGAGGTAGTTAGCTTGTAAAGTATGTATTTAGCTTGATCTTTTGTATATGAACCTTGTTGGTGATTAATATATGGTGAATATCTTTGTATTCATGTTTATATGTTGTTTTGATACACTATTGAGAGATATGTTTCAAATCTTGACCAAAAGGGTATTCATCTATCAACAATCAAACTCTAGAGATAGATTTGTGAGTTGATAATCACTTGTATCAAACTTTAAAGGTTATTATGTCAACTGTCGGTATGAGAGATCATCTGACGGTTAATATAATAACAATCACGACACTGCTTTAGAGATAAACAGTATCGAGAGGATACGTGGTTGTATTAATCATTGATATGTTCATATACATGATCATCAGAGTATATACAAAAGCAAGCTGACGAAAACTAATCTTGACACAGTTTTACTAAACCGTTTTTAAAACCTAAGTTATTGTCTTTCATTTCTTTTCATGCTATTTATCTTTCATGAAACTAAAAACATACCGAATCCTAACTCAAAATACACTAAGCTGTAGAACGGCGATAATGTCGCATCAATCCCTGAGGAGACGATACTAAAAATACTTATCCTATACTTTCTAACAACATCCCCCCTCAAATTGATGCGGCTGGTCAAGGAGCATCAATTTGCTAACAAGAAACTGATGTCGTGGGCGTGGAACAGCCTTGGTAAGAATATCTGCAAGTTGCAACTGAGTACTGACATGAGGAAGTGATATTATTCGATTATCGTAGGCGTCACGTATTGAATGACAATCAACTTCGATATGTTTGGTGCGCTCATGAAAAACAGGATTTGCAACAATTTGAATGGCACTTGTATTGTCAGCATAAAGTGAAGTTGCCTCTGTTTGGGGAAATCCAAGTTCAGCCAAAAGACCACGAAGCCAAAGTATTTCTGAACAAGCAGCAGACATGGCACGATACTCGGATTCAGTAGAAGACTTAGAAACTCTTGCTTGCTTCTTACTTTTCCAAGAGATCAATGAAGAACCAAGAAACATGCACCAACCAGTAACAGATCGACGAGTATCGGGACACCCTGCCCAATCAGCATCACTATAAGCACTCAACTGAAGAGAAATTCCAACGGAAAAGAATAATCCGCGGTGAGAGGTTCCCTTTAAGTAGCGAATTATACGACGAACCGCAGCCAAGTGAAGATGACGAGGAGAATGCATGAATTGACTTACTTGTTGAACAGCAAAAGATATGTCAGGGCGAGTAATAGTCAAGTAGTTGAGGCTGCCCACAAGTTGTCGATACAATAAGGGATCAGGCAAAAGATCACCATCATCACGATGATATTTAACATTAACCTCAAGAGGAGTATCTACCGGATTAGCCGATTCGAGACCGGCCATAGAAATCAAATCTGTAACATACTTGTGTTGATGGAGAAAGATGCCCTTGGATGTAGAATGAACCTCAAGACCAAGAAAATAATGTAGATTACCCAAGTCTTTCATGTGAAATGAGGCTTGTAACTGTTGCTTAAGTCGCTGAATGGAAGCATGATCCGAACCAGTAATAACCATATCATCAACATACAAAAGAAGCAGAACAATACCCGTAGATGTGCTATGAATAAATAAAGATGAATCATACTGACTCTGAATAAAGGAGAATCCAAGTAGAGTGGAGCGGAATTTCTCGTACCATGCTCTAGGTGCCTGTTTCAAACCATATAAGGAGCGTTTGAGCTTACACACGCCTTTAGATGACGAGAATAAGCCTTGAGGTGGAGTCATATAAATATCTTCTCCCAGGTCACCATGAAGAAAAGCATTCTTCACATCCATTTGATGAAGAGTCCAACCACTAGAAGCAGCTATGGAGATGATCGTGCGGACAGTTGTCATTTTGGCAACCGGTGCAAATGTCTCATCATAATCAATTCCATATTCCTGCTTGTTTCCTAACGCAACCAAACGAGCCTTGTAACGATTGAGGGAACCATCAGAATTTAATTTCACAGAATACACCCATTTGCAACCTATAGGTTTTACATCGGGAGGGCAAGAGACAATATCCCATGTGAAATTCTCTTGAAGAGCTTGAAGCTCTTCATTCATTGCTTTTATCCATCGCACATCCTTAACAGCCTGTGAGTAACAAGTAGGAATAGATATGCTAGAGAGTGTGGCAGTCAGAGAAGTATGTGAGGAATCATACCTGTCTGGTGAATATCTATCAGGTGCACGAGATATTCGACCAGAACGTCGTGGTTCAACCAGTACAGGATCAGGTGGCGGTTCAGCGTCGGGAAGGGCCGTGGGAACCTGCTGTCTGTGTTTTCTGACATATACATGACCTGGTTTATAACGTTCTATAGATTGAGGCATAATAGAAAACTTAGGAAGAGTAACAATATCATTAATGGCAGGAGAAACACAGGGAAACATAAACTGATTATCAAAAAATGTCACATTTCTAGAAATGCGAAAACGATGGTTAGTGACATCATAACACACAAATCCCTTATGAGAGTGACTATATCCCATAAATGCACATTGAACTGATTGTGCTCCAAGCTTATGCCTTTCAAAAGCAGGTAAGTGAACAAAACACACACACCCAAAAGTATGTAAAGAACTATAATCAGGATGAATTTTAAAAAGACGAAGGAAAGGAGAATCAAGTTCAATAACCGTAGAAGGAAGACGATTGATCAAGAAGACAGCTGTGGAAAGAGCTTCTACCCAAAATCGGGAAGGTACTGAAGCTTGGAGAAGCAATGTGCGTGTAACATCAAGCAAATGACGATTCTTACGTTCTGCAATACCATTTTGTTGAGGGGTATTGGGACAAGATCGTTGCGACAAGATGCCTTTTTGTTGAAGGTATTCCTGAAACTTATGAGACATGTACTCACCACCAGAGTCAGAGCGAAAAATTTTAACACTTGCTTGAAATTGAGTTTCAACATATGTTAAAAATTTCTTAAACACAGAAAACACTTCAGATTTAGACCGAAGGAAATATAACCAAACAAAACGACTATAATCATCAATAAATGTGACAAAATATTTATAGTGAGAATGAGAAACTACAGGAGACATACCCCATACATCACTATGAATCATTTCAAAACAAGTGGAAGCACGATAAGCACCAGACGGAAAAGGAAGTGTTTTACTCTTAGCCAATTTGCAAACAGAACATGAAATAGAGGCATTAGAAACATTTTTATTTCCCAACAAACCATTTTTAAATAAATGGGACAAAACAACAGAGTTTGGATGACCTAATTTTCTATGCCAATCCTCATAAGAGTTCAAAACATTATTACAAGCAAGAGATATATGATTAGAAATAAACTGAAGTGGAAACAATCTTCCCACTTTAGGCCCCTTCGCGATCACTTTCCCCGACACCTGTTCCTGTACAAGACAACCATCACGAGAAAAGTTAACATCATAATTTTTATCTACCAATTGACCAACAGATAATAAATTAGACGCAAGTCCAGGTGATACAAGCACGTCCCGAAAATCAGAGTTTATGTCGCCAATATCCGTAATAGATAAAGTATTACCATCAGCTATTTGAATTTTCTGATTACCATGATAAGAGTGTAAATTGTTCAAATACTCTGAAGAACCTGTCATGTGATTGGATGCACCCGAATCAAGAAACCATGGGCGAGAAACATTAGAAGACTTACCCTGAATTCCCAAGGCCGAGAGAGCGGAAAGTACCATTTGTTGAATCAATTCAGGTTGTATAGCACCTTTGTTTGATGCCCCATTAGTGGAAGGACCAACCGCATGATTTGTAGTTGCATGGAATGCTTGTACTGAACGTTGTGTTGGTCGTGGAGGACGTGTGGGACACTCAGAGATAATATGACCCTGTTGCTTGCAGTAATTACAAAACTTCTTATTGCAGCTACGAACAATATGACCAAATTGTTTGCAAGAGAAGCACTGAACCTGTTTCATATCACGATTTTTACCTTTACTGTGAGCAGCATATGCAACCGTCACGGGCTCGGAAATGGTAGCATCATGAGACATGGCTCCTTGAGTAATAAGACGTTGTTCCTCCCTTAGAAGTTCTCCAACACATGTATCTAAAGAAGGAACAGGATTCCTATTCAGTAAGGCACCTCTGACAACCTCAAATTCTGGACGTAATTTCATGAGAAATTGATCTCGACCACTTGTGTTGTAAACCTCTTGAACAACCGCAAGAGAGGTCTTGGGAACATTAGCATGTATAATAGCAGAGTGTTCTGCCCAGAGATTTAAAAAACCAGAATAGTATTCTTGAATAGACAAATCACCTTGTTTGTAGTTGGCTATTTCTAACTCCAACTGAAAACGTTTTGCCGAATTGTCCTGGTTGTAAATGCGCTTTAGATAATTCCACATTTCTTGAGCAGTTGAAAAAGAGCGTAAGTTATTGATCATGTGAGGATCAATACTGTTGAGAATCCAAGTGATGATTTGAGCATCTTTAGTTTCCCACGCATCTAAATCAGTTTTCTCTGTCGGTGCCTTAGAAACATCATCTAAATGACTCCATAATCCCTTTCCTTTAACATACATCTTGAACTGAAATTCCCATGCAGAATAATTCTTGCCGGTAAAACGGACACAAAAATTCTTTTCATTTTCCATTGCCATTAGATATAACCCCTTTGTATTGATAAATAAACAGGATAAATCCAAATCCTGTGCACGTGCAACCAATTTATTTAATAATAACAATTAAATAAATAGTAAAACAGTGGTAAGCAAACCAGAAAACCACGCAGTAGCTAAACCAGGAAACCACACAGTAGCTAACGAGCGGTGAAAAAAAACACCCACGATCTAGAAATCGCCAACAATTCGACAATGAAACCACAATCACCGAACGGAATCACCCAGACCAACGATCACCAAGCGGAATCGCCGAGAATACGAAACGGAATCGCAAAGCACAATATGTTAGCAGCACCAAATGATTAACTATCACCGATGCGGTAAACACGGAATCAAGATCACGAAGCAACAACAATGAAGAAATCACGAAACGGCAATTGAAAGATTTCAATTGAGAAACGCGATTTCGAGAAATACAAACAAGAAACACGATTTCAAGAGCGACCCAGTGGGGTGTCGCTATTCAGCCAAGAGAACAAGGAGTTACAGGTTAGATCGAACCCTTCTGATACCATGTCATGAATTCTGGCTTAATGCCTTTCTCATTGCATTTGATACTATATATAATAGTGTCGGTAATTACAATTCATAATGACTAATTACAACTCATAATAACTAATTACAACTTATAATCGCTAATTTCCTATTCTATGAATGTAAATTATTCACAATAAATGTGTTTGATTATTTCCTGATTAACATTCCCGTCCATAGCTGGGAAGTCTCTGTCTTTGCCTCAACCCTCTGTTCTTGAGCATCCGCTCTATCAACAAGTATGCCCGTAACAGAACCGTCTCTACCCCTCTTCCTCATTGAAACAAATAAATAAGACAAAAAAATATAGTTAAAAAATAAACTATCAGAAATTGTAAAATTTCCTATATTTTTTATAAAAAAATATAAACTATCGAAAATTTTGAAATTTCTGGCATTTTTATAAAAAAAAAAATTAAACTATCGACAATTTTGAAATTTCTGATACAAATGCTTCAGAAAAGCACCAGAAATTTCCATGAATTTCTACCGGAAATTTTGCAAAATAACAGAAATTTTTTAATGTTTCGTGAAATTTCCGATATCGCTCCATGAATTTAAAATTTTCGATAATTGCCTGTGCATTTTGTGAATGGTGAAGTTTTTAGTTTTGGTATTTCAGTCTTTTCATATACTAGTACTTTAGAGGGACTCGAGATAAAATTGTGGGGGATTGCAGGTTAATTTCTCACAAAATCTAATAAGCACTTATAACCGGCATAAGCACTTATTATCGGCCTGCAATGAACTAAAAAAAACCGAAAATCCAATAGAAGCCAACAAACCGGGGAATAATCCAACCATATTGGTTGAAACAGATTTTAACCTTTTCAGCCTTTTTTTTTTAATTTATTTAAAAATAAACAAGTATAAAAGTTGGAAGAAAATAAAAACAAGTGCCAATTTGGTACTGTTGGATCTTATGGAACTCGCCCTCAATATAACATTTACAATTATATCACATGCTCTCCACTTCACATCCTAAAACTATGGTGCTAATGCTAAGCTCATAGAACGTTTAAGTGAGAAAGGATAAGAAAGATAAAACCAAGAATGAGTGAGTAGTGGGAGAGCACCTCATATAAGGAAGTGAGAGCCAAAAAAGAGATTGATCATCTCATCTGTTGTTCCTTTATTATGTGCATACAATTAAGTCATATTGTGAAACATTGGTCAAGGATCTATGTTAGTTAACCTCACAGAGCACCAGAGAAAGTGAAGGATCTATTGGTAACATAGACTACCTCCTCAACTTCAATGTCCTCTTCCTCGTCACTAGCTTCTCCGTCCCTCAGAATCATCCTCTCTAACTTCTCTTCTTCGTGCAGCACCTTCCACTCATTCCCCCACTTGTCCCAATCTTCTTTCAAGACACTCCGCCTCTCACGCTCCTGCTCAATCAGCAGCAACGAAATATCTTGATCTTCTGCTTCATATTTCTTACTATACTTCTTCAAGTTCTTTGCAATCTCTTCCTCTTTCTCCGGAGTCAAGAAGGATGGTGGCCTTGGTCTCCATAAGAACTATAATTTGAAGAGAAAAAGAAAACAGAACATGAGATTGGTTAGAGTATGAAAAAAAAAAATTACCATGTCCGAAACTATATTATAGTTACCTGAAACAAGTGATCCTTCAATATCCTATAAAGATGTTTGCCAGTGAAAGACCATATATTGAATCCATTTTCCATTTCATCAACTGAACTCACAGCAGTTGCAACATACCTAGTAAAATAACAAAAATTCAACCATTTAATTGCTATGATAAATATAATTAACTAGTTTTACACAAAGTTATCCATGATGTGATGCACATTAGTCAGCAGTATCATCACTTGTTGGGATAAAGAATTTACCTTCCAGATGGATCCCATTCAACGTCGGTTGCCATTAAATGATCACTAGTACTGGCCATGATTTCAAGCTCATCGACATTGTAAAATTCCAACGGCCCACTGAAGCCTCTCAACCCTGCAAATACAATGAAACGGCCTGCAGGAGACCAAAATAAAGCATTTGCCTGCTTTCCTTTTAAAGTAGTGAGCTTTGAAACACGGTCAGTGTTCTGAGCAGTTCGCATAGAATAGATACTAATATCGGGCTTAGGGTTGTCGCCATGAATAACTGCAAACCTATGTCCCTTTGGCTCCCAAGCAAATGCAATGACCTTATCATTCTTATTCTCAAGCTCTAGAACTTCAATGGGTATGTCACGTTCCTTAATGCGGAAAAGCTCAAAGCCAGTGTAAGTACTTTTCTTTGTCTTGGTATATCGGTCCACATTAACAGCAAGGTAATCCCCATTGCTCTGCCAATACATCTTGCAGTCACCGACACTAAGTAGTTTTTTTTGTTTGAGTTCTTCTTTGCTGGGGATAGAAACAAGACATACCTACAAAATCGTCAAAGAACATAAATTTTGTATAAAACTATTGAGTAAAAGAAAAATCCATGACATGACCATAGAGCCAAGGAAAACAAAACTTTACCCTAGCAGGCTGGTTCCCACCTCCCGTCTCAGGAACAAACAGTGAAATGATTGGATCAGTTGGTGACCAGCTGAAATCTGTTATATTTTCAACCTTCAAGGACTTTTTGCCAATGAGAGAAAATGTTTCTGTCTCGTATACAGAGAGAATATTCTTCCCCATCCTTGCAAAGTACTTATCTTCTCTTCCACCACTCCATCTGCAAAGCCAATAAAACAAATTCATCACTAAATAAGGACCGCGAAAAATGGGAAAATTTTTAAGCTAGATAGGTAGAGATTGTACTTGAAAACAGGCCAAGACACTCCACTGACACCCCTGGTACCTCCGATAGCAAAATCATCCACAGTTCCCTTAAAACCTCTCATCACTTTACCAGTTCTCACATCAAATATATTTATCACAATCCTCTAGAGGAAGGAAGTTCATGTCAGATACAAGGTCACAAAAAACTAAAAAGAAACAGAAAAAAAGTGGACACTTACATTAGCATCCAGGGGATTGCTTGGTTCATGGCTGCTATAAGTTGCCAAATACTTCTCACCAGGTGAAAAATCAATTAGCTTCACCTGTGATTTATATTATTATTACTATTAACATTAATGTAAAACAAAATAATATACAGTAAAAACAACATAATGAAAAGCTCAAAAAAACCTGGGAATGAGCATAACGCTTAAGACAATTGAAGGTTGTAGCACCTCCCCATACTGCTGCCCCCTGGCGGTGAACTGTTGCCAAGTATGTGCCCAGAGGAGACCATTGTACAAAACTCTCAGTCCAAAACTGTAATTCAAAATGTATATGAACATCGTACGAGGATGAAGAGATTGATAAATATCAAAGAATATAAGAGATTGATAAAGATGTCCACTTACTGCACGTTTATATACAGAATCAGGCTTTAAATGCCTAGCATCATTCCACAAAACCTCGGTATCTGAACTGGCGTGAATCACAAACTGGTCTCGGGCCTTAGCATCAGTAAGCCATTGTTGAAGATTTTCCTGCGAGAGAAATGATCATAGATAATAAGTACTAAAGCAAAACAATAAATGATACAAAGATGTAAAAAAAAAAATGCAATTCTATAATGATTACCCCTGGAGCATATTCCTTGTTAGGAGGAGGAGCCCATTCATCTGGCACTCTCATAAAACGGTCAAAATCATCAAACATATTAACGATAAATGTGTGAGAACGATCTAGTTTGTGTCCTTGGGCATTCTCTTTAGCAAGCTCGGCTTCCTAAAATAACCATCCAAGTTAACCACGTCAAATTAAATCAAAGAATAATTCCCATGCAGTATAACCAAAAGATTTAATTTGACCTAATCAAATGGAGTTGGGTTTAACCTGAGGAGTATTGTACTCAACGAAGCAGTAACCGACGGTCTTTTCAGTCACAGGATCCACAGGCATCCAGAAGCCATCATCCTTAATAGCACAAACCTTACTGAAAACTTTTCTAAGAACACCTTCAAGCTTCGCAAATTTCTCTTTGGTAACAACCGGGGTATTATCCACTACTATAATGTTGCCAAAACCAGTATCAGACTCAAGATTCTCCTCTTGAAGAACTTGTTCATCGTCACTACACCACGAACAAACAATGGAATCAGAAATGTAACATAGCTTCCTAGGGTTTAACAAAACTAGATTGTAAAGATATACACCTGATCGTGCCACAGTCTTCACCGGGAGGGAGGTGAATGGAATCAAGATCTACAGTCAATAAATCAATTCCAAGAAAAGAAGCTTTGTCTTCAACCTCTTTCATTACCGCCATGTTTGCGTCGTGCAGCTAACTGTTCTTGAATAGAAATAAACGCGGGAACGATGGAGACTCTGCGTGCAATTTCCGACGGTTGGTTCGGTTCTTGGTTTTCAAGATTCTTAACGACTTTGGACACAAATCCCGAAATTTTTCTTCCCTCCAAAATTTGAATTATTAAATATTTTAAAATATATAATAGTCAATCTATATCTATACCTATATCTAATATACATATATGATATATCGATATAGTATATATTATACATATTATAAATCCTAATAAATTTGTATATAACTATCTTAAAATTCTAATTAACACAACATTTATAAATTATTCTTTCAATTTAAATATTTAATCAAAATTTTAATTTTTTTAAATTTAAATCTCAATTTAATCGATACAATATCAAAATTTTAATATTTTTTATTAATTGTGCAATTTTAAATGGAACTGGTTTTACCAGACAAACAATACTTATAACTACCTGAAAACTCTAATATACACAAAATTTTAAAATCACCCTTTTAATTTAAATTTTTAATTAAATTTTTAATTTCTTTAAGTACATAAATTAAAGCATCATAAAATATTGAGGAAGAAGTTGAGTTGTAGGAAATGAGAGTTTAGAAAAAAATATCTCTCTTCAGATCTATTGTTTTTATTTTTTTTTTTTTTTTTGTAGGTGTATACTTTTTTAGTAACTTGCTTATAGTATATTTTAAATTAGAAACCACAATCTTATATAGTGGTGAATTTCTCTCCATCAATTTATGATTTTTACAACAACTCTAAATTTATGGTTTTAATTTTTTTAATTTAATTTTAGTTGTTTTTTAGGTGCGTACTTTGAAGCAAATAGTATTAATCGGAGAGTTGGAAGAAATATTTTTCTCACTAAATTTAGTGATTTTATTTTTCTTTCTAATTTCAGTATTATTTTAATTTTTATTATTTTTAGGTGTTGTCTTCTTAACTTTATTGTTGTTTTTTATAATTTTTATTATGTTTTATATAATATTAAAGAATCCGAGTTGTAGGAGAGAGTAGGTTACACGTACATACATCTCCCGTGCTATGCAAGAGATATGTTTTATTGAACTATTTATAATTAATAATTGTTGAAATTTAAAAAATAAATTTAAATATATAATATGAATATTTCTTATATTATTAGTGTTTTTATTTAATTCTTAATCTAAACTTCCAATTCAATGGAAAGAAGGTAGACTTATAAGGTTAGTACTTTAAACTTAATAATGAATTTATATTGGGTTTAAAACTTGTTATCTGAATTTGACGTCTTCTCTATAGAGTAAAAAGAGAATAACTAACTTACTATTAGAATATTATTTATGAGTTAATTGTGGAGAGTCGTTAGATGCCCCCGAGACTTTGATATCTATTGCTTGCTAACGAGATAATTCTCATGAACTGAAAAAATTCTGAAAAAGTGAAGTTTCCCTAATAGTCGGTCAAGGTCGATATTGTAATAACTAAGAAAATAGAATATATATATATATATATATATATATATATATATATATATTACTAGTAGAAAAAATGTTTGCTAAGTTGGTTAAAAACAACTTCTTAAGACGGTTCCGAGACTGACCTAAGAGTTGACGACATAAGAAGTTTTGGCTTCTTAAGTCGCTTTTAGATCTGAATTAAGAAAATGCTATTAGGTATGTTAAATAACAACCAACTAAATAAGTCTAGGCTTTTAGAAAGCTATAATACCACATGTATATGACTTACGAAGTTTCTTTCTTATATCAGATGGTTAACCGACCTAACAAGTTAGAGTTTTTTTCTAACGCACTTTGTCGCTTGTAGTTCTAAGGATCCTCCACATAACGGTTTTATGGAGCAAATCCAACAACATACAACAGAAGTATCGAAGGAGCAAACAAAAAATCTCAACAATTCAAAGGAACGAGTACGACAAATATCATGGAATCCTAAGGAGCACACCACTCATTTGTTATAGGAACAGAATTTGAACACGACTTCTCTCAATTGAGAAAAACAACAATAATCACATCATTCCAAATCAGCAAGCACATCACCATTCAAGTTATTCTAGCGAGCAGAGTTTAAATTATAATCCTTATAGTTCGAAGGAGAAAAATCTAGGACATGTTTCTCACAATTTTAAGGATAAAATTATACACCACTCACTGCAACATATTGATTATTCCAAGTAAAACATATCAAGCAGAGAAAGGTAGAACAACCACTATGAAACAATACACAAAAATCACTCTCAAAATAGCGAACACATACTCTACATCAAACACTTCGACAAAATCTAAGTCGTGTTGAGCAGAAACTACATCGTAGAATGCAACTCACAGAACACAATAAACACTAAAGCAACAATGAAGAAAAACCAAGGTCGGTCTCGCACACATGCATCATAAGCTTTTACCATAGCATACAATTTAATTTCAAGAGAAAACCGAGGCACAAACAGCAAAGCAACCTCTAGTGCAACCCAAGTTAGGCGAGTTTGAATGATGTTTGCAGATAATACATAGGTATAGGATTTTGAAATCTTGGCGAGTATAATAATAATAATAATAATAAATCTAAAAAGCTCATTCTTTCTCTTTCCTCACTTAATAAGTAAAAGATCGCAAACGATTCACGCTAACACTCATTCGTTAACTAACTAAATTGGTCCAGTTGAGTACAACAAATGTAAGGAATGTTAATACCTTCCCCTTTCATAATCGACTCCCGGACTCAATCTGGCTGCGACGACAATTTCTTTTATTTTGTGGATTTTATCGATATTTTCCCTTTCCTTTGAATAAATAAAGTTTGGTGGCGACTCTATTGTATTTCGAGTGTTTCTTACGCTCGGTTATTTTTCGCTCTACGACAAGATGGTAGAGGCAACTATGTCACAAATAACTTTAGAAATTTTTATGATCATGAAAGGATATTATATGAGGTAGTACTACCTTATACACCATAATAAAGCGGTGTTGCCGAAAGAAAGAATCAATCGATTATGAACATGGTGAAAAGCATGTTAAAAGAGAAGAACATTTTAAGGAGTCATTATTGGTTCAACTATCCAAAGGACAACTCTCAAAAAGCTCTCTCAACGGTTACTTCTCAAAATTACCTATATATAGTCTCTTTCACCATACTGAACATATCATCAATTTTGTGGTGAAAAAAATACCTACATCAAAAACTCCAATTTTGATTAGACTTATCCATTTGAATAAGCATAGAAGTTATTCTTTCAAAAAGGGTATCTCACTGCCATATAGTGAGTAAACCAAATTGGCAAGCATTTATTCTACTAGTATATCCTAAAGTGATATAAACTTTTGAAAAGTGAAGTGTAATCAAATCTTAAGTAAAGAATACTTTAATAATTATAAAAGTCTTTTGAGGCATAGATAAAATTCCCACATCTATCCTTCTCAAGGATAGTGTGTCAGGAATAGAAAAATCTCATTGTGTGAGGATTGGACTAACCACAAATTGGTGAACCAGGATAAAGGATTGTGTATTATTTACTTTATTATTTTTATTTCCTTACTTATTCTGTAATCATTTTTAAAATAAAAAAGGGGGTTAATATTCAAACCCCTCATTTCTAGTGACATTTCTTGTTTTCACATGAGTGTTGTCATGGAAGGACTTGGCATATTTAGATTGTGGAGAGAGTGATTTCTCCCTTTGATTGACCCTATATCAGTTAGTCATTGTTGATCGATCTCATCACCCACGTTTACTAGACATGGGAGTCCGCTCTCGACAACTTTGCTGCCCCTTGCGGCTCCTTTCAAACGACCATATGACTTCTTCGAACAACCCCTGACTTTGCAAGATAGTCGGTTCCTCACCATGGCGCCTAGTCTTTGGGCAGCCGAAGACTCGCCGAATGACTCATCCTTCACTCTTCTACTGACCTTCCCCGCTTTTGCTTAAATTGTCATCTCTCAGGGCCACTAAAAATATAATACTACAAAATTCATTATGAATAATATTTTTAATTTGAATAAAATAGAGGCCTTTGGATCGTCATTTTTGTTCTACACCATTGGATAAGTTTTTGGATTTTCACTTTCTCTCTTGCTTTAATTGTGCCCTGCCTTCGGTAAAAATAAATCTCTTTCTCCAAGCTTTCAATCCTTCTTCATTTCCTATACTCTTCATCAATTCGAATAAACCCCAAAATCACCTCCTTCTCTCCCCTAGTAATCGCGCCGTCTAATAACGCCGCCGTAGAACACCAAACACCGCAGCGCTCAACTTGCCGTCGGTTTCTCTCTCTCTTCTCTCCTTGGTTAGTTCTCTCCTTCATCACTCTTCTTGCTATCTTGTATCTTGAACACAGAACCCTTTACTCTCTACTCTTTTCACTTAGATCTTAATGTTTTTTATTCCAATCTATGAAATTGATGCATAGTTTAGCTACTGGATAATTGTATTAGTGATTTATCAGGTTAACAATGGTATGGTTCTTTTTTAATCCCCTCTTTTGGTATAAACCCTAATTATTGAAATTTTGATGAAGCGTGAAATTGATGGTCAAAATCTCTGGAAGTGAAATTTTGATTCATCAAATTTCATTTTTTCTAAATCCATATAGTACTCTCTTTTACTGAAATTTAAATATCAAAATTAACTTCAAGTATTGAATCATTCTTTTGTGCCTCTAGATTCTATTTCCCCCAAATTTGATAACAAAACTTCCTTTCCCTCGGCTCTCCCTCAAATCTGAATTTCTGTAAATAACTTCTATGTCAAAAACCCAAGTATGAGTTTGGTGTTGGAATTATATTCGGGGTATCAATTTCTAAAATGTGAATCTTGATGTTTTTGTTATTGGTAATTATGATGTTTTTTGTATATATCATGTGGATGCAATGCCATTATTAGATCTCTTGGGTTTGATTCTTGATTACTGCTTGTATTTTTCGTGGTTACTGAGTGAGGAAATGATGGAATATCACATCCTTAAATTTTGAAAGACAATCAAAATGGTAAACAAAGTAAATCATAAAAGTTGTTGGGTAAGGCTGATACAGTTAATTTGCCCACTAGTTTCCGGAACCAAATAGTTATGTGATATATGGGTAGTTCAAGATAGAATGACTTAGTTCAATGAGAGTGGAAATAGTAGCACTTGTAAGCATAAACTTTAACTTGTATAATTACATGGTAAGATACTTGAATTGTTAAAGATTGAACAATGTAATGAGTAAGCCAATAATTATAATACTAGTGAAGCATGCTTAAGTAGATAAGGAAAGCAATTATGAGGAATACCACATCTATAAGACCAGGCTTAGTATACTTCATGACAATTATTATGCCTGTTACTTCAATCATACAAAGGGTAAGAAAATAAGCTCAAGAGTCAAGACCTATTTATAGAAACTATTTACGCACGAGGAAATAGAAAACCAATGCAATAATTTAAGTAACTATTTTATGACTATTTGAAGCATGCAGCAGAAGGTAAATAAAGGTTAAGAAATCTAAGTCAGTGTAGCAGAGACGAGGATAAGATTAGAAATGATAATATTAAAGAGTGTTGGAGTAGCACCTATAGTAGAAAAGATGGTGGAAAATAGACTCAGTCACTCAGGTGATTTGGGCATGTAGAAAGAAGAATTGTAGATTATGTGGTAAGGAGTGTAGATTAGATGGAGAGAAGTCAAAGAGTTAGAGGTAGAGGAAGACTTAAAAAAACTATATGAGAAAGAGAAGTTATTAAGATCTAGAGATTAATGATTTGGAGAAAAACACGGTTCTGGATAGAACATTATGTCGGAAGTTGATACATGTAGGTGTGTAGCCAACCCATTGTTGTTGTTTATGACTATTTGAGGTGTGTCCCGAAAGATGATGACAATTGAAGAGGCATATATGTAAATCCATGTTGCTGGGGTTTTGTAAACTCTTGACAAGAAAAAAATAATTTGATCCATTGAATTGTAATACATATCAAATCGTTTCTATATTGTTTATGTAAATTTTGCTGACTTTTTTACTGTCCTTACTTATTAGCAAGATGGCTGGAGCATTAGGATTTAGTAGCCTAGCGCCCAAGACAAAGAATTTCATAGTTGCTGGAGGTTTGACAACGTTTGTCTTTGGGGCATACTTCTACACCATGAGAGCTGTTGGAGGTACTGATGAACTCCAGGTAGCCATAGATAAGTTTGAAGCTGACAAGACCACTAAAGAGGGTGAAGTAAGCATTCCTTCAAAGGTCTAAAACTATTTGCTTACACACCAAAAATGATACTTTGGTTGTACTCTCTGTATTGGTTTGATATAAAAGCTTTCATCCCCTTTCAGCATTGAAATGTTTAAAAAATGATTTTGAAACTTGTACTTAATAAATTTTAGGATAAAACTGATACCGTTCCTTCTGTTACTGCACGTGAGTTCTAATACTATCTCTTAGTAGATGATAGCCCCTCCCTAATTAACGACATTAAACTTAATTTCTCCCATTAGCTAATACTATCTCAAATCGCTTTAAATGAAACATTGCCGACAGTTCATGTTCTCCTCTGTTTCACACACTCATGAAGTTGTTGCAGACCCGTGTTCATTTAATTCAAGGGAGTACTTCAAGATGATGATTCCATGGTTTAACATCACCATGAATCATCTTGGATGGTCATAATTGGTTGTAAATGAAGAAGAAAAAGGTAAATTTTGAGAGGATTTGAAAAGCTTAATTAATTTTAATAGGAGTGATGATATCGGGTGAAATAGTGACACGACTTAAAAGGATTGTTCAACTATGAATTGTAATTGTTTGTGGGTGATGAAAAATTTCAGATCCCTATCTATGCAACTCAACATAGATTTGGATGTACACTTTAAGACTATTTATTTATTTCGATGTAGCAAAAACTATTTAATATAGCATGTAAGTATTTAATTATTTTAGATAAATACTTTTAAAAAATAACTATTTAATATAGCATGTAAGTATTTAATTATTTTAGATAAATACTTTTAAAAAATGTTCTCTAATTTTTACTTTTTAAGACGGAGATTTAGTCCTTTAACCTTAATACATACTCCCTTCATTCTTATTTATAAGCAAATTTTAACTTTTTACATCAACATACTCCCTTCATTCTTATTTATAAGCAAATTTTAACTTTTTACATCATTGAATAAATAATGTATCTAGTCTTTATATCATCCACATACAACATTTATTTAATGAATATAAAAAGTCAAAATTTACTTATAAATAGGAATAGAGGGATTATAAATAGGAATGGAGGAAGTATGACATAAAATTCAATCGTAAAATCATTGTAGCTTAAATTAATATAAATTTCTTCTTTTTTCAAAATATATATATATTTTAAAGACATGTTAATAGAGTGACATTATCTGATGGGCCTCTAATTTTTTAGGACTAAGTCCAAAATATTCATTTAAATATGGACTCAAAATTGTTCAAATGAAAAGTTTCCTAATCATGTTATGGAATACTAAGCGATAAACGAGTACCTTGCATGTACAACTTTGAACACTATCATTATTGCACAATTGGCATGTTGAAAAAATCAAAATCGGAGAATCACCAAATGCTACTTCAAGCGATCGAGCCAAATTTGAATCCAAACAACAAAAAGAATTAAACATAATACTATTAATTACTACTAAATAGCCTAGATGAAAGTGGGAAAATGGAGGGGAGCCAAGTGAACAAATAAAAAGAATTCACTGGCTGAAAGCAGCAGGGCGCGCTAAGTGCGCTACACCAGAAAAGTAAAAACCAGTCCAAAAGACTGCACAACTGGTGTAGCCTCCACTTAACACCTACACATCTCATTTTACACAACTAACAGAATTTACAAAAGTCAAAACCGTAAGGGTGCCTCCCAACAAGCGTTCGTTTTACGTCGTTAGCTCGACGCCAATATTGTGCACGGGTAGTAACTTCCTCCATGATACGCCAATGCTTTCGCCTCAATGCACACCTAAAGAAGATGCCTAACCACACACTTGAACAAACATTAGGAAAGAATAATATTTACAACAATACATAAACAACACATATGTGCACAAACTTGAACAATAAGAAAAATGCAATTTTTACAAAATGGAATGGTGAAAATGAATAAGCAAGTTGAAAAGTGAAGATTTGTAATTAAAGAGCTAATCCGAGTTCAACTTGTTTAGTCAGTTCACCAAACAAAATTGAAGTATGTATAACTATACACAAGTATACAAGTATTAATATATACAAGTTTTTATTTACACATTATAGACAATATAGACATTATGTGCAAAACTCAAAAACAAAGAAACTATCGCGATGCGAATCAATAAGAACACTAATCCCCGGCAACGACGCCATTTTGTTGAAGCGGTAAAGCGGCAAGTGTCATACTGTAACACAGTGGGAGAACTGACTTTTGAAATGTTGCGGATAGCAAGAGTCGCCACCGACTTTTATTTTATCCAATGTATAAAAAGGCTAAAAGAACAGGAAAATACCTTTTAAAAATATTTTGAGTTCGGGGGTAGGTTATACAGAGGAAATGTGTAAGCACCCTTTGTATCCATGGTTATCCATGGGCTCTTAATTGCTTAACTCACTTTTTGTTTTCAAAATGTTTGAAGTGTGTAAAAAAAGTTTGAATAAGAACTTTAGCTTGTAAATAAGCGTAGTCTTTTTGAAAAGAATCTTTGAAAAGAAGTGGGAAAAGATTTTGAATTTTGAATTTGAATAGAGCAAGCAATCAGGAGAACCTATCCTAAGTTTAAAATTTCTGTTCTTTTAGACTTTAATGGGAAAGCGCTATACATACCATAAAGAGGGCAGGTAGTCCTTTCATTGGATTTAAGAAGGGGTCGTCGAAATTATCGTTCGCCATAATATTGTCCCTACCATAAAGTGGGCAGGTAATCTAGGGAAGGATCGAACAGTCATTTAGGCAACAGGCGATGATACCTTAGCAATGGGACAATCATCTTTATTTCCGAGGCAACATCGAGGGACAAAATCTTATGATGATTTTAATGAATTAAGGCAGCATTTACTTTAGGTATCCTCGGAATCGAGGGACTTGACTATTTTAGAATCATAATTAAAAGCAACAGGCAGCATAAGAAGGGTTATCCTAAAGGTGTGTGTGTGTGTGTGACACAATCATGTGGTTAAATTCAGATATTTATCTTGTAGATAAGTGGGCTAATTTATTTTAACAAGGCTTGCACTCCCTAAGATTGAATAATTGAAATAAAGGCAGATAATAAAATAAAAAGCCAGAAATAAAAGGCAAAATTAAAAGGGGCAAAATATTTAACAAAAGGCATTCGACAATCACAGAGTATGGGGTGAGAAAAGAATTCGCGCATAAAAAACCTCAACAATTATAAGGTACCAGATCAAAAATTAAAAGGGTTAGGGAAAACAGTGATTAGTAGTCATGATGAAAAATAGTTAGCCAAAAAATAAAACCAGGGTTAGAAAACCTAAAAATAAATTAGCCTAAAAATCCTAATTTGATTAAATTAACCTAAGTCTAAAAATGTTATTGTTGAATTAACCTAAATTTTTTTTAAAATAAATTATTTAAACCTAAAAATAAATATTACTCTAAATTATTAATTTAAAAAAACAAATTAATTTTATAAAAAAAGATTTTAGAGTGATTTATGAAAATAACATAAATTTTATGGTTTGAGAAAAAAAGATTAAGGTTTTAGTGAAAATTTAAATAATAAAACAATAAATTAATAATTAAAAAAATGAATTAAAGAAAAACTAGGATTTGATCTGATATGGTTTGGCTGGATTCTATGTGGCTAGGCCTTGAGGGTGCATGATGGGAAAGTGGCCAGCAAAGTTGTTTGGCCAAAACAAGGTTAATGGTCAAAGGAAGTACCTGCAAAAAAGATAGTAATAATGTTAATAATGAAGATAATAATAATAATAATAATAATAATAATAATAATAATAATAATAATAATAATAATAATAATAATAACAATAACAATAACAATAACACAAGAAAATAATTGAGGTTTAGAAAATTAAATTATGGACAAAATTACAAATAACCTGATTTGGCCAAATACCAAAAGGTTTTTGGCCAAATACGAATAACTTTGATTTGGTCAAAAGCCAAAAGGCTTTTGGCAAAATACGAATAACCTCCTTGAGGTCAAGGGATAAAGCTCATTCCAATTGGCCAATCCATAGGAAACCTGTTCATAAACCATGCAATGTTACGGTTAAGAAAACAAATGGAAAAATAGAAAAATGATCAAAATAAAATCAAAAAAATATAAAAACCTGATCATAAATCAAATAAAATAAGATAACAAAACTACAAATTTTTTGAGATTTTTTTGAAAATATGAAAATAGAAATTAAATCAAATAAAATAGAAAAACGGGGAATTTGCGATTCTGAACTTCTGAGAAAAATTCGCAGCAAATCGAAACAGTAGTTTCGAAATTCGGCTGATAGGTTGGAAAATTTATCACTCTGCTGCAACCGGAATTAGAGTGACAGAAGATTATTCGTAATGGTCAGAAACAATGGTAAAGGGTTTTTTGTGGATGGGTGTTTAATCATGAGAGTTGTCGATTGTTAGTGTATGGGAATGGAGAATTTGGTAGAGGTGAATGGTTGGTGAATTTCTGATAAAGCATGAGAGAGATATTATCAGTCAAAGTTGGGTTGACTTTCTCCTAGAAACCCTAATTTAGTAACCTAGAATTTTGTGGATTTATGATCTTTCCCTGATGAATCATGATCAACCTTCTATCAAATGATGAATGCTACTTCAAAATGTTTATGTTGAGCAAAAATCAGAAGTTTTGATTGTATTTTGACCACAGTTGACTTTTAGGTCAAACTAGTCGACTGTTGACTATTTGAGCAGTTGACTGAGCAATTTATGAATCAGAGCTTGAAACTTGGCATGAGGACCCTTTGAAGCATATGAGAGGCCATGGGATCCATTTGAGGTCTTAGAACTTGATTTGATCTTTGAGAGAAGCTAAACCCTAATTGTGGGTTGATTGCTTAGGAGAGAGATAGTCAGGCTTATTTCTCAATGCTCGGGCCAAAATATTTTGAAATATGATGGGCAAATTTTGGGGTATGACACATACCCCAAAATTTGCCCTCAATATTTCAAAGTATTTTGTTCAAGCAGTCTCCTCAAGCTCACATGATCTTCAACTACTCAAGACTACACAAGAATTAGGCACACTTATCTGTCTCCTAAGCGACAAGCCTCTAACTAGGGTTTTGACTTCTCTCAAGGAATTTGGATTTCCAAGGCCTCAAGTGGAATTCATGGCTTCCCATATGCTTCAAATAATCCTCATACCAAGTTTCAAGCTTTGAATAACAAAGATTGCCCAGTCAATTGCTCAGATGATCAACAGTCAACCATGCTAGGTTAAAAGTCAACTATGGTTAACTTACAGTCAAAACTCCTGATTTTTTGTCAACATCAACATTTTGAGGTTATATTCATCATTTGATCAAGGGTTAATCATGATTCATCAAGAAAAGCTCAAAGATCATATAAAGTCCAAGTTTCTAAATTAGGGTTTTTAAGAGAAAGTCAACTGAACTTTGACCAGCCATAACTCTCACATGTTTCATCATAAAATTCCAAACCAAAGCTCATTTTGAAGGAAATTCAATTCTCTACAACTTTGTGTCTCACATGACTTGGCCAAAAATGCATCATTTGAGAGATATGAGCCAAAATATTCAGGTCCTTTTAAAAGTCAACAAAATAAAATCCTCAATTGAAAAAAAGGTTCCAAAGTGGCTTGTAGAGAAAATCTTGGGCTTTCCAAAAAGTCCTAGAACACTTCCATACCATAAATATTGAAGGAGTTATGCATTGATGAAGTCGGCCAATTTTTGAAGGAATGCATGAAGAAAATATTGAACAATCTTGGAATTATTTCAAATGGGCCTAGCTTTTTATGCTTGAAATTTGTTTCTGATATGGTCCACGACCTCTAAGCCCATCCATGCATTTCTCCATTATTTATTTTGGATTTTATTTATTTAAATTCAAATTAAATAAAAAATAAATCAAGTAAAATGCCAATTAAGGAAAGTGAGGCGCGTGATCTGATTTTCACAATCAAAATCAATCAAATATTGATCTTAAAGGCCAAGGAAAAGGATTGGCATAAGTGGATGCAAAAAAAGAAGGTTTTATGTGATTTTCAAATCTCTTTCAATCACACTCCAATCTTCACAATTACAAAGATTTAACCAACAATGGTTAACCTAATTCATTCTATTATATAACCATAACATGTCCAAGGCATAAGGGGAGGTTTTGGAGAGGTCAGGACCCTATTCTGAAAGGCCAAAAACCGCGCACAAAGTTAAGGTAGCAAGTCAAAGTTCATCTCAATTTAAGCCAAGTACAAGATCCTAACCGGTTCCTTGGAGTCTTCTAGAGGCATTGTAACGCTCAGCATCGACCAAAACGCCCAGAATTATTGTCACTACGTTCACGGTTTGCCATTTATTTTGATTTTCGATTTTGGTTGTATATGCATCATAAACATGTTTTGAATATATATTCATAATCGTGAGAACCTATACAAATTTTTTGGATTATTTGATTTGAGTTTAAGTGTAGGAATCATGTGACACCATGGCTAGGGTTCATAAGCTCTAAATTGGGGTTTTCAATTAGAGGTGAAATCAGTCCAAATTAACGGTGCCATGATGTTTGGGATACAATGTTTAATGGGTCTGGGTATTTATCTGTGATTTATTTTGCGTGTATGATGAATTTGGTGATCGCAGGTTTTGGCTACGAACAAAGCTGTAGCAAAAAGGTTGCAGAATCGTAGCTAAAATCCAGTCACATTGGGGACGATGGTGAAAAGAGAAGGGCGCGCGATTTCGTTTAAAATTTTGAAATTATTTGTTATCATATATGTTAAATGGGAATGAGTGCATTAAAAACTAAAGCATACAGGTCAATTGGTAGGGCGGGCGCGTTGTTAAACGAGGGGTCTTGAGTTCGATCCCTATCCAGGCCATTTTTTTTATTAATTAACAATATATGTTGCATACTCACAGATTCAACGCAACACATCCACGCACGCTCATGATGCATCCTCATCTTTCAGCCATTGGATCTCCACTGATCCTAATCCAAGACCCTGGAAGCGTTGTCCACTGTGCTCCTCTAGAAGGCTGCCACACAGGATCCTACGCCCATTCCTGGGCCTCCTCTTTCTTGGGCTTAACTGACTTTGCTCTCCACACTCCCTTTTTTCTGGCCATTTGGTTTGTTTTGTTAACCTTTTTTTTAATTCAACCAACCCTAAAAAACAATTAATCGGTAGGTATTGTCCATTAACATTCGTTCAACCATTGGCCAAAAAAAATTTAATTAAAATTAGGTTTTTAATTAGGTTTTCAGCCAAAAAATAATTAATTTAATTTAATTAGGTTTTTTAAGCCAAAAATAATTAATTTGGTTAATTAGGTTTTTAACCAATTAGGTTTTTTAGCCAATTATGTTTTTAGCCGGTTTAATTAATTAGGTTTTAACGAATAATTAATTAAATAATTTAGGATTAGGGTTAATTAGTTTTAATTAGTTTTAATTAGGTTTTCATCTTATAACCCTATTTTTCTCAAATCCTAATTTCATTCTATTTTCATCGATTCTTCGATTTTTCTCGCGCGTTTAATTATTTTTAATTATGTATCTGTTTCGAGGTTGTAATAATTTTAATTAGGTTTATTTTCTATATTTACTTTTCTTTTAATTATCATGTAACTGTCCCAAAGCCATGTAATAGTTTCAGGGTTTAAATTGTTTAGATGTATGCTAATAGGATTGTATGGCAAGATAAAACTGAACATAGAATAACCCTAATTTTCAGGATTAAATAAATCAATCACTCTGGTCACACACTTATCTTTAGGGTAATCCTCTCTTATGTTGCCTTTCGATGAATAATAGTCAAGTCCCTCGAACGTAGGGATACCTTAGCAAATGTTTCCTACGATTCAAAATCATCATGGTCCCTTCGAAATAAAGATCATCGTCCCTTCAATGTTGCCTACGATATAAATGATCTTGTCCCTCGATTAAATGATGATAGTCCCTTCGAGTGCTAAGGTATCCTTACTTGTTGCCTTTTATGACTATTCACATCCAATGCATAAGACTTCCTACCCTCTTTATGGTATGGATAACCCATATGACTATTCGGTGATCCTTCGATGTTCTGAATACATCCAACGAAAGGACTTCCTGCTAACTAATGGTGTGGATAGTCTCTTTCCCTTAACGAAAGGAAAAGAACAAGATAGACCTTACGAACTTAGGGTAGGTAACTCTTAAGTGCTTGCTCACAACAAATCAAATGTTTTTCGCACCCCTTTTTTAACATTGTCTTTTTAGACATTTTCAAAAATAATTTGTCTTTCTAAACACACTACACTTTCAAACAAATCAAACATTCAAAAGTGAGCTAAGCAGTTAAGAGCCCATGGATAACCATGGATACAAATGGTTCTTACACCTTCCCTTTGTATATTCTATCCCCCGAACTCAAAATCTTTTAAAAGGTCTTTCCTGTTCTTTTTACCTTTCCAACAATTGGATGAAATAAAAGTCGGTGGCGACTCTTGCTCAATGCAATATTTGTTTGCGAAATAAAAATTTAAAGTCAGTTCTCCCACCGTGTTACAACAAGAAAAAAAATTGGAAATATTTATCCAGGAATCTATCGTGTCCACAGATATTAGTGCTACTGAATTACCGTTCGATAGATTCTTAGTTCTTGAGTTTGGGTTAAATGGGTTTTAAGTAAAAACGGAAAATATAACATATGAACATAAAATAAATACATTCTTGATAGAGAATAACTTATGTGGTTTGAATCTAAACTACTCCTCAAAAACTTAGATTTATCACTCCACCATACTCAATTTACAATACTCGTCAGAATCACCACATATCTCTCACATCAATGTCCATTTCTGCAACACCGACCAGAGTTCAACCATATTGCTCTTTCGGCGATGTCTCAATCGATCGAATAACACAGAGGCATTAATATTAGATATTATGTGGATGTTAACCCAAATCCTATCTCTAGAATCTAAAGCTAACAAATATCCCCCTAATCAATATTCATGATATCTATCTCTACAACAACACAAATCCAAAGCATTTAAGCAAAAAGATCAAGGAAACACCGATTAAGATTTGTAAAGAAAACTTTATACAACTAGTAGAAAGAGTAACAAATATCCATTAGAGTAATTTACATACAAACTCAACAAAATATAAATACAAAGAGAAGACAAGAAGATGAATGAAACATTTCTTGGTTTGTCAACACCAATCGATGAGAAATTCGACCTCCGATCATCAAGATGCAACTCCATTTGATGTTTCTAAGTCTCTTTCTACAAAAAAATAAAGGTTGATGGAGTTGGAAACAAATACCCCAAAACCATAACCTAACAAATTTGTTTTTCCCCAATTTATACACTTTGAAACCCGCAGAGTCTTGGTCTTCAGAGGTTGACTTTCTTCAGAGTATGGTCTTCAGGTTTCGATCCTTCAAATTCTGGATCTTTTATCTTTTCTTTAAATTTTCATTTTCAGTACCAGTACTAAGTTTATATCAGACATTTTAGTTTATGATCTAGCACATTTGAACATATATTAGTATACCTAATTTTTCTTTAAATACTTTGTTATCGTCAAAACTTTAGAATATGGTACAAACCATTTTTGATCCAACAGAAACTACAAGACCCAGAATTCCTCTAAAGGCACTTTTAGTTAAAAATTTAAATATCCATTTATGTTGAGATTTATGGCAAGTGATAATGATACCTAATTTTTCTTTAAATACTTTGTTATCATCAAAACTTTAGAATATGGTACAAACCATTTTTGTTCCAACAGAAACTACAAGACCCAGAATTCCTCTATAGGCACGTTTAGTTAAAAATTTAAATATCCATTTATGTTGAGATCTATGGCATGTGATAATGATACCTAATTTTTCTTTAAATACTTTTTTATCATCAAAACTTTAGAATATGGTACAAACCATTTTTGTTCCAACAGAAACTACAAGACCCAGAATTCCTCTAAAGGCACTTTTAGTAGAAAAATATAAATAATATCCATTTATGTTGAGATCTATGACAAGTGATAATGATTGGAAGGTAACAGTTAGATATGGTATTAACAATCATTAAATATCTAGGAATTTAGTGGGTTATGACCAATTATGTTGTTTAAAACCTCATGAAAGATAGTTTGTGAATGAAATAACAAAATACAATAGGACACTTAGGTACATAGTTTTAGCGTTGAAAGATAATCTTATGAGCGTTATGCATGTCTATAAGGCAAGATCTACATATTGGACGAGCAAGATAGGTCTATCCATATAAATGCAACATCTGCTGAAACTAATTCATGGTGAGAATTACATGTACTGGACCTGAAACAAGGATAAATCAAATGTTATTGCTGATATATTTTGGACACATCCCGATTATGTGAGGCTGTTGAACATGTTTATTTTGTGTTTATCTTTGACTGTACATACAAAACAAACAGGTACCGAATCCCACAACTTGAGATCTTAGGTGTTAGGTCAACGAAATTGAAGTTTTCAGTTGGATTTTATTATTTGGAACATGAAAGGGAGAAAAAATTCACATGAGAATTGGAGAACCCAAAGGAATTTCTCACATCTGAGAAGTTACTTCCCAAGTTCAAGGTGATGGATTAGGAACTTTCCTCGATGAATTCCATAGAAGTTGTGTTCCCATCCTAATTTCATTAGTTGCATGTGTTTCATATTTCAAAAAACATTAATATAAAGTGCAAGTAGATGTGAAATCTAATGGGCCAGAGCATGATATGGATCTATGGAACAAAGTCATGTATTCAAATAGTGAGTCTGTGTTTGAGCAACACTTGAAGCATTTTGAGGTAGCATGTTGCTAACATCCCTTCATTTGTGGAGTATGTTCACCAAACATATTTGACACCCTATAAAGAAAAGTTTGTTATTGCATGGACTTATCAAGTCACTTATTTAGGTAACATGACAACAAATAGGTACATCCTTGTGATCTTGATTTTATTACACAATTATTTAGCAATTTATTTATTACATCTCTCTCTATTATAGTTTATATAGGGTTGAGTCTGCTCATTGGAAACTAAAAAACATGTTAAGCATTAGTCGAGGAGATTGTTTAGAAGTTGGGATGATGTGAATACCATGCTGAAGTTGCAAATAAGTGCAATCATAAAATCGTTTCAAAAAAGTGTTGTCAGCATTGAGCATCAGTATAAAACTCTATTTTACTGCTTCGTATCAAGACAGTGTACACAATATATTGCAAAGGAGTTGGAAAGAGTAAAATTCGTTGGTACAGAAAAAGGTGTACGTGGTTGCTTTATTAGGATAACACATGGGTTACTTGTTGTGTGTGACCTTAAAGGTCTTCAAATACAAGGTTGCACTAATGCATTATAATATATTCATGTGTTTTGGAAGAAATTACACATTGAAGAGCATCAAGTCACCGAAGAAGAGAGTGGGGCACAATTGGACTTATAAGAAGAATGCGAAGAGTTGAAGAGGTATTTCAGTACCTTGGATATTATTGGCAAGAGTGAAATGAAGAAATAAGTTTGGGAACTAACATATTCATGCATAACTTTCATGTGTTCACCACCGGTGAAGTACAAGGAAAAAAGGGAGTTAAGAAGAGTAAAAAGGATAAGAGAATGACGTGCATCGTGATACTTCGCATCGGGAGTGATGTTCAGTAACCTTAACATCACTTTCTTCTCACTTTGGTTTCTCCATATATGTCTGCGAGTAGACATAAAATGATTACAGTTAGTTTTGTTAACAACAATCATTAGTTTCAGGTGAAGTTGAAACTCGATTGCTCATTGTCTTCCGTCATTGACTGATGGAGACATAACTATAGTGAAGGTGCAAGAGCATGTGAAACAACATATGCAGTACGTATAAGGCAATATGAAGAAGTTAGAAAGTCAACATAATTTATTTCGTATTGATATTGTAGTATGCTTGCCATTACATGTATATATTTTGTCGAATTGTGATTTTACTAACACTTTTGAATGTTAAGTCATGTTATGAAACTTGTGTTCATGATAAGTTATGTCAAAATATGTTAATGTATGTTTATATTGTAATATTGTTATGTTAGTAATCTAAAACACTTAGTTAAAAAAGCCACACAAAAAAATAATTTAAAACCTACCGCATATTAGATTTTTAAAAATCTCAAAAAAAGATCTCTATTTAATCCCTTACAAATTTTAACTAAGTCATATTAATCCTTCTGCTAATATTTTTATTAAACTTTTTTTTTTAATTTTGAACCGTGACTAGATTGTCTCATGTGTAGTATTTTTGCCATGTGTATTATTATTTTTTCTTTCACAAAATAGAAAAAGAGAGAACTAGGGTTGTATGTTAAGTCTCTCTTCAATCTCATGCTTCCATATTTTTTTAGTTTTTGGTTTTTCTCCTCCTACATTACCACACTCATTCGTTTTCAATAAGATTAATTTTTTACGCCGACATTGATGACAAATAATTCAACTGGAGAAGATGACATACGACAAACTAGAGACTGAGACAAAGGTAATTTTTTTTATTTATTATAACCTTTAGAAACACCGCCGAATTAACATCAAGATTAATTTTTTACGCCGACATTAATGACAAATAATTCAACTGGAGAAGATGACATACGATAAACCAGAGACTGAGACAAATGTAATTTTTTATTTATTATAACCTTTAAAAACACCGCCGAATTAACATTGAAACCATGGAGGATGTAATTATTGTTTGTGATGGTACATCTATAATGTATATGATGGTAATGTAGCATTTTTGCTCCATAATTTTAAAGTGATGGTACTATAATGTATGATTGAACATAGGGATTAATATTACCCAATTAAATTTTATGAGACTAAATTGAGTCCTTTGTTTTTGTTAGGGACTAAAATGAGTGTATCTTATTTTTGTAAATAATACATGTGGCATAAATAATACACATGACAACAGTCACGGTTTAAAAGTATAAAAAAAATCGGTTTGAAAAAATATTAATAGATGGATTAAAATGACTCGGTTAAATTTTGTAAGAGATTAAATAGAGACTTTTTTTTCTCAGGGATTAAATTAAACTATTCGATATTAGCGAGACACTAAAATGTGTCTTCACTCTTAATATAATGTTTCCCAATATATCCTCTATCATTTATTACTTTTATTTTTATACTCTTTTAATTTCGCTTATCAGTGTAATTATTGAATGACATTTTTGTAAAGTGATATATCATTTCACTTTTATGTGATAATTAGCATTTTTGTTGGATATTTTGTTTGCTTTCATAGGATTTGCATTCAAGCAGTAAGAGGAAGAGGAGTAGGTATTTATCAGTATCTGAACTTTAATTCGCATTCAATTCAACAAATGAAAAATGCAGAGTTTTCATACACATGTTTTACTTAGAGACTGAAATTGAGTATAGCATCATCATTTTTAGTTCTTAAAGTATCATTATTATTTTACAATTGTATGACCTATTAGATGAGAATATACTTTTTGTTTGCTAAAAGAAAGAACCATATATAAATAAAATTGTAAATATTTTGAAGGATACAAACAGGTTTAACTCATTACTTGTTTTTAAAATTCATATTATTGCAACATATTTTAGTTGAAACTTTTCAACTGTAAGTGCCAAGCCAAAGTGTTAGGTATTTCAAACAATATTTTATGAAGAAAATTAAGTCATTTTCTAAAAACATGGGCGAGATTAACCATTCCTCCATTGCTTCAGTAGGAGGAAAGAATTGATTGGAACAAATGTTTTCATACATATGCTTTTCAGAACGGTTAATATAACATAAAAGATATACACATTTTGAAATCTTAAAATACATCAAACATGAAACAAAATCAACATTTTGAATCTTAAATACATCCAACATGAAACAAAATAAACATTTTGAATTCTTAAGAAACATCAAACATTATAAAATAAAGACTTTGTCTTATACCATAACACATTTATTTTTGTACCATTAGATCAATAAGTCTTAGAATCTTATTTGATCAAATGTTAGAAATTAACTTGTGTATTACGCAAGACATATCTCATTTGTGAACCATATGATACAACTAGCCTATAATAAAAACAACTATTAGACATTCATGTTCTCAAATGCCATCAACCACTGATCTGCTCTCTTTTCTGGCTCCTCAAGCTGCTTATCGCTTTTCCACTGATCTATCTTGACACTGCACAAAGATAACATTTCTTTCAAAACACTCAATTTTGTTTTACTCACATTCTTCACTATATATTTTTTGTATGACAGTTGATGCAATTTCAGCTCTAACTTTTTTTTGCAACACTTATTTGATAACACAAATTAATGTTTACCTTCCAAGGTTGATGACTTCATTCCTCCTCCTTTTCTCCTTCTTGAATGCGAATGTTTTTAATATGACGAATCATGGGCCAGTACTCCCCAGAATGAGGCTGACATTTTCGGTACAGTTCAGGACAATCATGTATGAATAAAACTTCAAGTACAGTGAGCCGATCCCAACCACTTGGAAGACTCAACAGTTGAGAACAACTAACAATATAGATCCTCTTAAGAAGAGTCATTGTAGTAAGATACCCAGGAAGCATTTGAAGATTAGGAAAATTTTCTATATAAAAGATCTCTAAAGTGTCCACGGCACATACAATCCATTGAGGTAGTGTTAGATGCTTTGGAAAATCAGAGAGATACAAATGTTTCATCCTCAGCTTTTGGATTGAGTTTTCATTCTCCAATGACAAGTTTAACATCTGACAACCATTAATACATAATGTCTGTAATTTAGGAAAAGTAATGAGAGGTAAGCGCTCCAGGCTCTCACATGATATGCAATACAGTTTTTCAACAGAAGGGAGTGGTTGTTCGAACAAAAATTTTAGATTGACACAATCCTGAAAAATCAAAGTTTGAAGATTGTTCAAGCTAGCGAATTCATAATATGGTAGAGTAGATTGTTTTGTAGCGACACATAGAGTATGGAGGTTAATCAACTTTCCTAATCCTTTGGGCAACTTTTCAAGCTCTGGGCATTCACCAAACATCAAAGTTTGCAAATTTAGGAGTTCGCAAATGGAATTTGGTAGTGTTTTGATTTTGTTATTACCAGAAAGATCGAGAGAACGCAGGTGCTCCAATTTTGCAATTGATTTGGGCACAGTTTCAAAAGAAGAGTTACATAAATTTAAATAACGCAAGTATTTGTACTTTGACAGCCATGTATTCAGAACACTTTCACTCTCAAGACCCATTCCCGAGATGGGAAATTGTATGCTTCTCACACTTCTAGACTCTGGGAACAAAGCATGGCCAAATGACTTATCTTCAACAACAAATGATAAATGCCTTGCTTGTTGAGGTATATGTCGAGTTTGTGAGTTTACCGCCACAAACTCGTTTCCTGCAACATACAATGCAAGATCGTGTATCAAATGATGTACTTTGAACAGGCAAAAGAAGCCAAAGTCATCGACATCCTGAATAAATGATCTTGAATGTAACTCATCAATATATTTTCCTGCAACATGCTCTAGCTTTTCTCTTCCATTTCGGGATTGAACCAATCCAAGGGCTACCCAAAGATCACACATTGCAAGACTATTAAAGATATAATCTTTGGGATAAAGGGAAAAATAAACAAAACATTGTTTTAGAATGGATGGCATTTGATCATAACTTACTTTTATGGCTGGTAAAATACTATCTTTTTTTTGTTCTAAATTCCATATTTCAGAGTCTCTGACAAATTCCCACTTATTTATATCAAAGTTTGAGAAGAGAGAACTTCCTAATGTTTTCACGGCTAGTGGAACCCCGTGACATTTTTTCACAATTTCTTTTGCGATCTCCACTAGATTCAGATATCTTTTTTCTTCACCTTCCTTGAATGCACATTTGACAAATAGAGATAAACATTCCTCTGAAGAAAGACCTTTTAATTCATATGAGGAAACATTACCCATCATGGAAGCAATAGATGTACTACGTGTTGTCACCATTATTTTGCTTCCTGGTGCGCCAACTTTGATCAAATCTTCCAACTCAATCCACTTTTGACGATCTTCGTTCCATATGTCATCTAACACAAGTAGAAACTTTTGACCAGAAAGTTTTTGTTTTAAACGACTTACTAGCTGCACAATATCTAAGCTGTCAATGTTCTCTTGAGGAGTGAATGGAGCTGAAGCTACTTTAGAATCTGCAGTAGTGGCTGAGTTGATGATTTTAATGATTATCTGCTTGATGTCAAAATTAAGAGAGACACACACCCACATCTTCAATTGGAAAAGCTGATCCATTGTGTCATCATTGAACACCAACTTTGCAAGTGTGGTCTTCCCTAATCCTCCCATTCCCACAATGGGAATGACACACATGCTTTTATCACCATCATTTCCATCCTGAGGAAAAGGTTGCATCAAAAGCTTGATAATTTCATCTTTATCATTATCCCTTCCAATTACACGTGAAACATTAACGTCAGGATAAGTCAATTCTCTTTCTTGCACAACAAGTTCGGGATTAGTTGTAAGCCCATACGTTTTCCCCTCGGCTGCTTTCTTCTCCAATTTGTCGGTAATCTCTTTGATTTGATGTCCCATCCTAGGAAGGAATACAATTGGATTAGAGGAAGAAAACAAGTGGCTTACCTTCTTTGTGATGCTTCCAGAGGATTTGACAATTTGCTTCCTCTTGTCTTGCAACTCAAATATATCAAATATATCTTCAGCGTCAAAGCAAATGTTTTGAATCTGCCTTAGCCATTCCCGCAAAGCATGACTTTGGTCTTTCCTGGACTCAGCATCCAGTAGATAACCTCTGACGATTAACAAAGATTCTCTGAAACGTTCTAGATCGTCTTTCGCACCATAGGCCAAAGAAGCTTCTTGACAGGCAAAAGAAGCAACCTTCCCAAGCAGTGAATTGGCAACATCGAAGAGAAATGATTCTGCCATGGTAATCAGGAAAGAGCAGATCTTGCGTTTGTATTTGAGTTTGAGGTTGTGGTTGTGGTGGTGATAGACAAAGTCTTCCATGGTTTTATTCTGTACACAACTACTGTCATGAAAGTGAAGAGGAGGAAAGGCACATTCCTCAAAAGTGACAGCCAAAAGGAATAGAGTGAGGCCCCAGTACCTCAAGAATTATGTGGTTTCTAAAAATTTGCTTTCTAATAAAGGCATGTGCTGAGTGGTGAGGTACTATTGGAATCCTAAGTGCTATACATTGCATATCAATCAGACTCAGGAAAAAATGATTAAAGTAATAGCTAGTTGTTTTTAC
Source organism: Vicia villosa (assembly GCF_029867415.1). Taxonomy (NCBI): domain Eukaryota; kingdom Viridiplantae; phylum Streptophyta; class Magnoliopsida; order Fabales; family Fabaceae; genus Vicia; species Vicia villosa. The sequence goes on along the minus strand of NC_081185.1, from coordinate 143,794,197 downwards.
ACTTTATGCTAAATTCTGTAATTTTGCTTGTAGTGCTGCACCTTTTCTTTACTGCCATAACATAACCACAACAACTTCATAACTTATTATAGACCATTGACCATAAGAGTGTTTTTTAGTTTATAAACTACACTTTAAGTTTTTATCGTTAAATTTTAAAATAATTCTAAATAATGATTTTTTTTAAAACAATTAGTTACACGTTTTATATTAATTTTTGGATTAAATATGTTTTTGGTACATATAAAATTACTAGATTTTGTTTTTCCATATAAAAAACTTATATGTTTTTTTCTCAACAAAATTATTATGCACGTAGTTTTAGTCTTCATCAACCTTCATGTATTTTTTCTCTTCTAATTTCACAATTCTTGTATCAAAGCGAGAAAGATTACAAGCGTTAATTTTAGGTTTAAATGGTTTCTCGTTTATTATGATTTTGTTTTCTTTACTTGTTGATAAATTTATGGAACAGGTACCTTATAGAACTAGAAGCCTTAGATCTATTAGATAATGGTGATACAAGTATATCTCTAGTAGAAATGTATGAAAAGGTTGCTGCCGGGAAGAGTGGATGTTGTTGGGAGCTTTTTCAAGCTTACAGGCACCTCGAATCTCTCGGGTACATAATTGCGCGGCACAATGTTGCTTGGAGTTTGAAGAGTATCGGCAATTCAGTTAAATGTGCTGATCTTGAAGGAACAGAAGAATGCAAGCAGTTAGTATACGTGGTTTACACAGTCGAGGTTTCCATTGATAAGTTATTTGGTGACTTGAAGATTAATGATTTGAAGCCGGGTTTTGATGTTTATCTTCCAAACAACAGGTTTAGAAAGTCTTCTCCTGGTCATCCAAATTTTCTGCTCTACTTGTCTATGTAATTACATCTCAAATCATATCACTATGATTACTTTAAATTTTTAAAGTGGTTTTAATACTATTATCAAAAAAATTACGGAGTAATCGTGTCTATTACATGAATAGCTATGCAAATTTGTCCTTAGCTCTAATTTCCTTCATATATTTAGTACAGAAATAGAAGTTCTTGAGAGACAGTGTGGCGACGTTCCATTGAAAATTTGCCCGGTCACTGAAGGAAGGGTCAGTTTCTTTTCCTTTGACAAGGTTGAACTTCCTGTTCTACCCTGAACTTTTGCTTCCAATCCTTCATTTCCACTCTTGGCTGACATGAAAAGGAAGCTAAGGATTGTAATGATAAAAAGGCTGCTCAATTTCCCTTCATATTACACTTGAAGCATCAACATCCGTCATCCGGATAAGTCATTTCTCTTTCGTGCATATCAAGTCCAACCGTAGTCCCATCAGCCACTAATTTGTCCAATTTTCCCCTAATCTCTTTGATTTGACACGCCATCCTAAGACGGAAAACAAGTGGGTTAGAGGAAGAAAACAAGTGGCGTCCTTTGACAATTTGGCTGTGCTTGTGTTGGAACTCAATTCCATCAAATATGTCTTCCGCATCAGAGCAAATGTTTTGAATCTGCCTCAGCCATTCATGCAGCCCGTGCTTTTGGTCCTTCTTGTACTCAGCATCCAACATCACACCATTAGCAATTGATAAAGTGTCTTTGAACCCTTGTAGATCTTCATACACACCATAGGTTCGAAAAGCTTCTTCACAAGCATAAGAAGCTAGTTTCCCTAGGAGCGAGTTCGCAACATCAAAGCCAAATGTTTCAGCCATAGTTCTATTAATAGTGTTTAGTGAGGACTAAAGTATGTAGTACTAATTATTTAAATATGAAAGTTTGTGATTGTACTAAAAGTGTTTTCATATCCATATATACTTGTTTATGGTATCAAGTTAACAAGTTGAGATGCTGAGTTTAATAAAAGTCTTTTTTATGCTCTTTATTCATCTGTCTTCAATATTGTCATCATATAGATAGGCTTGTGGTATGCTTGCTGATTTGGTTGGGTTATCAATCATTTATCTGAGCATTTGAAATATTGTACTCAGATAATATCAAATGTGAAACATGCTGAAAACTAATCTCTACAGCTGGAAACATTTCTATTATCTATTGAGAAATTCGCCATGGCTGGCACTTTAAATCACTTTCAATTCAACAGATGAAAAATGCTCAGTTTTCATAGACATGCTTTACTTAGAGACTGAAATTCAGTATAGCATCATTTTTAGTTCTTAAAGTATCATTATTATTAAGTGAAACATATTATTTTAACATTAGATCAATAAGTCTCAGTATCTTATTTGATCAAATGTTAGAAATTAACTTGTGTATTATGCAAGATATATCTCATTTGTGAACCATATGATACAACTAGCCTATAATAAAAACAACTATTAGACATTCATGTTCTCAAATGCCAGCAATCACTGATCTGCTCTCTTTTGTGTCTCCTCAAGCTGCATATCCCTTTTCCACTCCAATCTTATCATCTATCTTGACACTACACAAAGATAACATTTCTTTCAAAACACTAAATTTTGTTTCACTCACATTCTTCACTATATATTTTTTGTATGAAACTATATCACTTTGACCGTTGATGCATTTTCAGCTCTAACCTTATTTTTTTTCTTCAACAGGAAAATAGTTTAGGAGGTGCAACCAACACTTATTTGATAATACTAAATAATGTTTACCTTACAAGGTTGATGATGGCTTCATTCCTCCTCCTCCTCCTCTCCTTCTTCAATGTGAAGGTTTTTAATATGACGAATCATGGGCCAGTACTCACCAGAATGAGGCTGACATTTTCGGTACAGTTCAGGACAATCATGTATGAATAGAACTTCAAGTACAGTGAGGCGATCCCAACCACTTGGAAGACTCAACAGTTTAGAACAACTACCAATATAGATCCTCTTAAGAAGAGTCATTGTAGTAAGATACCCAGGAAGCATTTGAAGATTAGGAAAATTGAGAACTATAAAGGTCTCTAAAGTGTCCACGGCCCTTGCAATCCATCGAGGGAGTGTTAGAAGCTTTGGAAAATCACTAAGATACAAATTTTTCATCCGCAGCTTTTGGATTGAGTTTTCATTGTCCAATGACAAGTTTAACATCTGACAATCATCAATAAGCAATGTCTGTAATTTAGGAAAAGTATCAAGAGGTAAGCGCTCCAGGCTCTCACATGATTTACAATTCAGTTCTTCAACAGAAGGGAGTGGTTCTTTGAACAAAAACTTGAGATTGACACAATCCTGAAAAGCCAAAGTTTGAAGATTGTTCAAGCTAGCGAATTCATAATATGGAAGAATAGATTGTTTTGTAGTGACAGCCAGACTTCGGAGGCTAATCAACTTTCCTAATCCTTTGGGCAACTTTTCAAGCTCTGTGCATCCGTCAAACGACAAAACTTGCAAATTTAGAAGTTCACAAATGGAATTTGGTAGTGTTCTGATTTTGTGATTACAAGAAAGATCAAGACCTCGCAGGTGCTCTAATTTTGCAATTGAATTGGGCATAGTTTCAAAAGAAGAGTCACTTAAATCTAAATAACGCAAGCATTTGTACTTTGACAGCCATGTATTCAGAAAACTTTCACTCTCAAGACCCATTCCTGAGATGGGAAATTGTATGCTTCTCACACTTCTAGACTCTGGGAACCCCATGACATTTTTTCACAATTTCTTTTCCAATCTCCATTAGATTTAGATATCTTTTTTCTTCCCCATCCTTGAATGCGAATTTGACAAATAGAGATAAACAATCCTTTAAAGAAAGACCTTTTAATTCATATGAGGGAACATTACCCATCATGGAAGCAATTGATATACTACGTGTGGTCACCATAATTTTGCTTCCTGGTGTGCCAACTTTTATCAAATCTTCCAACTCAACCCACTTTTCACGGTCTTCATTCCATATGTCATCTAACACAAGTAAAAACTTTTGACCAGAAAGTTTTTGTTTCAAACGACTTACTAGCTGCACAATATCTAAGCTATCAATGTTCTCTTGAGGAGCGAGACCGGGCAATGGAGCTGAAGCTGCTTTAGAATCTGCAGTACTGGCAGAGTTGATGATTTTAATGATTATCTGCTTGATGTCTATCATCTACTCCTAAAATGAGTGTCTGTTTTCCACACAGATTAAAAAATTTAATAATTTTGTCATAAAATGTTGTAGTTATACTCCCCCTAATCATATTTATAAGAAAAACTCTATTTTTTAATTCATTTCTTACTCATATATTGTCTAGATAATTAGTAACTCAATATTTTTAAAAAACTTTTTTTTTTTATAAATAGGATTTGAGAGAGTATTAAAATAACCTTATAAATTAGAGAATTTCTTCACCCATCTCCTAACCTTCTTGCCTACCCTTGGTGAATTTACAACATTACCCTTTGTTTCGGAAGTTCATTTTCGAAACGGTACTTTTTTTTGAAAAAATGGTGTTTTCGGAAATGAACTTCCAAAAACGTGTTTTTTTTAATATAAAATATTGATTTCGGAGATGCATCTCCGAAATAAAGTTACATTTTCAGAAAATGTGGTGTTTCGGAAGTTCATCTCCGAACTCACCCCCCATGATGGAATTCGGAAATGAACCTCCGAATTTATGTCTGGACAGAAGAAAAATGAAAAACAACAACGATTCGCTTTATTTAATCGGGTGAAGATTACAACGATAATATTATTGAAAATTAAAGTTACATATTGTTGAACACGGGTAGGTGGGGATGAGTCAACATTTTGATAACGTCGTCCGCCGATCTTTGAAGTTTGGCGTCTAACTCGATCGGGCCTTTCGAAGAAAATCGGTCGAACGTTGTCCATATAACCGCTAAATCTTCGTCGTTCTTGATCTCAAAAGGTGTGATCATCAACCCTCCCTCGTCGTTAAGCGATGGCGAGCGGTACTCGAGCTGACAGTTTGAAGAAACTACCTACGACATCAGGAAATAATGATATACTTCTGGCCGATAAGGAAGATGTTTTTATTCCAGATAACCTTCATATGAAGAAGCTTTTTGAGAGCGAGAAAGTTTTTGTATGGTATCCTAAGCATAACATGACACCATTGTTCAAGAGTAAATTATCTGATATTTACAGAAAAGTTGGTGCTAGAAATATCTCTGAGTCACTATCCAAAGAAGAATCATCTGTTGTGAATGATGATGTTGAACTCGAGCATGTTGATCCAAATAATATTCTCAACTTAAGGGGGTTGGTTAAGCTTATTCTTGTTTTTCTTGCATGTTGTAGCCTGAAAATGGAACAAAGTAAGAGACATGAAGCTGTTCAAAGTCTTGTCAACTTGAGTTTCGCGAGACAAAGGAGTCAATCAATGTAAGCTATAGTTTATCATTATCATCAGGGGACGTCATTACAAAAAAATCAAACAAAGGGGTACGCTGGGAAAGTCAAAGTTCTATGTTTATAATCCAGAAGATGGATAGTGTTCGCGGCGATGAAATGAAACATGCTTCAAATTTCTCTGAAGCAATATCTGAAGGCGTTTTACGCGAGAATCATGATCATGTTCCTGCACTCGCTGAACTAATCACATTCGGTTTCTTTCTGAAATTTAAAAGCGAAGAAATTGATTTTCTAATGGAATCCAAGAATCTACATATTGAGCATGAAGATGAGATGTTCCTCAACTCTGCCTTCTCTTCTGGCTAACTTTATTGCCGCTGCTTACTGGTTTTTCTGTTTGAATATGCTTTTCGGAAGTTCATCTCCGAAGACACCCCCCATGAGGTGTTTTCGGAGATGCACTTCCGAATTATGGAAATTTTAAAAAAAAAAGCGCTTCGGAAGTTCATTTCCGAAGCAGGGGTATTTTGGGATTTTCGCTGGGGGTGACCCCCATAGGGAGGTGGCTAAAGAAATTTTCATAAATTATTGGAAGTAGTTGCAAAGTAATAATTGAAGAATAAATTTGGAAAAATAACAATTATTACTATATTAAAAATTGAGAATGACATTTATTTTAAGATTAAATATATGATTGTTCCCTGTCATTAGGGCGAGTTTTGGTTTCTCCTCGCGAAGTATTTTTTTTGTGATCCGCCTACTATATAAATAAAAAATAAACGAAAAATCCAATTGGACGCCACCTATACAGGTTCCCCACGCATAGTCAGCCAAACAAGGAATATGAGCTTCTGAAAATAGAATCTTTATTTTATAGGGGGCGGATCACAAAAAATATATTTTAGGGGGGCAAAACCAAAACTCATCCTAATGGCAGGAACAATCGTATATTTGACTCTTCATTTTAAAATAAATTGTATTTGTTAAAAAGATACTCATTGTGAAACAAATGGAGTAACATATAGTCCCTTTACATTTATAAATGGGTTTTATTCTTTGAACTCTTTTACAATGAATGTTTTAAAAAATAATTAAATGAATTGTTTATAATATTCCGTTCAATTTATTAATTATTTAAATGATTTAAATATTTTTCCAATGGATTTCAGTTTGATCATATAATTAAGGTAAACTAAAAAAGTTTAGTTATTCAATATATCTCAAATATTTTATGAATTTTTAAATAAATCTTTAAATTAAAAAAAAAACGTAATTAGATCTACACTATTATTTTTTTTTTTATAATTATAATTTCTATTATTATATTTTTGTTAGTCAATAATTAATTAAATTGGAATGAAATGATATAATACAAATATGTTATTAATGGTTAGATTAACAAGGTTCTAAAAGTAAAGACGGTCTTAGACTGGGGATCCAATCTTGCATTCTCTTTGTTCTAGTTATAGAATATCTACATAGAACTTTGAAAATTTTGTAAAAGAATACATACTTTAATTACCATCCTAAGTGTGGAAGGTTAAAGATTAATAACATTTGTTTTACAAACGAACTCATGTTAAGAAGAGATGATGAAACATCTGTTCAACTCATGATGAATGAATTCAAACAATTCTCATATTCAAATGGCTTGAAAGTTAACCCTGCAAAATGCAAGGATTATTTTGGAGGAATCACAATGCAGAAACAAAGTAAAATTCCAACTGCCGCTGATTTTGCTAAGGGAAACTTACCTTTCAAATATCTTGGAGTACGTCTCTCTAGTAGGAAACTCAACATACATCAATGTCAGTCAAGTGCTCCTTTAAGGTGTGGGCAGGAAAGTTGCCCGTCTTCTTGTTAATGAAGAGGTACATTAAAGCAAACCAAGATAAGTATCAAGCTTTCATTGACATGAGAAACCCCTCCAATGTTAAAGAGGTCCAACAACTAACATGTCATCTCACTACTCTATCTTGTTTCCTCTTTTATGCGCGCAATAAGGCATTTCTTTTCTTCTTTGCCCTCAAGAAGAAGGAGAAGTTCAAATGGACTTCGGAATGTGAGGAAGAATTCTCAAGAATAAAATCCTTACTCACATATCTCTCTATCCTCACTCGCCTAAGAGAAAGGTCATCACTTCTTCTCTACCTTTCAGTCACAAATCAGGCGATAAGTTTAATACTCGTCCAAGAGACGGGAAAGGCATATCATCCGTGTATTTTGTAAGAAAAGTGTTCAAAGTCCTCAAGACACGTTATCAAAAGATCGAAAATCTAGCATTAGAGGTCATAATTAGAGCGAGGAAGCTCCAACCCTACTTTCAAGGTCATAAAGTGTTCGTAAAAACCAACTACACTGCCAAACAAGTCCTTAAGAAGTCTGACCTCTCAGGATGAATGGTGTCTTAGGCAATAGAAATTTTAGAATTTGACATCCAATATGTACTAATAAGAAGTATCAAATACCAAGTTCTGGTAGATTTTTTTCTATCCGGATGTATCATGTGTATTGGCTGGCTTTCAAAAACACAACATTTTATTCAAGTTTATTTGAAACCGGAATACACAACATATTTCACCCAAGATACTGAAACTTGGACGGATCACTTTCTAAAAAGGATGAAATGATTCACTAAGTTGAGTGATATTGAAAGATAATCAAAAAAGGAAAGGTCAAAAAGGAACCACCAATAGATTTAGGTAGTGACACATGTTTTGATATATATATTTTAGTTTGAATCTAACATTGTAACTCGTTTTTTGTATGTCAATGATTTAATCTCAATACAATTTACGACATACATAATGTCTATTCTACTTTAATATTATACATAACCTCCGTACGTAACCTTAATACAATTTTAATTGTAAAAAAACAAACAAAAGGATTTTAATGATGTGCATCTATGTAAACTCCCTTATTTTATTTGTTAAAAATAAGGTGTGTCTGAATATGCATATCTGAAATGTGACTTAATGAAAGGATATGGTTTCTAAGTTCTAAATATCTCTCAATCCATTTTCTTTATAAGAACCATAATAAGAGCTCGTTTGGCCCGACTTTTTTAAGTCTTAAAAGTTATTTTAAAGTTAAAGTTAAAAATAAGAGCTTTTAAAATTAAGTTAAAGTTGTTTGGTTATGATTATTTTTTAAACTTTAGAGTTATTTTTAATTTTATTTATTTCATTAAAGTTATATATATATATATATATATATATATATATATATATATATATATATATATATATATATATAATGCGTATTGATTAATTGTTGTATTAACATTTTATAGTGTATAGTATAAGAAATTAATAGTATTATTATTGAAAATCATTATACAATAAAATAAGATGTAATATACAAAACGAATAAAAAGTTGGACAAAACTAGTATCTACAAAAATGATGATGTAAACAGAAGCAGAAAAAATAAAAATAAAATATAACTCTAGATGTTATGAACCGTAGAAAAAATTGAAAAATTGTTGTTTACTGCACTAGTGCAATTTTTTATAAAGAAAATGATTTCGTTGGGATTCGAACTGCGGCCACATGTTTTAAGCTCTAAAAAAGTTGGTTTCAACGCCTTTTTTACAAGCTCCTTTTATTTAATTTTTTGGCTTGAAAAAAAAAAACTACTTTTTTTAATAAGAGCTTTATAAAAAATGTGTTTGGCCCTCCATCTCCTTATAAGGAGAAGAAAACTAGATAAAAAGTTGGGGCAAACACTACCTAAATATATATATCCCCATCTTCTATTTATGTATTTCAGTGGCGCAAATGTCCCACTTTAATTTAGGGTCTCCAAGTACATACTTCTTGTCAATCTGAAATTTAAATTGGATATTGTCCTGTGTTATTTAGAAAATCAAATAGTTGTCAAATTCGAGTATCGTTCACCCTCAATTGACAATGAAGGGAAGATACGATTCACCATGCTTGAACTGAAGACGGGTGAGGATTTAAAAGTTATGTGGAATACATTTTACCATTACTCAACAAATAGTTGGATTAAAGTGGATATGAAGATTGCAAGATCAACCGGAGATATCATAAGGATGATGCAATGTCTTGAACCACCAATTTCTAATAAAATATAGGCTTAATTGCAATTTTGGTCCTCCTTATCATTTTTTTTTGTGAGTTTTGGTCCCCCTATTTTAAAATCCGGAATTTTAGTCCCTATATTTTAGTTTTTTGAGGATTTTGGTTCCCCTGCAAATTCGAAGACAATTTTAAACGAAATGACGCTCATATTGATGATGTGTCAGTGACAGTTCAACAGTGAAATGTTCAAAAAAACTAATTTTATTTAAGATTTATGTTGAACATGTCGTTGTGAGTTCCATTTTATTAAAAATTGTCTTCGAATTTGCAAAGGGACCAAAATCTTCAAAAAACTAAAATAAAAGGACTAAAATTCAGGATTTTAAAATAGGGGACAAAAACTCAAAAATAATAATAGGGAGGCCAAAATTGCAATTAAGCTTAAAATATAATGTTAAATTTATGTTATAGTTAACAATTATCTATGTAACGTTAAATATTTAAATGTTAATTTTTGTTGTTTTTTCAATATTTTACCATTGTTTCTAATTGTTTCTCGTTTAATCTAACATGACATATTTCAGATAAACATATAAGTTAAAAGGTAGTTACACTGTCCTCCAATAGAAAACTATTAATTAACCATGTCATTAAATTATTTTTTAAATAAAAAACTGGTTTAATTAAATACATGATACTCCCTCTGGTCTCATTTATAAGCAAAAATTTAATTTTTAGATTCATTCAACAATCAATGTATTTAGTCTATTATTAGACTAAATACATTGACTGTTGAATGAATCTAAAAATTAAATGTTTGCTTATAATTGAGACCGGAGGGAGTAGTGTAAAAACATTTTACACTGTCATGTCACTGCATTCTAAACATATTTGAAAAACTCACTAAATATTAAATCAAAGGTAATTACGAAGATATATCCTCATGCACACTTTATTATTTATTTGGAGATATATTTCCAAACTCATTTTAACAAAATAAAAGGCGTTTCAATTAAAGAGTGGGTGAAAAAAATTGCATCCAAAGAGACATCTCCGACTTCTCAATTTGTTGCATTTTGTTCAAAACCCAACTTATTCAGAGAGACTCCGACACAGAGAAGAGCATGGCGAGGCTGAGAGAGTTGAGAAAGGGTTTCAAAGCTATTCAAGATTCTGAACTTCTCAACCTCTTCAAATCCGAAATCAACTTCGAACTTTCTTCTAATCACTTTCAGGTTTTCTACTCCAACTCTAAACCCATTTCTACAGTCAATTCAATCACACGATTCTCAAATATTTTCATCACTTGAAATTAAGCAAAGATTATTATTATTTTAATGGATGCAGAAAGCTCAAATTGGTTCTTTAGGTGAATTTGTGGTGGACTCTGATTTACCACATTCCAAAGATGTGATTTTGAGAAGAAAATGTGATTCGGGTGAGGAAGTTGCTCTTTCAGCTATATTGGGTCCTCCTAACTATGAAAATGATCTTATTTTTGTAAGAGATGTTTTCATTAAAGTATGTATAAAAAAGCCAGATTTGTCCTCTATCTTGCAATTTGACTGTAGAACTTATCAAGAGACTGATAAAACCTCTCAATTTGAAATCAACAATGCTTACTATCTTAGATCACCTGCGTCTCTTAACTCGTCCATTTACAGAGGCCCCTTATTCAGGTAAACTACTCGAGATCGAGACAGTCTTATTCGTGTGCGTTAACCTGTTAATATTATAGTGTCTGCCATGGAAATAGATCAGATTAGATATTTGAAGTACAAATGAAAGCGGAATTTATGATACTTTACCTTTGTATAGGCTGCATTATTGAGTACTTAATAATTACAATCTGCAAGTGTTGTTCATAATTCATTTACATTTGTAAAGACAATGGCCTTTGAAATCCTTTTGAGGCATAATGGCCGTGACGTGACATCCACGCTTTTGGCAGCTACACTAAACCGCTCCGCCACTGTGTGTTCTTTAGCAGCCAGGGGCAGCTGTGATCTACTACACTGCTATAGCCCAATTTAGAATAGCATAGACTATCTCTTAGGATTGGTTTCCATATTTTCTTTAATATCATGTTTTGTTTCTTTATGTAATTAGGATTAGGATTATATATTAGTATAAAAAAGGCTAGTTCTTTGTCTTTTGAAATAACAACCAGTATTATTACTCACATTAATATTCATGTAATTTCATTGATTATTCATTTTACTCCATAAAAACCTAAAAGGCGGAAACCTATAACTTCAGCATGTGTTATAGATAACAGTTGTATAACCCTACAATTTTTCCTCCATATCCATCCGATTATTATAACCTCTTCCCTCATCAACATGTTGGATTTTTCTTGTTCATTTATGCTGCAAGTGTTACTTTCATAGAATCACCTTAATTACCTCTATGGCTTGATCTCCTAGGCTCTCTGCTAACTTCTTTTATATAACTTTGGTTCATACCCAAACTACTCTGCCTGACTATTCATCTTGGCATATTAATCACTTTGGATTTTGGTCGAACCATTCATAAACTGAGTCATTTTCCTGTTATAACCTTGTTCATTGTTTTCTCTATATCACGTGCAGTGAATTGGATTTTAAGTTGCAAAAAGCATTCAAGGAATACCTGATAACCAAGGGCATTGGAGGAAGCTTAACCAATTTCCTTCTCCACTACCTACACACAAGAGAGCAAAAGCAATACGTGAACTGGTTGAAAACAGGTGAAGCATTCCTGTCAAAAAACGAGTCATTGAACCAACTTTCATAGATGCGTTCTGCATAGTTATGCAGAGTTGCATTATAGTTAGTGTTAGTACATGTCTCAAGTGTAGGAAAGTGAATTACGTGTTCCATTTTTACGAATTTTTGTATTCAATAATTTAAGAGTTAGAATTATGCCGAGGTTGTCAAACTTATAATACAGTCAATTTTTATGAATATGAAAAGTTTGAAATATCAGCTATTTTATCAGAAATCAGTAGAACCTTACCTCATGAAATGATAAGATGCACATTGTCTCTTGCATTTTATATTTCTAACTTGATATTCGAACATCACAGGGCTTTGGAGCTTCATTGAGTGAATCAATGAGCAATAATAATAAGAAGTGGATGAATTGAATTTTATCTTTTTCATTTTGCTTTGTTATGTATGTTAAATTGATTAAAATGGGGAAGCCCTTTTTGTTTTGTTTTGTTTTGTAGACATTACCTCAAAAACATCCTACACCTAAACTATCATCCATTCCATCTCCTCATAGCTAGTATTCTTAATATGAGACTTCTGAAAAAAATATACTAAAGAGTTGTTGAAGGTCAAAATCACCTACTGTGCATCTCTTGTGCCATCAAAAAGTGAAAATCAACATTGTTGACACTGATTAAAATGAGCGAAAGATTAACAATGAAAGCACAAATTGACATGATGATTTCCTCATAAGTCATAACAATGAAATTAAGGTTTATATAATAAAATGAGAAAGAACACTATAAAACTATTTAAGCAAATTAAAAAAATACATTTTTTAGTTGAGTTCCAATGAAATTGGTTGAGTTTCTTACCCATAGGCATAGCATCACAATCCAGTGGTATATGGTTAGAGATTTTCTGCATTTTGCACACAACTCACGATATGATACGATACGAAAGTGTGGTGGCGAGATAGCATAATAGTAAGGTGAAATGCTAGCATTAAAACAATAAAGGGGATTATGCAGAGGAGTGAAATGGGGTATAGAAATTAAGATGAAAGGTCGTTTCCGGTTAGTTATACTTGAAGAAGATGGCATTGTTGTGGGTTTCATAATGGGTTTCGTGTTCTCGGCTCCAAAATTGATTATCTCCACTTTATGCTAATTTTTTATTTATTAATCTTTAAATAACATAAAGTAAAAATAAATCCTAACCATTGATCTCTTTTAGAATACGTGTCCTTTGGTTAGACAGATAAATGTCAATTACCATTTCTTAAAGAAATGTAGATGATTTGGGATACTCTTCAACACCACAATCTGTCAACCCTATTTTCCCCTTCTTTTTGTTTGCTGATTTTTTTGATATGTAATTTGGAAAGATTTGCATTCAAGCGGCAAGAGGAAGAGGAGTGGGTATTTATCAGTATCTGAACCCCAAGAAGATATTTAAATTACAGAAAACGTGTGGAAATGTTCTTCAAATCAAGATAGTGATGATGATGATGTCTAAACGCAAAATGCAAGTGATGAACAAGAGTTTCACTTTTCATCTCCTTATGGTTATAAATCATTTGTAACCGGTTTTAATTGAAATATGTTTATGGTCTTAGCTGCATAGTTAAGAGTGTGTGCTGAATATTAATATTTTTCTCTTTAATATCATTAAAAAGAGCGGATTTTAGATCAAATTTTCTAGAAAAGACTAGCAACTTCAAGAATATCAACTTATCATTTATCTTCATCAATAAATTTTCAGCTCTATTTAGATTGAGTGTATTTTTTTTCAATGGAATAAATCTATATGTACTTCAATTTCTTTCGATAAAGAAGATGAAGAACTTGGGTATGAAAGAAGTTTTAATACAATATATTAGTTTTTCTTTCTATTTTTTTTAGGGATAAATAGAATAAATAACATAATTTTTACTCGGTAAAAAAAATAGAAATTATAGCATCTGAAAAAACAATAAAAAGTTGGGTACGTGGTACCAAACTAAATATATATCGATTGGTGTACCGACTTGAAAATAAAATAAATTGATATCGTTTTGATGCATACCGTACGCATATCAATACCTGGTACGTATTTGGTACCCGTACTTTACCTAAAATGGAGTACCCGTGCTCCAAAGAAAAGCTAGTTTCCCTAGGAGCGAGTTAGCAACATCATATAGAATATAGATAAGCTTTGCTTTCCTGCGTTGCTGGTTTGGTTATCAATCATTTATCAGAGAATATGAAATATTGTATAATATCAAATGTATAGCATTAAACTAATCTCTTCTACAGCTGGAAACATTTCTATTCTCTAATGAGAAGTTTGTCATGCCACTTTAAATCACTTTCGGTTCAACAAATGAAAAATTATGAGTTTTCATACACATGTTTTACTTAAAGAGACTCAAATTGAGTATAGCATCATCTTTTTTAGTTCTTAAGTGAAACATATTATTTTACAATTGTATCCAATATTTTAGGAAGAAAATAAGTCCTTTTTCTAAAAACATGGGGGAGATAAACCATTCCTCCATTGATTCAGCAGGAAAGAATTGATTGGAACGGAGAAAACTTTGGTCTGTTAAATCAGAACAAATGTTTTCGTAGGTATGTTTTTGAGAACTGTAAATATAACATAAAAGATATCAACATTTTGAAATCTTAAAATACATCAAACATGAAACAAAATAAATATTTTGAAATCTTAAGATACATCAAACATTACAATAAAGACTTTGTCTAATATGCACAAGTAAGACAGTCTTATACCATAATACAGGTTTATTTTTTTACCATTAGATCAATAAATCTCAGAATCTTATTTGATCAAATGTTAGAAATTAACTTGTGTATTATGCAAGACATATCTCATTTGTGAACCATAGAACTAACCTAAAATAAAACAACTATTTTCTAATTCTGCTGATCTTTGTGTCTTCCACTTCAAGCTGCATATCCCCTTTGCACTCCAATCTCATTATCTATCTTGTCACTACACAAAGAAAACCTTGTTTTGCTCACATTGTTCAGTACATATTTTTTATCTGAAACTATATCACTTAGACAGTTCATGCAATTTCAGCTCTAACCTTATTTTTTTCAATAGGAAAATAGTTTAGGAGGTGCAACCAACACTTATTTGATAATACTAAATAATGTTTACCTTACAAGGTTGATGATGGCTTTATTCCTCCTCCTCCTCCTCCTTTTTCAATTCTCGAATGTCAATGTTTTTCATATGACAGATCATGGGCCAGTACTCACCAGAATGAGGCTGACATTTTCGGTACAATTCAGGACAATCAAATATGGTTAAATATTCAAGTGCAGTGAGGCGATCCCAACCACTTGTTGGAAGACTCAACAATTGAGAACAGCTAACAATAGAGAGCCTCTTAAGACGAGTCATTGTAGTAAGATACTCGGGAAGCATTTGAAGATTAGGAAAATTATCAATATAAAAGATCTCTAAAGTGTCCACAGCACATACAATCCATCGAGGTAGTGTTAGAAGCTTTGGAAAACCAGAGAGATACAAATGTTTCATCGTCAGCTTCTGGATTGAGCTTTCATTCTCCAATGACAAGTTTAACATCTGACAACCATCAATAACCAACGTCTGTAATTTAGGAAAAGTAATGAGAGGTAAGCGCTCCAGGCTATCACATAATATGCAATACAGTTTTTCAACAAAAGGGAGTGGTTGTTCGAACAAAAACTTTAGATTGACACAATCCTGAAAAACCAAAGTTTGAAGATTGTTCAAGCTAGCGAATTCATAATATGGTAGAGTAGATTGTTTTGTAGTAACACTCAGAATTCGGAGGCTAGTCAACTTTCCTAATCCTTTGGGCAACTTTTCAAGCTTTGTGCATCCATTAAACGACAATTCTTGCAAATTTAGAAGTTCACAAATTGAATTTGGTAGTGTTCTGATTTTGTGATTATTAGCAAGATCGAGACAACGCAGGTGCTCTAATTTTGCAATTGATTTGGGCACAGTTTCAAAAGAAGAGTCAGTTAAATGTAAATAACGCAAGTATTTGTACTTTGACAGCCATGTATTCAGAACACTTTCACTCTCAAGACCCATTCCTGAGATGGGAAATTGTATGCTTCTCACACTTCTAGACTCTGGAAACAAAGCATGGCCAAATGACTTATCTTCAACAACAAATGATAAATGCCTTGCTTGTTGAGGTATATGTCGAGTTTGTGAGTTTACCGCCACAAACTCGTCTCCTGCAACATACAATGCAAGATCTTGTATCAAATGATGTACTTTGAACTCGCAAAAGAAGTCAAAGTCATCGACAACCTGAATAAATGATCTTGAATGTAACTCATCAATATATTTTCGTGCAACATGCTCTAGCTTTTCTCTTCCATTTCGGGATTGAACTAATCCAAGGGCTACCCAAAGATCACACATTACAAGACTATTAAAGATATAATCTTTGGGATAAAGGGAAAAATAAACAAAACATTGTTTTAGAATGGATGGCATTTGATCGTAACTTGCTTTAAGGGCAGGTAAAATACCATCCTTTTTTTGTTCTAAATTCCATATCTCAGAGTCTCTAATAAATTCCCACTTATTTATATCAAAGTTTGAGAAAAGAGAACTTCCTAATGTTTTAACAGCTAGTGGAACCCCGTGACATTTTTTCACAATTTCTTTTGCGATCTCCACTAGATTCAGATATCTTTTTTCTTCACCTTCCTTGAATGCACATTTGACAAATAGAGATAAACATTCCTCTGAAGAAAGACCTTTTAATTCATATGAGGAAACATTACCCATCATAGAAGCAATTGATGTACTACGTGTTGTGACCATAATTTTACTTCCTGGTGCGCCAACTTTGATCAAATCTTCCAACTCAATCCACTTTTGACGATCTTCGTTCCATATGTCATCTAACACAAGTAAAAACTTTTGACCAGAAAGTTTTTGTTTCAAACGACTTACTAGCTGCACAATGTCTAAGCTGTCAATGTTCTCTTGAGGAGCGAGACGGGGCAATGGAGCTGAAGCTGCTTTAGAATCTGCAGTACTGGCAGAGTTGATGATATTAATGATTATCTGCTTGATGTCAAAATTAAGAGAGACACATACCCACATCTTCAATTGGAAAAGCTGATCCACTGTGTCATCATTGAACACCAACTTTGCAAGAGTGGTCTTCCCTAATCCTCCCATTCCCACAATGGGAATGACACACATGCTTTTATCACCATCATTTCCATCCTGAGGAAAAGGTTGCTTCAAAAGCTTGAAAATTTCATCTTTATCATTATCCCTTCCGATTACACGTGAAACATTAACGTCAGGATAAGTGAGTTCTCTTTCTTGCACAACAAGTTCGGGAATAGTTGTAAGTCCATACGTTTTCCCTTCAGCTGCTTTCTTAAACAATTTTTGACTAATCTCTTTGATTTGATGTCCCATCCGAAGACGGAATACAATTGAATTATCTGTAGAAAACAAGTGGCTTACCTTGTTTGTGATGCTTCCAGAGGATTTGACAATTTGCTTCCTCTTGTCTTGCAGCTCAAATTTATCAAATATATCTTCAGCATCAAAACAAATGTTTTGGATCTGCCTCAGCCATTCACGTAAAGCGTGACTTTGGTCTTTCCTGGACTCAGCATCCAGTAGATAACCTCTGACAATTAACAAAGATTCTCTGAAACGTTCTAGATCGTCTTTCGCACCATAGGCCAGAGAAGCTTCTTGACAAGCAAAAGAAGCAACCTTCCCAAGTAGTGAATTGGCAACATCGAAGAGAAATGATTCTGCCATGGTAATCAGGAAAGGGCAGATCTTGCGTTTGTATCTGAGTCGGAGGTTTTGTGGTGGTGATAGAAAAAGTCTTATTTTCATGTCTTACTATATACAGTATTACATTATTGACCATTGACCATAAGAGTGTCCCTTATTAGTCAACAAAATCACATTAATCACTCAGTTTACTATTTAGTAGTATCAATTTAGAATCAATCTATATTTATGAACTAACTAACATATAGTCACTTTACATTTATAAATGGGTTTTATTCTTTCAACTCCTTTATAAAGAAAAAATAAATTAAAATAACCATGTTTAATAAAAAAAATACAGAAAAAACCAAGTTTTCGAAATATTTACCAAACTGTCTAGGTTTGGAACCGACTGGAAGTGAATGCGCCAAACCATTTGGCGTATGAGTGTTAGATTTGGGTGCATGCGCCAAACCATTTGGCACACACTAAATTAGGGTGTGTTTGCGCCAAATGGAATGGCGCATTAGGCTAACATTTTTGCCCTAATAGCCAAACCATTTGGCGCATTAGGGCACTTGTATTTTTTTTATTTTTTATTTTTTATTTTTTTGTTAAGTTATGTTAATATATATAGTTTTAAAATTGCATTTTTTTTAGTTATGTTAAATATATATATATATATATATATATATATATATATATATATATATATATATATATATATATATATATATATATATATATATATATATATATATATATATATATATATATATCAATGCTTAAATATTTTTTTAGTTGAAAAAATGTAGTGCACAAAACGTAAACTAGCATTTGATAATCGAAAACGAAACATCAGTTACAATAGATTAAAGAAAGGAAACATCGATTACAAATGATTAAGGAAACGATACATCGACACAATTGATTAAGGAAAACACAACAAAATGCTTAATGTTGTCCATCACCAAGATAGCCACCTGTTCCGCACCATGGTCTTGTTATCACACGTTTGCCGCGATCGTTGATCCCGCCGCGAAGATTGACACCACCCCTTTCCCTAGCTCTACCCCTACCCCTGCCCCTTTGTGCTTCTTGCTGGGTCCGTGTCACTGGGTCGGGAAGTGGGATGTCTCGTGGGTCGCTGTCTATGAATTCGTCGACGCCCCCATAATTTTCCGGAAAACGGCTGTTGTAAAGTCGGTTACCCATCCCCTCAAAAGTGTTAAGTCGTGGTGGTGGAGTGGGTTGGGAAAAGACTTCAGGTGCGTAGCATCCAGCATAACTAGAACTACCTTGATTAAAGCCGAATTGGTACGACTGTGTTGCTTAGCCGGAGGGGGTGCCACGGTGAGAGGATTCACCATGAGGACCATCGCCGGGGCTAAGATGTAGGCTTGACGAACCGGGTGTTAGGTTTTGGCCGAAAGACCTTGCAAACGCTGTAAATCCAAATGGTTGTGATTGGGTCTCATATTGGGCCGCGGAATGATGGTGGTCTTCAGATTCTTGGAAAGGTTGAGACTGTGATGGGAACATATTTGGTTGTCGGTAGTTGCGTGCGGAACGGGATGGAGTATTGAAAAGATTTTGTTGATGCTGCTGCAGTTGTTGTTGTTGTTGTAGTTGTTGGCGTTGTTGTTGCCGTAGTTGTTGTTGTTGTTATTGTTCTTCCTCCTTAGGTTGTTGTTGGGGTAAGATGTAGTTGTGAGCACGGGGATCAATTAAATAGAACGGATCTGCAATAAACAAGTTAGGGGATGTAATTGTACGATACCAACTCATGTACTCGGCGGTCGGTTTCATCTCATGGTCACTGACGGGGAAGTTGAGGACATATTGGCGACGGTCCTTCCACATCTGTCGGTGATCGGGTGCAAAATCCTTCCAGTTTTGGTGTGTCCATTGATGGTTGACTCGTTTGAGGTGCCACTGTCCTAAGTCAATTGGAGGGTCTGGTATATGTTGGCGCATTCCGAACTGTAGCATGACCCGGTCACTATGATGCAGTTCGATGAAGTTGTACCGGATCAGGCAACACTTTGTGGTCCAAATTTCTGCATCCTGAGCTCTAGGCTCATGCTCACATTCGAGATACGGTCTCCATATAAACTGCATGCATAAGAGTTA
Source organism: Vicia villosa (assembly GCF_029867415.1). Classification (NCBI taxonomy): domain Eukaryota; kingdom Viridiplantae; phylum Streptophyta; class Magnoliopsida; order Fabales; family Fabaceae; genus Vicia; species Vicia villosa. Next base: position 143,774,292 of record NC_081185.1, on the reverse strand, counting down.
TACATTATTTCGGGAAATTATTTATAAAAAATAAACTTATAAAAGAGAAAAAGATTAGAGATAATACTTGATGGGGTCCTAGGTGATCAATCAGCGTGCGGTACATTGTGATATTTGACCGCGGATTTAGTGTGAAGTCCATTTTTTTCACGCAAAATCTACAACGTAAATATAGTGATTTAGTTAGAGTGGAGTAGATCATAATACACTAATTGTGTATGAAAAATATGGTATATTAAAAACTTACCTCAGTGCATACGGAAAGGTCCAACTGCCATTGTTAACCGGGGCCAGTATGGGCATCCTCCACCACCCCCACACCTGCACCAACAGAGCGCATCCATAGAATGTGCAAGATTCAGCTTTTGCGTTCTTGCATAGGGATTGGTATACCGTAGCCAGCACTGCAGACCCCCAGCTATATAGACCAACTCTAGTAAAATCCATTAATAAACGAAGATACATAAAATTAACAGTGTTATCAGTGCTATCTGGGAACAAAACGTTTCCAATTAGCAAGAGTACCACCTAGTTTTCTGAAGTATGGTCTCTTGGGGAGACGCGTCATCCAACTGAAACTGATCATAATAAAGCCTTAACCTCTTAAGGTTAATACCTTGTCCCCTAGCACCAACTTGTCCCTCTACCAAGTCTATGCCAATTGCCTGAAAGCATAAGGAATTTGCCTGCATTACACAGCCATTAATTGCCTTACCGTCAACTGGAAGGCCTAGTAACATATGAACATCCTCCAGGGTTATGGTGCACTCCCCTGTTGGAAGATGGAAGGTGTGTGTCTCCGGCCTCCAGCGTTCTAGCAACGCAAGAACAAATTTGTGGTCAATAGATGACTCGGCGATGGTGGTAATCGGTCTGAAACCCGCAACTTCCAAGTATGGTCTTATGCGGTCGTCCGGAGAGATAGTAGAGTGACTACGAGTCCAGAAACATTGAGCGTTCTGAAAATAATTATGTATGCAAAAAAAAATTAGTTATATATTCTCAGGCAGTTGCATGTTATTAGCGTAATACTAAAATACTTACAAAGATAGCGATGTTCTCGGGGGTTCCTCGGTGTGTATCACCCATTATTAAGAGAGACATGGTTGAAGTATGAAAATTTGGAAGTTGTAGGAAAAAGGTTTATTGTGAGAGTAGATGAGTGAAAGTGGTGAGAAGTCTGCAGAGTCCTAAATGGTTTATATACTCTTGAGGCAAAAACAGTAATAAGTTGCATGCTGGATAACTCAACACTTCCATAGTTGCTAGGTGTTGCGTGTGCAGAAATTGTTGGCATGCATGCAGCCTAACTTTCGGTGACAAGACATGGTGACATGCATGCAGATCAGAACTAGCTGCCAGATAGGGTTGCATGCATGCACTATTAGGAGGAATCGTTTCAGGAATCCTATCAGGAATCGTTTCAGGAATCCCTGCAGACGCATGCTAGGGTACAGGAACTCGATTCAGACGCATGCGAAAGACTGAAATCATGAAGACGTTAACAGGTGGGGACCATGTGGGGCCTGGAGGGGTCCACATATATTACATATGCGCCAAATGATTTGGCTTATTCTTTAAAAAGATCCTTCTAATGCGCCAAACCATTTGGCGCCTTCCTGTTGAAGAAATTCACTAATGCGCCATTCCATTTGGCGCATTAGTAGGCCCAATTTTTTTTTTTTAAATTAGGGTTTACGTTTTTTTCTTGTAGATGAAACGCTAATTGTGGTACAGACCTAAGGCAAGGCGACCGTCCCTCTATAAATTAGGGTTACTTCTGTGCAGTAGTACACACACGAAAAAATGAGATCTCGAATAAGGCCAGATAGCACGCACCGGACTTCTGAGCCTCCACCACCTGTGAGGCGTTTCGACTATCAACCGGACTATCGTCGAAGGAACTGATACGTTATTTTCTCTGCCGTCAAACCTCCCATGCAGGTAATGTTTTGGAATATCCATTCCATGGACCAGCTTAAGAGAACCCTCCTTAGGTTTTTGGACGGGGAGTGCAGTCCAGGCGAACAAATCAGATCTATCAAGAGACTTAGAACAAGGGGTGGTGTTTTTCTTGAAAGACAGCGTGAAGGGTAGAAAAACACTTAGAAAGGGGGGGTTTGAATAAGTGTAGTTTCAAAACTTATAAGATAAAAACAACTTGCACAATTATTTTTATCCTGGTTCGTTGTTAACTAAATTACTCCAGTCCACCCTTGACAAGGTGATTTACCTCAACTGAGGATTTAATCCACTAATCACACAAGATTACAATGGTTTTCCACTTAGACAACTGCTAAGTCTTCTAGAGTCTTCTGATCACAACCTGATCACTCTAGGAACAATCTGCTTAGATAACCTCTAAGACTTTTCTAGAGTATTCTGATCTAACTGATCACTCTAGTCCTTTACAAGTTAATGTAAACAAATTCTAAGAGTTTTACAATGCTTCTGAAAAGCTATAATCACAACTGTGATATTTCTCTTATAGTTTAAGCTTAATCTCACTATAGTATTACAACAGCAATAAGTGAGGTTGAAGATGAAGTTTGAGAGCTTTTAATTTGAACAGCGTTTCAGCAAAGTTTTTGTTAAGAGTTGTATGCAGTTTCGTTAACCTTTGCTTCTCATCAGAACTTCGTATTTATAGGTGCATGAGAAGATGACCGTTGGGAGCATTTAATGCTTTGCGTATTCCAGACAGTATTGCATTTAATGTTTCACTCTTTTGTCAACTACCTCGAGCCTTGCTTTCGCTGTGTCTACTGACGTTGCCGTTAATAGCTTCTAACGTTCCTTTTGTCAGTCACCGTAGCCTGCCATCTTGTACTTGATTATGATTGATCTTTTGTAGATACAACGTTTGAATATCATCAGAGTCAATACAGCTTGGTGCAAAGTATCTTCTTGTCTTCTGACCTTGAAGTGCTTCTAAGCGTGATACCATGAGAACTTCAGTGCTTCTGCTTCTGATCTCAAGTTCTTTTGATGCTTCCATAGACCATGTTCTACTTCTGCTTGAACATCTTCTGATGTCTTGCCAGACCATGTTCTGATGTTGCATGCTGAACCTTCTAAGTCAGTGCTTCTTGCGCTGATTTTGTGCATACTCTTTATATTATTCCTGAAATGGAAATTGCATAGTATTAGAGTACCACATTATCTCATACAAAATTCATATACATTGTTATCATCAAAACTAAGAATATTGATCAGAACAAATCTTGTTCTAACAATCTCCCCCTTTTTGATGATGACAAAAACATATATAAATGATATGAATTTGCAATCAGAATATCAGACGGCTAAGGACAATTACACAGTTATTGCATAAGCATATAAACATAGTGTGTGAATATGTCTCCCCCTGAGATTAACAATCTCCCCCTGAAATAAATATTGGAAGAAATTTATAATAAAGGACTTCCCTGAGTATTTTCCATTTCAGTTGAGACGATCACATATGCTTAGATCTTCAGAACATTCATAGCTTCTGCTTCTTGCTTCCGTAGGACAGCTTCAGAGCTTGAATTTCTTCTTGGATCATTTCATGCCAGATTGTATCAGAACATTGTTGAATGTACCGGAGCATCTCCTGAGCATCTCTACATTCTGAAATGTTACAAAACAAACTATACGACAAAAGTCAGAGCATGAATGAACAGATCATAAAATATGTATCAGAACATAAATCCTAGTGTTTCAGAGCATAAAAACATGCATCAGAACATTTAAGGAATAAGAAGGAGTTTGAGTATATTCAATCATCAGAATATCACAACATTCTTCCTTCTTGCTTCTGATCCTGAAGCTTCACAACACTCAGCTTGCTTCAGATCTTCAGAGCATATTCTTTACATAATTGCTTTTCCACATCGTTTTGCTTCTTATGTTGAGCTTTTAAGATTTTCTTCAATCCTGCAAAACACTTAAACACACGGAACTTGAAAGTTCTTGTTAAAAATGTGGAGACTTTTTCCCAGCAACTGATAAAATAAATCAGATCATTTATCACATTTTCTCCCCCTTTTTGTCATAACATCAAAAAACACAAAGATTCAGATGAAAAACAAAATGCAATGAGAGAAAAGAAGATATATTTCATTGATTTCAAAAGAAGTACAGGGGAAGATGCAAGAAGAAAAAACAGATGCAGGAAACAAGGAGACTGCTAAGACACTAAGACTACCCTAGCTTGGACATAATCTTGGCCAGCATAGCTTGAATCCCAGCATTACTCTCATTCTGACTCTGGATGAAAGAGCGAAAATCGGCATTGGTTTCATCTTGCCTTTGCATCCGAGAAGCTATCTCAGCCTGGTTCTTCTGAATGACCTCCAGAGTTCTTGCCAGAGCAGAGGGTTCACCAGAAGAAGCCTCACAGCTTCTGTTCAGAGGATCAGCATTGATCACCATAGCTTCCATGGCAGTCTTCTGAGAGAGATCATTAGAAGGATTTTCCTCAACAGGAATTTCTTCAGCAGAATGATCTTCAGATTCAGCATCAGCATCTTCCATGTCAACATCTTCTCCGTACACAGGAGCAGGAAGATCAGAATCTCCATTCTCAAGATCTTGCAGAAGGACCTTCAACTTCTGGAGAAACAGCAACTTCTGGGATCACCATATCAGGATCCTTTTCAGAAGGATTTTCTCTCAGAAGGTCAAATAGCGATCTGAAATCTCCAAGCAGCACTGGATACTGAGGTTTCCTGACCATAATATCTCTGCAAGGATTATCCAGCAGCTCATCAATAAATGGCTTTTCTTCAAGACAGAATCTTCCACCAAGATGAGTAAACCAGAAATCTTCTAATTGCCTTAGAAAACCATTTGGTCGAGGAGCAAGTTCTACGCAAATTTCCTGTAATTCTTGAAAATAAGCGTCTGCTTGTCTTCTAAAGAATCTCCAAAATCTTCTCATAGAAACATCATTGAGTCCTCCTTGATGAGCTATTCTGAGAGTGTCAAAGATCCTTCTGACATTCCTCTTTACCATTTCAAAAATTACACCAATAGGATATGCTCGGCGGGATTTTATTTGTGTACGGGCAGATACAGGTGTTGGAAAGGAATATGGTTGAGGTTCTCTATCAAGACAAAAAGATGATTCTGCCTCATTATCAGAATCTAACACTACAAGCGCAGGCTCAGGTCGAGGCCTGGGAGTGTAGTTGCAGTCACGGAGCAATTGCTCATGTGATGCAGAGTCTGGTAGGTCAGATGAGGGAGAATCATTTTGAGGGTGAGAAGAGATGGGTTCATAGTTCGCATGAGGTGGGGGTTTAGAAGAGGAGATATTTGTGTGAGGTGGAAAGAGAGTTTGAAGGGGTTCAATCTCAAGAATAGGATTATCAGGGGTCTTTTCAGAAACACGGTTTGTTTTGGATGGAGAAGGAGGGATGGGATCATTTGTAGCAGGTGAAAGAGAAGGAGCAGGATTAATAGTTACAGGGGAAGAGGGAGGTGTGAGAACACGCACATTAATGGGTGATTCTGATGGGGCTTTTTCTGGTTGTTTTACTGGTTCAGGGGTTTGAGCAATATTAATTAGTGCAACTTCTGAACGTAAAGCAGGAATAGAGTCAGGTTCAGAAAGATGTATACCTTTGGACACCTTCTGAAGAGCTACAGTCACAGCCTCCAGTTTCCTCTGCTTCTTGCTCTTTGGCACTTCCACAACCGCTGACTTCCCAAGAGAGATTTCTCTTCTCATAGCAGACTCCGGATTTTCCTTCTCACACTCAGCAACCTTCTGAGCTTCAACATTTTGAGTTGATGTCTTTGAACATTTCCTCTTGGCTGATTATGAGCTTCTTCTTCTTCTTTTTCAGAGTCTCTTAGGATCAATTTTCTTCTTTTCTTAGTTGTCTTCTTCTCAGCAACTACCTTCTTTGATTTCTTTTTCTTTTTCTTCACCTCCACTACTTCTTCTTCTGCTGCTTGCTCAGGGACAGGATCTGCTTCAACAACAGCTTCTTGCTCAGCAACATTAACATTAGCAATAGTAGCAGCTTTTACCTTTTCCTGATTATCAGAAGAAGGATCAAACTTTCTTTTTGTTCTCCTTTCTTTGTTGACAGCAGCAGTTTGAGCACATTCAGAGGCATCTTCTGACACAGCAGTGCTAGAAGTGGATGGCCTTTTTCTTTGGATTTTCTTGGGGGCTTCTGTAGATTCATCATTGTTGAGAGAGTTAAGATATTGAGTCTTAGCTCCAGGAATCTCACTTCTGAAGAATTCTTTGAATTCAGCAAGAACAGGATCTCTTCTATTTGTAGCTCCAAAAGGAGGTATTGGAGCATGACTGATAGTTTTAATAACATTCATCTTTCTCAAGGTGAATGCATCCAAACAGTTTCCTGTACTAACAGCAAGATCCTTGATGGTTCCTTCAGCTTCCAATTCTTCAACAATCTTGGAGTGGACTAGAAGATTTGTAATGATTCTTCCAAAAGGAATAATATTACTCTTCTTTGTTCTGAAGGCATTCCTGGATTCCTTCACAGATTTACACATGTGTTTGAAGATGATATAGATGATATCAACCTTCTTCTGAGTGGCAATGCAATACAGAATATATTGCTGTTCTTTGTTGATGAAGTCTGCAGAATGAGTGGCTTTTCTATGGTAGAAACAGCCTAGAAGAATTTTGGTCCAGATTTGATAAAGCTCCTTCAAATCTTTGACAGGCTTGTTATACTTCCCATTTGTATACAGAGTAGTCAGAACATTTTCCCAGTTTTCTCTTTTGTCAAGCTCGTAAACTTCTTCGGCGGTTTTGAGATCAAACATTACTCTCAGAATGTCTTCAGTAACTGCCACAAACTTCCCATGAACAAAAGATAAAATTGATTTGGGACCAACAACAGCATGCACCCAGAATTCCTTTACCAGTTTTGGATAAACTGGTCCACAGAACTCAGCGAATAGCGAGGTCCAACCTTGAAAGATCATATCATCTTTGAGATGATAATCATGGAGTTCGATATTATCAAAATCCACCATAAGTTCACAGATAACTTCTAACTCACTTCTAGGGATAGAGCATGTGATAACAGGAACTATTTGTTGTTCTTCTATCTGAGTGCTTTGAGGAGCAGCAGAGCCAGGATTTTGAGATGATGAAGTAGCCATTTGAGAAGTACTGAGATTCTTAGAACACTTTCTGGGTTTTCGGTTAGGGTTAGAGAAGACAGCAAAGAGGTTGCAAAAGTGCATGCAAGAACAAAGGAGATGAAAAGAGAGCGAAAAAGAACCCTAATGAATTTGAATGGAATATATAGAGACGGATTTGAAAAGAATATGTAATGCATTTATGAGAATGAACAGTTACAGAATCAATTAAAATCAATAGCATTAAATGATGAATGACGTTAGGTGAGAGAACGTGGTAATTGAAATGATTTAACACAGTTACCTAGGGCAACGTTCCGTCAGATTCACTCACGCTTTTACCATCCGTGCAAACACGTGTTCACCATCAGAAAATACTTGATGACAGCTGTTAGACAAAGAAGTAACTTCTGATGCGAGGTAAACTCTTCATCTTCTGATTTTGATTACTGATTCAGACTGCCATTCTTTATAAATGATATGGTTCTGATAGGATCATCCTTCTTTCCAAGAATGACATCTTCTGAGTGAGCAGAAGTGAGTCTGGAAGATCTTCTGACAGTTGGTTCTTCAGAAATGCTTAGATTCTCCAAAGAAGCTGCAACTTGATCTTCAGATTCTTTACTTCTGAGAAGCTCTGCTTCTGATGTCTTTCTTCTTGGTTCTACTGCTTCTGATATATCAATATCAAAATCTGCAAAATTCTCAAACTTCTTTGGCTTTTCAAGACCAAGCTTATCATCAAACCTGATATTGATTGATTCTTCTACAACCAATGTTTTAGTATTGTATACTCTGTAGCCTTTTGAGCGTTCAGAATATCCAAGAAGAAAACACTTTTGTGTCTTAGAATCAAACTTACCAAGATGATCTTTAGTGTTCAGAATAAAGCATACACATCCAAAAGGATGGAAATATGAAATGTTGGGCTTTCTGTTCTTCCACAATTCATAAGGAGTCTTATTTAGAATAGGTCATATAGAGATTTTATTCTGAATATAACATGTAGTGTTTATTGCTTCTGCCCAGAAGTGCTTAGCCATATTGGTTTCATTGGTCATGGTTCTGGCCATTTCTTGTAGAGTCCTATTCTTTCGCTCTACAACTCCATTTTGCTGTGGAGTTCTAGGGCAAGAGAAATCATGGGCAATACCATTTTCTTTGAAGAACTCCTCAAAGAATCTGTTCTCAAATTCGCCACCATGATCACTTCTGACCTTTATTACTTTGCACTCCTTCTCAGATTGAATCTGAGTGCAGAATTCAAAGAACACTGAATGAGACTCATTCTTGTGTTTTAAGAACTTTATCCATGTCCAGCGGCTATAATCATCTACGATGACTAATCCATATTTCTTCCCTCTGACAGATGCTGTTTTGACTGGGCCAAACAGATCAATGTGCAGAAGTTCTAATGGCCTTGAGGTAGAAACAACATTCTTAGACTTGAATGCAGGTTTGGAGAACTTGCCCTTCTGACATGCTTCACAAAGAGCATCTGATTGATATTTCAGATTAGGGAGTCCTCTAATAAGATTTAGTTTGTTAATCTGAGAAATCTTTCTCAAACTAGCATGTCCTAATCTTCTATGCCAGACCCACTGCTCTTCAGAAACACACATAAGACAAGTTACCTTCTGATTCTTAAGATCTTGAAGATCTGTCTTATAAATGTTGTTCTTCCTCTTGCCTGTAAATAGGATTGAGTCATCCTTCTGACTTACAGCCTTGCAAGACTTTAGATTGAAGATTATATCATAACCATTGTCACTTAATTGACTTATGGACAATAAGTTATATGTTAATCCTTCTTGTCGCTACCGCGAAAATTAACAGAGTCGCCACTAACATATTTATCCTGAAAAGGAAGGGAATGCCAGCAAACCACAAAACAAAACAACGGTCTCACGACCAGAGAAAAAGGGTAAGGGAGTCGGTTACGCGAGGGGAAGGTATGAGCACCCCTCACGCCCATCGTACTCGATGGTATCCACGCCTGTGTCTAAATCTATGGGTGTGTAACAAATCTATGCTAATCTGGACTAAAATGAATGCAGAATGTAGGGAAAATAAAGGATTGTGCTCGCACGGGCCCTACCCCGCTGCCTACGTATCTATTTTGCAGAATCAGAGCTACCGTAGCTCGGCTAACTACTTTCTGTTTGTTTTGTGTTTTTTAGGTGAACGAGTTACATTCGCACTCCGCTGCTCGACCTTTGGAGACTTATGCTTGGGAATGGAGCGGAAATAACAAGCTCTTAAGAAAAGAAAATCAAAGAGTGTGGTTTGTGTTTTAATGAATGCATGAGGAAGACCTAAGCTAAGGGGGAAAGCTTGCTACCTAATGTTATCATACAAAGGGTACAAGTCTAAACTAATCTAGCAAACTACGAGGGAAAAGGGAAGCAAACAATAATATCACACAAACGAGCTCTGCTCGTAAAGCAAACAAAACCAACGGTACTGACCGAGTGGTAGAAAAGCGGTCCCGCCATAGCCAAGGGGAGCAGCTCAACCCAAGTCAACCAAGCATTAGACCTCGCGAAAATGATCGGGCCATAGACAAGAGGGCGGACCCCTCTCAGCAATCAAGCCGTCACGGATCATAAAGGAAAACGGTGCGTGCGTACACCGAGCATCAACGTCGAGCGACGCGAGCTATAGGAAAGGCGGGGGTCCGGCTACATGAACCCTTTCCCTGACATACTCGATAACAAGATCTTGTGCAGGTTCAAAAGCGAGCCACGCGTAGCGTGCGCATACTGAACAGACTCGATGAGACTAGGCGGGGGTTGATTACTAACCCTTTCCGCGTGCCTTCCAGGAGGACTTAACGGAGTGCCATATAGGACTTATTACACCGTGACTCCCTGCCGCAAAGCACAAATGTAAACACACCAACAAAAACAGAGCCTCTTTCGAGGGCTTGGCCAGATGCATGTCTAGGTCCTACTTCTCATGTTATAGGATGATGCGAGAAAGCGGTAAAAGGGACAAGGAGACAATACTGAGCGGATAGCAAATCCGCAATGAGCTAGCAAGTGCAAGCAGAGAAGTCCAGAATACTTCGCGTAAGCCATCATCAAGCAAAGCGAGTCATAAAGCGTCGTCGTGAAAATAAATCACGAGCGACATGTGGTACACGTCGAGCATAACCACATGAGCAACCTGCAAGAGAACACAAGCCAGACAAGACAGGAATATACATCTCAATGAATGAGAGATCAGGTGAATCGCATCGAGAAGAAGTTCGTATCCCACAAATAAAATGGAACACGACGCAAATCAATCGCACTGAAAGCAAATTCATGTCCCACAAATAAAGCGGAACACGAAGCAAGTCGAATCATAATCAAAGGCTCTCTCGAAGTACCTCGCACATCTCAGCAAACAAATCAGTAATAACAAGGAAGCATGCACCGACCATAGTAATAGAAATTAAATCCTAACTAAAACCTAAAACAAAAATCTAACAAGATTAAATTGTTTTTTTTTATGGAATTTTCATCTAAAAGTAATAGAACAAAACTATGTACAAAACAATTAAATTCTAACAAGGAAATCACATGTTTTTGGTTATTTTTTATCAATGCGAGAAATCTAATCAAACATAATATTTTTCATGGTATTTTCAAAGAATTAGAATTAACTGTGTAACAAAACAATTAAATTCCAAGAAAATAAAAGATATTTTTTATCACTTAGAACAAATATAGAAAACAAAAATCTAATTCTAACTAGAAAAGAATACATGTTTTTATTTATCTTTTTATCATGCGAAATCTAACAAAACAATTGTTTCATGTCATTATTATCTAGAAAATAATAGGAGGAAACTATGTACAAAAATATAATTCTAAACACCAAAAAAAACTTGAATCAGGGGGGTTCGAATTGAAATTAGGGGTACGGAGAGTAGTTTGGTCGCAGGCCCCTTGCTTGTGGTCCAAAGTTGTTTTTTTGTTCAGAATTTTGTGGCAAAAAAGTGGTGTTGGGCTCAAATGGGGTGTATGGCAGTGATTCATGTGAGCAAGGCCCAACGTTATGATCCAATTCCACTTATCTTTTGTATTCAGATTTTATTCAATTTCTATCAGATTTTTGTTAATCATGCTTTACACCAACTAATCTCAATTACTGACAGATCAGATTAAGGCAAATAGAATCAAATTAGAAAGAGGAATTAGGGTTTACACGTGGTTGCCACCGTTGAACTGAAACTCACTCAGCCTCTCTCCTTCTCGTGAACAGTGGCGGCGCCGAGAGGCTTCTTCTCCGGCGAACTTCTCTTCTCTCCATCAAATCCTCTCGATCCCACTTCCTCTCGTCTCTGACGTATCTCTCGCTCTCAACATTCCGTTTTGACAAATCTGGTGCTTCTTCGCTCGCAACTCCGACGGCGATAAATCCAGAGACATCATGTATGAATAAGCTTTAGCCGTCTTGCATCGAAATTTCGTCCTCTTTTTGATAGTAATGTTGCGATTGTTGGTGATTATGCAGTTGTTGTGAAGTGACACGAAGGCGAGGTCGTTGCGCTGTTAATGCCGAAGGTGTATCACGAGAGGTGAATTTCAGATCGGTGAAGATTGGAGATGTATGAAGCGCACGTGTTGAAGCGATTCAGTGAAGATTTTTGAATTCTTGACGTGATGTTGATGGTTGAAGAGCGATGTGAAGATTGAAGGTTATGAAGGTTCGATGATGAGCGATGATGAAGATTGATTGTAGGTGCGTTGATGTTTTCGGATTTTCTGTGCTGTGTTGTTGCTGCGTTCTTGCATATTGCAATCGGTGATGATGATGATGATGTTATGATATGTTCTTGATGAGGATGGTTCAAGATTCAAAGATGATGATGAACGTGGATGAAACTTCTTAGAGAGAGGTTCTGAGATTGAAGAGCTTGGAGGTGAGGTTCGGTGATTTCGGTTGAAGGTCGCTTGAAGTTCTGAAGATTGGTATGATGGAGAGTTGGGAGAGGAAGGTTGAACAACCACGATGATGAAGGTCTAAAATTCTGGTTATGGTGATTCAATTGAAGTGTGTGAAGATTTTCTGAGTTTTTTTGTGTAACTTTTCTACAGGATTGGTTGAATCATGTGAAGATTGAGGATGATGAAGAGAGGTTCAGCGAGAAGTTGAAGGTTTGAGATGGAGAAGATGATGAATGTTATGGCGGTGATGATTCAAGATTGAAGATGAGCCCCCAAAGTTTGTTACGTTTTTTTTCTGATAATTTTCTGTTACATTTTTCTGTTCTCCCTTCTCTGGTAAAGCCTCTTTTTCTTCTGATATACCAATTCTCTCCCTTGTTACGTGTGAATACCCTCTCCCTTTTGATTTTCGGTTATGGCCTTTTGTTATGGTATGGAAAGTGAGCATGGACCGAACCCATTCGGTTTAATCGTGAACACGGTTTAATTGCAGCTCCGGTTAATTTCATTGAACCTATTTTATGCGGTTAACATTGCTGGATTTTCGTGAGGCTCATGGACTGTGCAGTGCAGATTGGACTTGACGGCAGCTTTGTCTGGATTGTAGTATAATTTGTAAAATTTGAGAGAAATATCCTTTCAAGAGTTAGGACTTGAAATTGAATGGTTGGATTTGAATTTTGTAATGGAATTTGAGTGGGATTTTGTCAAATGAATTTTTATCTTGTATTGAACATACTTGAAACTCGAGTCTTGAAACTTGTGTATCGAAAAACATATGAATAAATCTTCCACTTTAGCAAGCTCAAATTAATTCTTGGTAAATCATATGCTTGAAAATTACGATCTAATCGATTAACCTCAAACACACTCTAAATTCAAGGAATCACTCGACTCAACTTCAATTCTGAATTGATTTGCATTCTTAATGAACCTTTAAATTCAATCAATAGTCCAAATCAACTCGAATTATAAGCCACATGCAATTGAGAGAATAAACATGCCTTGAACAAAATGAACCTACAAGTTCATCACTCACACCATGACACGCACTGTACCTCAAACTGTCATAACAATAATGTCTTAAGGAATTCTTGAGGAAGATAAGCATTGAAGCACACAAGAACATCTCGACACTGGAATCCAATGAATCTCATGTGAATTAACGATTGCAACCACCATGTACAAGAAGCTCTTTATTATTTTCCTTGATTTTTGGCCGACGAAATAAACGTCTACCATAACTTATAGCACAGATAAAGAGGGCAAATTTTGGGGTGCAACAGCTGCCCCTATTCAAACTTCTTGAACCAGACGAGTGAGAAATGAAAGTTTCGAACCGTCGAGGTGGAAGGAGATTGAATACCAGAATGAACTCGAAAATTTGCGCTCTTGATCAATAGAAGATTCCGTCTTGTAATAAGAAGGAATGTACCACCCCGCAAGCAGGGAGAAAAAACTTCAATTGACCTAGATAATAAATAAGCTCCAACTTGTAAAAAAGGAGGAACGGGCACCCACAGGCAGGGGAAACACTTCAAATGATCTGGTTATCAAGAGAAGGAACATCTCGACTGATCTGAGTATCAGACGTAGCAGATGTCTCCGAACTTGCATCGGGATAGATGTCTTAGGTCGATCTGGGAATCGAAGGAGATACATCGGTTGATCTGGATATCAACGGGTAATAGGTATCTCTGATCTGGGAATCATGATCTGGGAATCTGGGCAGACATCTCTTCTGATGCAATTAAATCATCAGGTAGATATTCCAACTAATCTGGGAATTAGCGGCTAGCTCCTTCGTAAGACCACGGGGATCCGGAGGCGGTTCCTTCAACTGAACTGGTAATCAGGATAGGAACAATATCTCTTCCGAACTGTGTACGCCGGGGAAAGAATGCCTTTAAACTGATCTGGACATGATGCCAGAAAATAAGTAGGACAATCTTCATCTGAATGAAAAAGTCAATCAGGCAAACATCTCCATCTGATCTGATGATATCAGTGGCTTGCTCCTTAGTAAGATCACGGGAGATCCGGAGGCGGTTCCTTCAACTAATCTGAAACTGGATATTAGGATAGGAACGGATGTTTCTTCCGAACTGTGTACGCCGGGTAAAGAAAACGTCCTCAACTGATGGTTAGGCATCAGGACTGGGCAAACGAGTTTCTTCTTCTGAACGAACTAAATCGTCAGGGAGTAGATATTTCCAACTGATCTGATGTATCAGAGGGCTTGCTCCTTCGGAAGATCTTGGGAGATCCGGAGGCGGTTCCTTCAACTGAGCTGGATATCAGGATAGGAACAAATATCTTCCACCGATCTGGGGACATCGGGAATAGGAATGTCTTTGAACTGATCTGAGCTGCGTCAGAAAATAAGTAGAACAATCCTCATCTGAATAACATCAGGATAAGCGCCTGTAATGACTAGGCGAATATTGCTCTCTAGGGAGCATTTGAATCTGGATAACTTTCCTGCAGAAAGAAACAACAGATATGATATGGTTTATGCATGATGCATGTATGAATGTGTATGGAATAACGTTTCCGAGAAGGAAGACGCTATACGCTTTTGAGAATGCAATGCAAATGATGCATGATTCGAACGTTGCTTGGGGAAGACAACGGAGGAGCACTGAATTGCTGAAGAAAGTCCTAGAGAGAGCATATGGAACTCTGCAGGGAGGACAAGATGAGTGACTAAGAGTCACAAACTGCGAGCTGACAAAGATGGATCAGGAATCTGCTGGAGACGATCAAATCTAGATGCGAGCTCTGCTTGGGGAATAGATCTTGCTTAAAGATAAGAACATCCCAATTAACTGCTTGGGGAAGACCCTGGCAACTTCATATGGAGAAGCAAATTCTCGACACCCTGGGGATGTGAAGATAAGAGCAAGTCGTGGAGGCAAATCTGATGGGAAGTGACTAACTTGCTTGTGCAGGATGCATTCCGCTGGGGAAACCCTTGAATGACACAGACTCTGTTGAGGATGCATGTGAAACTCTGTTGAGGAGAGACTCAGTGGAGAATGTGAATACTTCTGCATAGTGATCCACTGAGAAGATAATAAATCCGCTGGGG
This sequence comes from Vicia villosa, assembly GCF_029867415.1. NCBI lineage: Eukaryota > Viridiplantae > Streptophyta > Magnoliopsida > Fabales > Fabaceae > Vicia > Vicia villosa. The sequence continues at coordinate 143,759,148 of NC_081185.1, read as the reverse complement.
ATAAGGAACTCGGCATAAGAACCTTTTGTTTAGGCAACTCCACTGGGGAATAAGATGACTCTCCTGGGGAAAACAGGTCCATCTGATGGAGAGAGAAGCGCTCTACTAGGGAAAGAGAGGCATTCAGGCAAAGAACCTCATTAAGAGCTTGCTGGGGAATCAGATACCATTCTATCATGATTCAACTGGGGAGAAAGCATTCCACTGGAAACAAGACTTTTGGAGCATGAAGAATGCATTGAGATATTCTTTGACGAGGATATGAGAATCTTGGAATAAAGAAAGTCTCATCTGAATGTAATCAGCTGGGGAATGAGAATCTCTCATTAGGAAGCACTCGGCTGGGGAGTAAGTATCCCTCGTAGCTAGGTCCGCCAATATGCTGACATAATGCACTCAAAAGGATGTACCTTCGAGATAAACAGATGAAAATGCCCCCGGATATAGCATAACATCTTCACGGGGTTTCCTCACATGACAGAGGATAGTAATGCTCACCCACAATGGGCAAATGCGAGAGCAAACAGATTGTCAGACATCTTGGCTTTAAACTTTCCAAACAAGCATTGGATTCAATGAGTTGATAGGCAAGTAGTGATTAGAACACCAAACAAGTATCGGCCAGAGTATAAAAAAGGCATTGATTCTCCAAAAGAATACCACCAGGAAGTGGGCTTAATGGGTCAAGCAAGTATTGACTTCACAGGGACCAAACATGCATTGGATTTCATAGTGTTCTGAATATTCATGTTGATTGTAAGAATGCCAACAAGTATTGGACTTTTAGGTTCTGACCGCTGAGGATGAAGACCCTGACGGTTCTCAAATTCATAATTTGTTTAGCTCACACCCGAACTTTAAACTGAACACCTCCTGATGAGGATAAAAATGCCATTGTATATTGCTTTGCCCCAGCCTGTAAGGACTTTGAAGAAATTAGTCTCGTAAGGACCTTCTGATATTCGTGCTATCATAACCAACTTGCCCTAGTATCATGAACTTTGGAACCATGCCCTTGCCTGACTTGTATTGTAGGTAGATTCGACTGTGCTTGGGTGAATGCCCCGGACTACTCAACATTTTGAGAGATTCGTTGAATCTTGACCTGATTGCCTCAGATTGAGTAAAAACTTGCTCGACAAAGTAATCAACTGCTTTTGTGCCCCTGAGGGTGATCAAACTTTGAGATATTCTTGCTTAAACTCAACGGAGTATTGAAGAAAACTTGTCCTTTGGGAGGAATAAACTTTTCATCTGAAGTTCATGATGGAAACTTTCTTGATGTTAAGCACTTGTTCACATGCAAAGAATGTTTATTATGAGAAATATAATTCTAATGCAAAGAGTATGTTTGTCTCGAAGTTTAAAGAAACTTTTTGAAAGGATGTCGTAACATCGATTTTTTTATGAAAGAAAGATGATGTGATACCAACTCAAGCGTTTAGCGGATCTCCTAGGAGTCAGCTTACCATATTCTCGTGTATAGTCTGCTTTCGAATTAACCCTGCTTCAATTAGGACTTTCAAGGGTTGTAACGTGGCCAGGTTCACGGTTTTTAGAAAAAAGGATTTTTTAGGCTCAAAATTATTTGGTGCCCACCCCCTTCATGATGTTCTCCAATCCTAAGTTCAGTTAAATTGATGCGAGTATTCATCTTTCAAGAGGAACTGGAAATGATTGAGGAATCAATGAGGTGTTCGGACATGGCCGTCACTTTACCTTTTGTTTTTGGTGTCTGATCACACGACTTTGTTCTTTGCTAAGGATCTTATTTTGTAATCCTTGTTTTTCGCTTTTGCTTTTCTTTTTGTTTCCCTAACTTTTGCCTGGACAAATTCTTTTGAATTTTGATTTGGATGTCCAGCGGGATGCCCTAATTTTTGCCTAAGTCATATGCTTTCAACTTGTTGACTTAGCGGGCTTTTCTTCCTTTTTTTTCTTCCTTTTTTTCTTCTTTTTTTTATTCATTCTTCTTTTTTGAACAAGTCGTGTGATCCTGAATCTCTTGATTTGTTGGAAGTGCATAATGACTGCCTGAGCCATTGATTGGTGAAGAATTACCATTGAGGTATCATCATATCTTGACCTCCTGATGTGAGGGATAAACCACAGCGGCTTTGATGTTGGTCTCGACCTCCTGATGTGAGGGATAATTTTGATGTCTCGACCTCCTGAGGTGAGGGATAATCATTGTGGATTTGACTTTCCTCAATTTGTTGAAGAATAACCATTGTTGTATCTTTAGATGTGTGTTCCTGATGAATTTTGAATGCTCAATCAGGTTAACTGAATACTACCCGCCCCTAGGTTAAAAATAAGGGTTTTTTCTGAATAGAAAAGAAACTCCTACTTCGAAGGCTCAGAGGGGTTAACGAGGGTTTCACTCCCTTATATCTCCAGTGTTTGGGAATTTGAAACAATGCCTGTACATCATCAACAGGGTCTTAATCAAAAGCATACCATTTGAGGTTATTGGTGTTATGTTCATCATCCTCCCTTCGGAGTTATCACGCTTTGTTAACAAGAGTTCGGTATCACAACAAGCATATAAAAACATATAAGAGCAAAAGCGAATGGATTTTCTTCAAGACAAACATATCCAAAGCATTATGATTATAGTTCAAAAATAAACAAGTTTTGCATGCAATAGTATTGAACAAACAAGAAAGCTTAAACATGAACATGCATGATGAATTAGGAATTTCCAATGTTGAGGAGATCCTCTCCGTATGGACTTATTGCTTCAGAAGATCCGCTAAGTCAAAGGAGAACTTCAATTTTGGCCCTCAAGTGCGAATGTGATAACATTTGAATCAATCAGGTCTTGTACCTTGTCTCTAAATGAATGTCAACCTTCAATCAGATAACCAAATGCCCCTAGAGTGGAAAGCACATCAAGCATTACGTCAGAACACTTTAGATCACTTCTTGGAAGAAGATTTCGGCAAGGTCATACAAAAGTTGCAAGTGTCCAGCTTTTAGGGATTTGAGATGTGCCAGTGATGCACAAACTCAAGATACAAGGCGTCTTGCTTATCCCTCGGTCGGGAGCCCCAAATATAGCGGCTGGAGTTTGTAGAATTCTTTAGGGATTTGAGATGGCAATGATGCGAACTCAAGAACTCGGAGTCTTGCTTATCCCTCGGTCGGGAGCCCTAAATATAGCTGCTGAAATAGTAATCACCATCATGAATGGAGGAAACTTGTATTACTATCAGCGAACAACAATAGCCTTTGACGCTTGGCTATCAAAGTCAATACTTGGAACACACAACATTTGTTGAGAAGGAAACCTCTAGCAATACCTATTTATTATAAGTGATTCTCATGAGTTGCTCCTCGTGGAAGAACAAACATTCTACTTGCAACAGATGAAATGGGATTGGCCAGTAGATACCAATAGGGATAAACTTGAACATCTCTGCATCAAGCAAGTCTTGGACTCTTTGTACCTCAACACCTTGTAAGGCTTGGCATTATGATCAGGTTTCCTAGAATGGAACACACCGAGTATTATCATCGAAATCAGGAGAGTTATCTGTGGTAAGAAAGACCCAAAGCACGAATCTTAACCAACTGAAATTCCAACAAGCAGGGATGCAACTGGGCACAAGGGCATTGGGATCACATAAGCTTGTTACTCATATTCTCTCTATCTCTGTTGACAAGCAAAGGTTACAGATACGGAAACTCCAAGAAGAGGAGGTGACTCGGGATGTGAAGCAGAACCTTGAGAATGAGAGGTGTCTCGGTAGAACACTCTTGATTACTATCTGGCAGAAGATTCTGGCGAAGTCACACGAAATTTGTAAGGAATTTGTAAGTGCTTTAGGGATTTGAGCAATGCAAATGGTGCAATGCTCAAGATAGACAATGTCTTGCTTATCCCTCGTGCGGGAGCCCCAAGAAATTTCAAAGACATGTAGATCCTAACATCACGACCAAGTGCCCCAGAATAGAATTCACACCTAGTGTCATCGTCATCAAGCAAAGAATATGCAGACATCCCCACAGTATGGAGCTTAACCAGTTGCAAATAAAGCAAGCATGGAAGCAAATGAGCATAAGACACGTCTTCATAGATAACCCCAACTGAGTTTTCCTCTTGATCGTCCCACAAAGTTCCATGACCGATCTTTGAACACACAATAAGAACAAGTCAAGTCTCTGAGTCTGATGAGAGTACCAATCTGAATAAGAGATCCTCAAGCTAGAACACCTGTTATGCACGAAATGTATGAGATGCATGATATGAATGCAATGCCATGTTCATCCGATTTCCAAAGAATCCTCATGTTTTGATCTTTTTTTAGAAAGCAAGAGATGGAAAAGCTCGACAAGAGGCTTAAAGATACAATTCCTTGGAAATGAGAGGAACATGTATGCTAGTTATTTTTTTGTACATCATTTTTTCACAAGTAAATATGCAATGATGCAAAATGGTGGGGCTTGTTGCCGCCCACCGGGCATTCTGGGCTGCCGGTAACACACATAGTGCAAAGCCAAAGGTTCGGCCCCCAGATGGTATACCACACGGAACACAGAATATCAATCCACGAAACCAAAGCCCATAGTCAATAACACACTGAATAGAACACAGATTACCACTCGAACAAGAACCATAGTACCCCACGAACAGGAACCAATAGTACACACGAACGATAACAGCGGTAACCCACGAACGAGAACAGCGGTAACCCACGAACGAGAACAGCGGTCACCAACAATGTACCTGTTATATGATCATTGATTCCCGCCCCACTCACGGGTAAATTCTAGGCCAAGGTAAGGTCATGAAACGCAGTATACGGTCCGCCCGAAGGTAAGCATCATCACAGCGCGGATGCGGGTGACGATAATACCTCCGTTTGAAACCACTACTCTGCTCGTAGTCACATAATCCATCCCGAGACGTACACCTCGAGACAAACCATGCTCCCACTCTATCCTAGGGTTCCTATGGTTCACACATAGCCTGGGTATTGGGCCTTTTACCTCTTGAAACACCCACCCAACAGACAGAGATCCAGCCAGTCCAGAATATAATGCAGAAAAGTAAAAGCGCACATAGAATGCAATGCAAACAGGTAAAATATGCAAAGCAATAAAAACACCCAATGATAAACACACAAGCGCTAGGATCGACTCGCTGAGTCCGGACCAGCAACAGGTCAAGACGTCCCCAGCAGAGTCGCCAGCTGTCGCTACCGCGAAAATTAACAGAGTCGCCACTAACATATTTATCCTGAAAAGGAAGGGAATGCCAGCAAAACACAAAACAAAACAACGGTCTCACGACCAGAGAAAAAGGGTAAGGGAGTCGGTTACGCGAGGGGAAGGTATGAGCACCCCTCACGCCCATCGTACTCGATGGTATCCACACCTATGTCTAAATCTATGGGTGTGTAACAAATCTATGCTAATCTGGACTAAAATGAATGCAGAATGTAGGGAAAATAAAGGATTGTGCTCGCACGGGCCCTACCCCGCTGCCTACGTATCTGTTTTGCAGAATCAGAGCTACCGTAGCTCGGCTAACTAATTTCTGTTTGTTTTGTGTTTTTTAGGTGAACGAGTTACATTCGCACTCCGCTGCTCGACCTTTGGAGACTTATGCTTGGGAATGGAGCGGAAATAACAAGCTCTTAAGAAAAGAAAATCAAAGAGTGTGGTTTGTGTTTTAATGAATGCATGAGGAAGACCTAAGCTAAGGGGGAAAGCTTGCTACCTAATGTTATCATACAAAGGGTACAAGTCTAAACTAATCTAGCAAACTACGAGGGAAAAGGGAAGCAAACAATAATATCACACAAACAAGCTCTGCTCGTAAAGCAAACAAAACCAACGGTACTGACCGAGTGGTAGAAAAGCGGTCCCGCCATAGCCAAGGGGAGCAGCTCAACCCAAGTCAACCAAGCATTAGACCTCGCAAAAATGATCGGGCCATAGACAAGAGGGCGGACCCCTCTCAGCAACCAAGCCGTCACGGATCATAAAGGAAAACGGTGCGTGCGTACACCGAGCATCAACGTCGAGCGACGCGAGCTATAGGAAAGGCGAGGGTCCGGCTACATGAACCCTTTTCCTGACATACTCGATAACAAGATCTTGTGCAGGTTCAAAAGCGAGCCACGCGTAGCGTGCACATACTGAACAGACTCGATGAGACTAGGCGGGGGTTGATTACTAACCCTTTCCGCGTGCCTTCCGTGAGGACTTAACGGAGTGCCATATAGGACTTATTACACCGTGACTCCCTGCCGCAAAGCACAAATGTAAACACACCAACAAAAACAGAGCCTCTTTCGAGGGCTTGGCCAGATGCATGTCTAGGTCCTACTTCTCATGTTATAGGATGATGCGAGAAAGCGGTAAAAGGGACAAGGAGACAATACTGAGCGGATAGCAAATCCGCAATGAGCTAGCAAGTGCAAGCAGAGAAGTCCGGAATACTTCACGTAAGCCATCACCAAGCAAAGCGAGTCATAAAGCATCGTCGTGAAAATAAATCACGAGCGACATGTGGTACACGTCGAGCATAACCACATGAGCAACCTGCAAGAGAACACAAGCCAGACAAGACAGGAATATACATCTCAATGAATGAGAGATCAGGTGAATCGCATCGAGAAGAAGTTCGTATCCCACAAATAAAATGGAACACGACGCAAATCAATCGCACTGAAAGCAAATTCATGTCCCACAAATAAAGCGGAACACGAAGCAAGTCGAATCATAATCAAAGGCTCTCTCGAAGTACCTCGCACATCTCAGCAAACAAATCAGTAATAACAAGGAAGCATGCACCGACCATAGTAATAGAAATTAAATCCTAACTAAAACCTAAAACAAAAATCTAACAAGATTAAATTGTTTTTTTTATGGAATTTTCATCTAAAAGTAATAGAACAAAACTATGTACAAAACAATTAAATTCTAACAAGGAAATCACATGTTTTTGGTTATTTTTTATCAATGCGAGAAATCTAATCAAACATAATATTTTTCATGGTATTTTCAAAGAATTAGAATTAACTGTGTAACAAAACAATTAAATTCCAAGAAAAGAAAAGATATTTTTTATCACTTAGAACAAATATAGAAAACAAAAATCTAATTCTAACTAGAAAAGAATACATATTTTTATTTATCTTTTTATCATGCGAAATCTAACAAAACAATTGTTTCATGTCATTATTATCTAGAAAATAATAGGAGGAAACTATGTACAAAAATCTAATTCTAAACACCAAAAAAAACTTGAATCAGGGGGGTTCGAATTGAAATTAGGGGTACGGAGAGTAGTTTGGTCGCAGGCCCCTTGCTTGTGGTCCAAAGTTGTTTTTTTGTTCAGAATTTTGTGGCAAAAAAGTGGTGTTGGGCTCAAATGGGGTGTATGGCAGTGATTCATGTGAGCAAGGCCCAAGGTTATGATCCAATTCCACTTATCTTTTGTATTCAGATTTTATTCAATTTCTATCAGATTTTTGTTAATCATGCTTTACACCAACTAATCTCAATTACTGACAGATCAGATTAAGGCAAATAGAATCAAATTAGAAAGAGGAATTAGGGTTTACACGTGGTTGCCACCGTTGAACTGAAACTCACTCAGCCTCTCTCCTTCTCGTGAACAGTGGCGGCGCCGAGAGGCTTCTTCTCCGGCGAACTTCTCTTCTCTCCATCAAATCCTCTCGATCCCACTTCCTCTCGTCTCTGACGTATCTCTCGCTCTCAACATTCCGTTTTGACAAATTTGGTGCATCTTCGCTCGCAACTCCGACGGCGATAAATCCAGAGATATCATGTATGAATAATCTTTAGCCGTCTTGCATTGAAATTTCGTCCTCTCTTTGATAGTAATGTTGCGATTGTTGGTGATTATGCAGTTGTTGTGAAGTGACACGAAGGCGAGGTTGTTGCGCTGTTAATGCCGAAGGTGTATCACGAGAGGTGAATTTCAGATCGGTGAAGATTGGAGATGTATGAAGTGCACGTGTTGAAGCGATTCGGTGAAGATTTTTGAATTCTTGACGTGATGTTGATGGTTGAAGAGCGATGTGAAGATTGAAGGTTATGAAGGTTCGATGATGAGCGATGATGAAGATTGATTGTAGGTGCGTTGATGTTTTCGGATTTTCTGTGCTGTGTTGTTGCTGCGTTCTTGCATATTGCAATCGGTGATGATGATGATGATGTTATGATGTGTTCTTGATGAGGATGGTTCAAGATTCAAAGATGATGATGAACGTGGATGAAACTTCTTAGAGAGAGGTTCTGAGATTGAAGAGCTTGGAGGTGAGGTGAGGTGATTTCGGTTGAAGGTCGCTTGAAGTTCTGAAGATTGGTATGATGGAGAGTTGGGAGAGGAAGGTTGAACAACCACGATGATGAAGGTCTAAAATTCTGGTTATGGTGATTCAATTGAAGTGTGTGAAGATTTTCTGAGTTTTTTTGTGTAACTTTTCTACAGGATTGGTTGAATCATGTGAAGATTGAGGATGATGAAGAGAGGTTCAGCGAGAAGTTGAAGGTTTGAGATGGAGAAGATGATGAATGTTATGGCGGTGATGATTCAAGATTGAAGATGAGCCCCCAAAGTTTGTTACGTTTTTTTTCTGATAATTTTCTGTTACATTTTTCTGTTCTCCCTTCTCTGGTAAAGCCTCTTTTTCTTCTGATATACCAATTCTCTCCCTTGTTACGTGTGAATACCCTCTCCCTTTTGATTTTCGGTTATGGCCTTTTGTTATGGTATGGAAAGTGAGCATGGACCGAACCCATTCGGTTTAATCGTGAACACGGTTTAATTGCAGCTCCGGTTAATTTCATTGAACCTATTTTATGCGGTTAACATTGCTAGATTTTCGTGAGGCTCATGGACTGTGCAGTGCAGATTGGACTTGACGTCAGCTTTGTCTGGATTGTAGTATAATTTGTAAAATTTGAGAGAAATATCCTTTCAAGAGTTAGGACTTGAAATTGAATGGTTGGATTTGAATTTTGTAATGGAATTTGAGTGGGATTTTGTCAAATGAATTTTTATCTTGTATTGAACATACTTGAAACTCGAGTCTTGAAACTTGTGTATCGAAAAACATATGAATAAATCTTCCACTTTAGCAAGCTCAAATTAATTCTTGGTAAATCATATGCTTGAAAATTACGATCTAATCGATTAACCTCAAACACACTCTAAATTCAAGGAATCACTCGACTCAACTTCAATTCCGAATTGATTTGCATTCTTAATGAACCTTTAAATTCAATCAATAGTCCAAATCAACTCGAATTATAAGCCACATGCAATTGAGAGAATAAACATGCCTTGAACAAAATGAACCTACAAGTTCATCACTCACACCATGACACGCACTGTACCTCAAACTGTCATAACAATAATGTCTTAAGGAATTCTTGAGGAAGATAAGCATTGAAGCACACAAGAACATCTCGACACTAGAATCCAATGAATCTCATGTGAATTAACGATTGCAACCACCATGTACAAGAAGCTCTTTATTATTTTCCTTGATTTTTGGCCGACGAAATAAACGTCTACCATAACTTATAGCACAGATAAAGAGGGCAAATTTTGGGGTGCAACACTTCTACAAGAAGTACATTAGTTATGGAAGGAGAGTTACCAGACTTTATAGTTCCAGAGCCAATTATCTTTCCCTTTTGATCTCCTCCAAACTTGACTTCTCCACCAGATTTAAGCACCCGGTCTTGGAACATAGACCTTCTTCCTGTCATGTGTCGCGAGCACCCAGAGTCCAGGTACCATGACATGTTGTGCTTTGTCTTCTTTGCAGCCAAGGATATCTGCAATAGGAATAATCTTTTCCTTAGGTACCCACATTTTCTTGGGTCTTTTCTTGTTAGTTTTCCTCAAGTTCTGATTGAACTTGGGTTTAGCATTATAAGAAATAGGAGGAAATACATGATAGTTTTTATCCTGAGTTACATGATATTTCTTAGGTTGTGTCACATGCTTCTTAGTGTGTGTTATGTGAAAGCTTTTGGCATGTGATGTGTGCCTAATATCATGTGAGTGGCCATACTTGAACTGATCATACAATGGCTTGTATGTGATTTTCATATCATCTACAGGTTCAATTTTGTATGGGGTTTCACCCTCAAAACCAATGCCAACTCTCTTGTTTCCAGAAACAGCATATATCATAGAAGCTAGCTGACTTCTGCCAATACTTCTAGATAAGAACTTCCTGAAACTTAAATCATATTCTTTCAGAATATGGTTCAGACTAGGAGTGGACTTTTCTGAATCAGAAGAAGATCCAACGTTATTGGATAATTTTAAAACTTTTTCTTTTAATTCAGAATTTTCCAACTCAAGCTTTTTAGTTTCAAATTCAAATTGCTTTTTCAGCTTTTTGTATGAGCTTTTAGTTCAAGAAGCTCTGTTAGACTGGAAACTAACTCATCTCTAGTTAGTTCAAAAAATACCATTTCAAAATCTGATTCTGATGTAGATTCTGATCCATCGTCCACTGTGGCCATAAGTGCAATGTTTGTCTGCTCGCCTTCAGAGTCTGATTCTGATTCTGAATCATCCCATGTTGCCATAAGACCTTTCTTCTTATGAAACTTCTTCTTGGGATTTTCCTTCTGAAGTTTTGGGCACTCATTCTTGTAGTGTCCAGGCTCATTGAATTCGTAACACATGACCTTCTTTTTGTCAAATCTTTTGCCTCCAGAAGATTCTCCTCTTTCAGGCTTCTTTGAACTTCTGAAGTTCTTGAACTTCTGTAACTCGGTGAACTGACTTTTATTTTTAATATGCAACAATGTTGCGGTGAGCATGAGTCGCCACCGACTTTTATTTTGTCCAATGTTAGGAAAGGTAAAAAGTACAGAAAAAGACCTCTTTTAAAAAGAAACGGGCTCGGGGGGTAAGTTATGAAAAGGGAAGGTGTAAGCACCCTTTTCATCCGTAGTTATCTACGGGCTCTTAACTTGCTTAGCTCATATTGTTTGTTTGTTTTGAAAGAAGCATAAGGACTTTAGCGTAAATGCGTAGCCTTAGTTTTTTTTGAAATGATATTGAAAAGATATTTTTATTGAGCTAGGCAGTTTAAGAGCACTACCCTATTTAACTGGTCTTTTTCTATAAATTTTAAAGTTCCCAGGACTATCCATACTATATAGGAGTAGGTAGTCCTTGTTATATTGGACGTGTGGGTCATCGAAGGGTCATCGAGGTCGTTTTGAAGGCAACAGGTAGAGGTACCTTTAGCTATATGCGAAGGGACAATCATTGTTTCGTAGGCAACCGTTCGAGGGACTAGATCATATTACCGAGGCAACATCGTGGGTCATCGAGGGACTTATGATCTTTACAATGATTTTTAATCGAGGGACTTTGCTAATTGGTACCTCTATATTCGAGGGACACGACCTTATTTCTAAAGGCAACCAAGAGGGGCGTACCCTAAGGGTGAGTGCGTGCAAGTGTGTTGGTTTCGATTATATTCAATCTTGAGTTAAAGTTAACTACGATTTGTTTTTAGTCTTGCCATACACACCCTAATTAGCATACATCTAACACAATAATAAAAAAATTTGCGGAAATTAAAAGTGCTGGAAAGTAAATCAGTTCACTAAATATTTACATTTGTCCTATATACATTCTATTGTCTAAATAAAAAAAACAAACATGCGTCATACATGGGTTTTCGAGATGAGAGGAGAAGAATCGGTAAAGAATCGAGATTTAATGGTTAATTAACTAATTAAGATAAAATCTTAAACTTAAAATTTTAATATTAAGTTATTTAAATAATTACTAAACCTAAGTATATTAAATTAATTAGATTTTAAAAAAAAATAAAATAAGTTTAAACCTAAAATTTACTAAGTTAATTTGAATTATGGAAGTTAATTAAATATTAAAACCTAATTAAAAATTAATTGTATAGGTTAATTACTTATATTTACTAAAGGTCTTTTTTTTAAAAAAAAAACAAAAGGATGTCACCAGCCTGGATCGATCCCAGGACAGTGAGGTTATAGGTCCAGCGGCTTTACCAAGTGAGCTGCGTTTCGAATCTGATAATGGTACAAAATGAAATAATAATAAGTGGAGCGTAAAACGTGAGGCAGAGGTCAAACGGGACCCCACTAACCGCGCGCGGGCCAATCAGGATCAAGGTTTGTGTATGACCTTTTGACCGACCACCCATTTGACGCCACCTGTTCCATCTTCTTCATCTTTTTCCTTCAAAAAACCTGCATACGATTAGCTACAGAATGCATACCAATTAGCTACGATTCTGTTAGAATTTTCCGTAGCTATTCCTGCAAATTTAAACAAACATGAAAACAGTATTATGCGATCGATCCCGCAAGCCAGATCTATTGTTCTAAGTCCCAGCAACCCATTGGTATGATTATTGGGGTCAAACTCGGGCTGCACCATAGGACACGGAGATTCATCATCTCAAAGCCCTAACAATGGCATCACCCGATTTAAGGCTTAAGACTCCCATGCTACACGTCTTACCTGTTCTAATACATGCCATAAACTCATAGAAACCATTAGTTCGTAGTAATATGCGTTGTAGTACGTAAAACGAAACCAAATGCAATATGAACATAAAACATGAAAGATGCAAATTTGAAACGTATTGGGTTCGTTTGATGCTGTGCTCTTACCTTTCTATATCCTCTAAACGAATTGGGATGGTTGGTTTGGTCCAAGAAGAGCTGCAATTGTGGCAAGCGAAAATTTCTTTTCTTATGAGATTTTGGAAAGCTTTTGCAACTTGTAGGTAAGGTCTTTTTTTTTCTCTTGTATGCTGAGTGATAGAGTATTTATAAGGAAAGAATTTGGCTAGACAAATGAGAAAAAAATCAAGTGTTTAAATGGTTGCCAAAACAAGATAAAACATGTTTTTTTAACCTTCCATTTTGAGAAGATTTTGCTTCCTCCTTGTCCATTCACAAATTTTTTGCTTTATGGCAAGATTTTTAGGTCTTCTAGAAGATCCATAAAAAAGATGGGCGCCATTCTCCTTTTTTAATATCTTTTTTTGATTTTTTTCTCATTTTATTTTAATTTTAAATGAATAAACTCAAATAAAAATAAAATAAAATCAAGGAAAAAAATAAAATGAGTTTATGGGCCCCTAGCAAGCTTAAAATTTCGTGGGTGATTCAAGCATTATGGCCCATTACTCAAAAATATGAATTTTGTCACTTAGGTTTTTTACGCCTTTCTTGAAAATCGCCCACCTTGTACCAATCATATCTCCCTCATTTTTTATCACATGAAGGTGTTTTTGTACATTTTGGAAAGCTCAAAGAGTCTTCTAAAAGATGCTTTTGGTTTCACCTTTATTGAACTTACCATGCTCATTTACCATCCTTTGAGAAAAAACGTCTTTTTGTTGACTTTCAAAGGGACCTATAATGTATTAGCCTGTATCTCTCAACTGGTGCATTTCTTAACCTTGGGCCTAACATAAAAGTTGTAGAGAATTGAATTTCCTTGAGAATAGGCTTTGATTGGGCAATTTTTGATGAACTATGCGAGAGTTATGATCGGTCAAAGTTCGGTTGACTTTCCCTTTAAAACCCTAATTTAGTAACTTCTTCCTTTGATGGTTTTGGACCTTTTTCTTGATGAATCATGATCAAATTTTGATCAAATGATGAATATAACATAGAAATGTTGATGTTGCCAAAAAATCGGGAGTTTTGACTGTATTTTGACCATAATTGACTTCTAGTTCAAAGATAGTCGACTGTTGATCGTTTGAGCGTTTAAATGAACAATCCTGTGGATCAAGGCTTGAAATTTGTCATGAGGGTCCTTTGAGGTACATGAGATGCCATGGTGCCCATTCGGGGTCTCAGCCTTTGATTATCTCTGAGAAAGAATAAAACCCTAGTTGGAGGATAGTTGATTAGGAGAGGGTGTCTTTGAACATTGTACCTTGATTTGACTTATGAATAGGAGAAATAGTATGGGCAAATTTTGGGGTATGACAGCTGCCCCTGTTCAATTTTCTTAAACCTGAAAATGTAGAATGGTTTGTATGCCAGTCGGAATCTGAAGGTAAAAGAGAATTGAACACTAGAATACCCAGGAATTTGCCCTAGCTGAAGTAGGGACTTTTGTCGAAGATGGGTTTGAAGATGCCATCCAAGTGTCCGGAGATGGGCTTAAAGATGCCATCTAGCTGAATGGGGGTCATGCTTCCGGAACATATCTGTTGTAAAATTCAGATCATTCGGGGTTCAAGCTTCCGAAACATATCTGCCGTAGATTTCAGAACATTCGGGGTTCATGCTTCCGGAACTTTTCTGTCGTAGATCATCCGGGGTTCAAGCTTCCGGAACATACCTGTTGTAAAATTCAGATCATTCGGGGTTCAAGCTTCCGAAACATATCTGTCGTAGATTTCAGAACATCCGGGGTTCATGCTTCCGGAACTTTTCTGTCGTAGATTTCAGATCATCCGGGGTTCAAGCTTCCGGAACATATCTGTTGTAAAATTCAGATCATTCGGGGTTCAAGCTTCCGAAACATATTTGCCGTAGATTTCAGAACATCCGGGGGTCATGCTTCCGGAACGTTTCTGTCGTAGATTTCAGATCATCCGGGGTTCAAGCTTCCGGAACGTATCTGTTGTAAAATTCAGATCATTTGGGGTTCAAGCTTCCAAAACATATCTGCCGTAGATTTCAGAACATCCGGGGGTCATGCTTCCGGAACGTTTCTGTCGTAGATTTCAGATCATCCGGGGTTCAAGCTTCCGGAACATATCTGTTGTAAAATTCAGATCATTCGGGGTTCAAGCTTCCGAAACATATCTGTCGTAGATTTCAGAACATCCGGGGGTCATGCTTCCGGAACGTTTCTGTCGTAGATTTCAGATTATCCGGGGTTCAAGCTTCCGGAACATACCTGTTGTAAAATTTAGATCATTCGGGGTTCAAGCTTCCGAAACATATCTGTCGTAGTTTTTTTAGAACATCCGGGGTTCATGCTTCCGTAACGTTTCTGTCGTAGATTTCAGATTATCCGGGGTTCAAGCTTCCGGAACATATCTGTTGAGAATCTGGGGTTCAAGCTTCCAGACTGTATATTTGATAGAAACTGGTTTTGTTGATGCTTTTTCTTTGGCCAGTTGGTCAACCTGAAAGGTAAAGTTAGTTTTATGCGATGACATGATGTATGTATTGTATTGTAGTATGAAACTCTCAAAATGAATGAGAATCTTCACATGCTATGTTTGTGTCTGCTATGATAAAGCTTATGATGCATGGAAGTAGATGCATGATATATGGATATGCGTAGATGCTTATTGATAGCTCTGCATAGTAGCTTTTCGCGGGAAAATAAATCCCTATTTGTTGTCAGAGATGATAACAATATGATTGTATGGCGAATTTCTTGTCTTTTTGTGCAAGAATATCTGGTTGGAGATTTTTATTTGCACTTGAGGCGTACATCCTGGTAGGAGAACGATGCTTTCTTTGAGAAATGCTTTGTGGGGATACTTCCATACTATTGACTATGGGAGGACACCTGGATGATTTTGATGTTACTCTATTGTTTTTCCTGTTTCCTGTGAATGTAGGAATACTCTGGCAAGCACTAGTCATGTTCAAAATGCATATGCTCATTCAAAATTATCATTGGACGCTTGCATACTCAAAACAGAGAAAGTTAAAAAAAAGTAAACTTGAAGTAATTTTGTATTGATTTGGAAAAGTGCCATAACAGGCGAATTAGTACAAGGAGACAGAATTCCTAGTAAGAGGAAATTGTCGTGCAATCTTTTGAAAGGAAATACAAAGAGAATAAAGAAAAACAGCTATGTGGAAGTGATCTCATTGGGTTTCGACTCAGCTATTGCCATTATGCCTTCGAATATCTCATCCCTTGCTTGTTTGGAAAAGACAATTGCATTGATTAGTGCCTTTTGAACTTGATCTTGGTAACAGAGTTAATTGGAGATTGATGAGTGATGATCCAATGGGACATAGTCGTACGCTTTAATCCCTAACTTTTGCCTAGACCGCCTTTTCAGGTTTTCAGCCTACCGGGATACCCCTTTTTTGCCCAAGCTGCCCTTTCAGGTTTTCGACTTGCCGGGTGTACATTTTTTTACATTTATATCCCTAATTTTTGCTCGAACCTTTTTGGTTCGTCAGGATGCCCTTATTTTTGCCTAGGTATGTTAACCTAGCGGGTCTATTTTATGCGTAGTATTTTTTGACTATGTCTGCATTCACAGGGTGCGGGAAGTCCTCGCCATCCATTGTGGTGAGCATCATGGCTCCGCCGGAGAATATCTTCTTAATCACAAATGGTCCTTCATACGTTGGAGTCCACTTGCCCCTGGGATCACCTTGTGGAAGAATAATGCGCTTTATTACCAAGTCACCAGTCTGGTATGCCTGGTGCCTGACCTTTTTGTTAAATGCTTTGATCATACGTTTCTGATATAATTGTCCATGACATACAGCCGCGAGCCTCTTTTCATCAATCAAGTTTATCTGGTCTAGTCGAGTATGGATCCACTCGTCTTCGCCCAAATCTGCCTCTTTCATAATTCTCAGGGAAGGAATCTGAACTTCGATAGGCAAGACCGCCTCCATACCATAAACCAATGAGAAAGGAGTTGCCCCAGTTGAGGTTCGTGCAGAAGTACGATAACCATAAAGAGCAAATGGTAATATCTCATGCCAATCTTTGTATGTCACCGTCATCTTTTGTACAATCTTCTTTATATTTTTGTTGGCGGCTTCCACTGTGCCATTCATATTTGGTCTGTATGGAGAAGAATTGTGGTGTTTAATCTTGAACTGTATGCAGAGCTCGGTGATCATTTTGTTGTTCAGATTGGTACCATTATCTGTAATAATTCTTTCAGGGATGCCATACCGACAGATAAGATTATGCTTGATGAATCGAGCCACAACATTCTTGGTTACTGAAGCAAATGAGGCCGCTTCCACCCACTTTGTAAAATAATCAATAGCCACGAGAATAAATCGATGCCCATTGGAAGCAGTAGGCTTGATTTCTCCGATCATATCAATGCCCCACATTGCAAAAGGCCAAGGAGCAGTCAAGACATTTAGTGGAACAGGAGGTACATGCACTTTATCAGCGTAGATCTGACACTTATGGCAAGTCCTGGAATGCTGGTGACAATCAGTCTCCATGGTGGACCAGTAATAGCCTGCTCTCAAAATCTTTTTAGCCATGGTATGTCCGCTGGAATGAGTTCCAAAAATACCGTCGTGCATGTCTTCCATTATTTCTTCTGCTTCCTTCTTACTCACACAACGAAGCAAAGTCGAGTCATGATTACGCTTGTATAAAATTCCGTTACTCAGAAAGAACTTGGCAGAGAACCTTCTTAAAAACTTCCTATCATTGATGGATGCCCCTTCAGGATATTCCTGGGCTTCAAGATATCTTTTCACTTCATAGAACCAAGGTTTCTCGTCTGCTCCTTCTGTAACAACCTCGCAACAATGTGCCGGTTCATCCAATCTTTCAATAATGATCAGGGGTGCCTCATTGTCCCACCTGGCTTTGAACATAGATGACATGGTAGCCAGCGCGTCTGCCAATTGATTCTCTTCTCGTGGAATATGCTCAAAAGTAATCTCTTCAAAATAAGGGATCAAAGTTAACACATGTTCCTTGTAAGGGATGAGATTAGGGTGCTTCGTGTCCCATTCTCCTTTGACCTGACTGATTACCAAGGCTGAGTCTCCATACACTTCTAGAAATTTGATTCTCAAGTCGATTGCGGCTTTGAGACCCATGATACATGCTTCATATTCGGCCATATTGTTGGTGCAGTCGAAGCATAGTCTAGCAGTGAATGGTGTATGTCCGCCTTCAGGAGAAATAATTACAGCACCAATACCATTGCCCAGTGCATTCGAAGCTCCGTCAAAAACCATAGTCCATCGGGATCCCGGTTCAGGTCCTTCATCCGGACCAGGCTCTTCATAGTCAGTAACAAGCATGATATCTTCATCTGGAAACTCAAAATTCATGGACTGATAGTCATCTACCGCTTGATGAGCCAAATGATCAGCTAGTACACTTCCTTTAATTGCCTTCTGTGTGGTATACTGGATGTTGTACTCTGTTAATATCATTTGCCATCTTGCTATTCGTCCGGAGAGAGCGGGCTTCTCGAAGACGTACTTGATGGGATCCATTTTAGAGATCAATAAAGTAGTATGGTTCAACATATACTGTCTTAGTCGGCGAGCAGCCCATGCCAAAGCACAGCAAGTTTTCTCGAGCAGTGAGTATCTTGTTTCACAGTCGGTAAACTTTTTGCTAAGGTAGTATATTGCATGCTCTTTTAGACCAGACTCGTCATGTTGCCCCAGTACACACCCCATTGAGTTCTCTAACACTGTCAGGTACATTATCAGAGGTCTTCCATCGACTGGTGGCATCAGAACTGGAGGTTCTTGAAGGTACTCTTTGATTTTGTCAAAAGCTAACTGACACTCGTCATTCCATCTTACCACTTGATCTTTCCTCAACAGTTTGAAGATTGGTACACAAGTAGTTGTCAGGTGGGAAATAAACCTTGCAATATAATTCAAACGTCCCAGGAAACCCCGGACTTCCTTCTCAGTACGTGGTGCAGGCATCTCTTGAATAGCTTTAACTTTGGCCGGGTCAACTTCAATACCTTTACTGCTGACGATGAACCCTAGGAGCTTACCGGATCTTGCCCCAAAAGTGCACTTGTTTGGATTCAATCTCAATTTGTACTTCTTTAACCTGTCAAAAAGCTTTTGTAAATGGATGAGGTGTTCCTCTTCAGTGTCAGATTTTGCGATCATATCATCCACATACACTTCTATTTCTTGGTGAATCATATCATGGAACAAGGCTACCATTGCACGCTGATATGTTGCCCCTGCGTTCTTCAAACCGAAAGGCATTACCTTGTAACAAAAAGTCCCCCAAGGTGTTGTGAATGTTGTCTTCTCCATGTCTTCTGGTGCCATCTTGATCTGATTGTAACCGGAGAAGCCATCCATGAAAGAGAACACTTTGCATTGTGCGGTACTGTCCACCAGTGTATCAATGTGAGGCAGCAGAAAATCATCCTTTGGACTTGCTCGATTCAGATCTCTATAGTCAACACACATTCTGACCTTCCCATCCTTCTTAGGTACTGGCACAATATTAGCGATCCACGGTGGATAACTCACTACCTTTAAAAACCCAGCACTGAACTGTTTCTCAACTTCGTCTTTGATCTTTTTGGCCATATCAGGTCTACTTCTTCGTAGTTTCTGCTTCACCGGAGGGTTGTCTTCCTTGATTGGTAAGCGGTGCACCACAATATCAGTATCAAGACCGGGCATATCTTCGTAGGACCAAGCGAAAATCTCAACATAGTCTCGTAGCATCTGGATTAGTCTCTGTTTGACATTGTCTTCCAACCCGGCGCCTACCTTGACTTCTTTCTTTTCTTTGTCAGTACCAAGATTCACAACTTCAATCGGCTCTTTGTGCGGCTGTATAGTTTTTTCTTCTTGCTCTAGCAGTCTGGCAAGCTCTCTAGGCACTTCACAATCTTCCTCGCCTTCGTCCTCAGCTTGGTAGATCGGATTATCAAAGTCATAATAGGCAGTAGCAGAGTCGTTATCAATGGGATCCAGAGTGGATGTGAATCTGCAGTGTATTATGTGGGTGTGTGTAAGAACACATAGCTTTAATAATATGACAAAAGAAAACAAAAACATAGAGCGCAATATTTGAATATGAAACGTCCAATGATTTATTTGAATGAAAATATGATTATGACATGACAAGCCCTAACAAATGGACCAACTATGCCCCGGGCAAGGCATATGGCTTTGAAGTTTATTGTTTGAATTACATAACCGAAACTTGGACTAGAAAACAATAAAAACAGGAAAAATTGCAATTACTCCTGGTTGAAGGAGATAGAGATAACATCTTCGGTCTTCCAGTTGTTCAGCCTATGATCAGGTGTCGGGAAGATCCACTTGTCTAGATTGCAGTTGCTCTCCCCATCTTCCAAGGCATTGACTCCTTTGCTGACGAAATGAGACATTAATCCTCCAAGCCGGGTGTGATGATTATTCTTCTGAGTTCCAGCAGTACAACCTAAACCAAGTTTGTCAGATTTATACGGGACATCAATGAGTTGGCCCCAAACAGTACAACCACCTTCTTCAACTACAGCCTTAGCATCCTTCAGAGAAGCCATTGTTGAAGGGATCCGGGTAACTTTAGGAACAGTAGGAGTGTGCTTGGCGGTAGAGACAACTTGAGGAACCAATTCAAAAGTCTGGCAAGGAGTCTCGATGAATTCGCCGTTCACTTCGATATACTTGTACTCTTTCACACAGCTAACCACATACTCTTCTTCCCCATGCACAGTGACGATCTTGCCATTTGCAAGGTACTTCAGCTTCTGATGCAAAGTAGATGTCACAGCACCTGCCCCATGTATCCACGGACGCCCGAGCAAGCAAGAATAGGCGGGGTGGATATCCATCACATAGAACAAGGAGTTGAAAGTTTGAGAACCCACTCTGATTGGGAGCTCAACCTCTCCATAGACTATACTCTTCGACCCATCGAAAGCCTTTACCACCACATTACTGGGCATTAGCACTATCCCTTCAGAATCAAGTCTATCCAGCACCAATTTAGGCAATACATTCAGCGAGGAGCCATTATCCACCAGCACATGGGACAAAGTAGTACCCTTACACTCAATGGAGATGTGCAAGGCTTTGTTATGACTCTTTCCAGCAGGAGTCAGATCAGCATCAGAAAACCCCAGGTAATTGTTCGTTGTCAAACTTGCAACACAGTTCTCAAATTGATTAACAGAAATCTCTTGTGGTACGTGCGCCGCTTTTAGAAACTTCATCAAAGCCTTAGCATGGGCCTCAGAACAGGTTAACAATGATAGCATGGATATCTTGGAGGAAGTGTGCCCCAACTGTTCGATCACATCGTAATCACTCTTCCGGATGATCTTCAAAATTTCATCCATTTCCTTCTGAGAGACTTCTTCAGCAGTAGCTTCTACTGGTGTCTGAACTGGCTCCAGCATTGGCCTTTTCCCCCGCACATCAGCAGTTGAATCGGGAACAGGGACCTGGGCTGAGATATTGGCATCAGGAGATATTTCCGGAGAGAAAATTCTTCCACTTCTTGTAACCTTACTGGTCCCTACAATATTGTCGACGTCGGGACTAGGAACTTTGACAGGCTCATCATTCAAAGCTTCTTGTTTCACACCATGGATATACACATCATTACCATAGCTCCAAGGGACAGCTTTGTCAGAGGAGTACGGGATCGGACCAGGCTTGGTAATGATCAAGGGAGCTACCTTGGGCTCAGCAGTGATCCTTATGGGGCCCTTAGTAGGAATTCTGATAGGAGTCTTGGAAATTACGGACACGTCTTCAATTTTCAAGTTCTGGGCTAGATCTTCACATAATTTTTCCACAGAAGGCACTTTTTCAAACATGATCTTTCGATTATCCATCAGGCATTGAATACCAATCTTCAACCTTGTACAACCATTTAATTGAGACGAGCAGTAATAACAGTCTTCAATGCAACCCGGAAATAAACCGGCTTGCAACAGCTTCTTCTTGATAAGAGGGAGTGGAGTAGTCAGACTCATCACGTTCGTAACATAAGATTCTTTGTCAACAGCATTGACAGCTTTGTCATGCTTCGGCATAGGAGCAGTAATAACATTGGGAGTTTCTGGAGGATCGAACTCGATTTCTCCTGCGTCAATCATGTCTTGGATTTTGTGTTTCAATGTCCAACAGTTGTTGGTGTCATGCCCCACGCAGTCAGAATGGTAAGCACATCTCGCGTTAGGATCATAGCGAGGAGAAGATGTATTGATGTTTGGCGGAGCTATTGGCGCAAGTAACTTTGCCTTCAGCAAGTGTTGCCATGCTTGATTCAAAGACATATTGATCTTTGTAAAGTTTCTTCTAGGCGCGTCTTGTCTACGCTGGTATCCCTGTTGTTGATTTTGTCGAGGTGTTGGTGTAGAGATTAAGACAGCCCCGACAAAATGGCCACTGTCATTTCTGTTGCGACCCCTCTGGCTGTGCACAGCATTAGCTTCAGTCTTTCCACTATAAGGCTTCTTCGTAACACCAGAAGAGGTATCCACCTGAATTTTCCCACTTCGGATGCCACTTTCAACCCGCTCTCCAGTCAATATCAAGTCAGTAAAACCAGCTGATGAGCTTCCCAGCAAATAACTATAAAATGGACCAGTCAAAGTACCCATGAACATATCTACCAGCTCCCTGTCCGTTAGAGAAGGTTGGACTCTACCAGCCAAGTCTCTCCATTTTTGAGCATATTCCTTGAAACTTTCTTTCGGACCCATGGACATGCCCTGCAGTTGTGTACGAGTCGGTGCAAGATCAGAATTATATTGGTATTGCGTATAGAAAGCGACAACCAAGTCCTCCCAGGTACGGATATTGGTACTCTCCAGCTGATAGTACCATTCGAGTTGAGTTCCTGTCAAACTCTCTTGGAACAAGTGAGCCCACAACATCTTGTCGGTAGTGTGAGGTTGGATCTTCCTCACGTATGATTTTAGGTGCAGCTTGGGACAAGAGACTCCATCGTATTTTGCAAAGGTCGGAGTTTTGAACTTTGGAGGGATCACGACTCCTGAGATGAGCCCTAGTTCCTCAAAGTCTAGCCCTGGGATTTTCTGGATTTCTACAGCCCTCATTCGTTCCTCTAACTGTCTGTACTTATCCTCCGGATACTCTTCGTCATCGTAGTACTCTCCTTCTTCTTCATCTTGCTTGACAGAACCATTGCTCTTCTGGTCATCTTGTTCAGGCTCTTCTAGGATTTCGACATCCTTGACCTTTTTGAGAGGGCCTCGGAACCTTCTTCCCATGTTGAAAACACCCACAGGCTTCTTAGTCTTCCTCTCATTCTTAGTAAGGAGTGTCTTCAGCTCTTCTTGCCCTTTAGCCAGATTCAAGATCATGGCTTGGAACTCAGCATTATGTACTTGCAGATCCTTAACTGATTGCTCGAGAGGATTCATTTTCTTAACTGAAATAAACAGCGAGAATATGAGTGTCTTGTCATAAAACCTGTTATGCAATGTTTATGAATGGTATGATTATGATTATGCAATGTTTTCAAGGAATTAAAGAATTTTAACACATAGGAAAAAATAAGACTTGACATAAAAGTATCAATTTGCAAGACCAATACATCCATAATTCATCAGTTACATCACAGTATAAGAAAATAGGTAACTAATTTCTAGGATCTCTGTCTTCTAGGTGGCGCTTCCTCTTCAAGATTCTGACTTCTTCCCTGTGGCTCTTGATCATTTCTTCCCGTTCTTGAACAAGTTTAGAAATCTCTTGCTCCCATGAGTTAATCTGATCTGGGGGGACGAAATCTTCAACCTTCCACTTGCGGGAAAAGTAGTCGAGCAAACCCTCTTTCTCTTTAACATCGGCTATTAATGCTTCTTTTTCAGCTTCAGCCTTTTGCAAGCGTCTCTCGTAGTCATCTCTTTCTCTCTTCAATTGGTTGACAGTTGCGATAAGGTCTTCGTCCGGGGAAAGAACATATGGCTCAAACACAATTAGAGCAGCAGGGGGAGTGATTCTTGGGACCACAGGTGTATCAGATGGGTATGGTATCCCAAATTCAACAACTCGGTCGTAAATCCATTTGAAGTAAAGATCTGAAGGGGTATAATTCCTACTTCCCAGCTCTCCTATATTGACCTTCTTTACCATAGACCATGCTCTAATGAAAAGTCTTTTCTTCCCGGTAGTATCTGAATTATAGTCGAAATCTTCTGCACTGAGATATATGGAGCGTGGCTTATCTTTCAAAGCGAAACCAAACTGATGTCGAGCAAGGATAGGATTATAAGAAATTCCCCCTCGAGTACCAAGAAGAGGTACATTAGGGAATTCTTCGCAACGATCAAACAATTGGACTCCCTTAAACTCCTTTTGACTCCAACTGATGTCGTCATAAGAAAGCTTCATAATTCTCTGAACCCAAGTCAAACCCTCTTCGTTCTTGATTGTGGAACGAGGTAAGTGTGAAATAAACCACTTATGCAATAGAGGTGCGCATCCCAGAATGCAACCTTTCCCTTTAGATGATCGATGATGGATGGAATGCAACAAGTCACCCAATAAAGTAGGAACGGGGTTATTACTGATGAAAATCTTAATAGCAATCATATCAACAATTTTATCATAACGCGGGAATAAAATCTGCCCATAAATCAAAAGAGCGAGGACCCTTTCAAGTGCATCCATACTTGTAGCCTTAATCAGGATTTCAGCTTGACCATACAAGAAGTCAATAGGTAAACCAGAATACTCTCCTTTGCTCACCCAAACCTTTTTTATTTCTGATCGAGGTAAATGCAACGCAGCAGCAACATCCTCTAGCTTAGGGGCCTCTTCTTCGCCGGTATAGGGAATCTGATTAAGTACTGGTAATCCTAGTATAGACTCAAATTCTTCTAAAGTAGGAACCAGCTGAAAGTCTCTGTAAGTAAAGCAGTGAAGGAGAGGGTCATAGAACCTGATCATGGTGTTGAGGAGTACTTCATCTACCTTGGTTCGTACCAGGCTGATTAGTCTGTTTAGAGACCCTGAAAGCTCAAAAGTACCAGACATATTATCACAAAGAATCTTCAAGGATGTAGGCACTTCCCTGAAACTGAGGCAAAATGGTTTACGAACTTTGATTTTGACTTCCATGCCCTGCAAAACAATCTATGGTTAATGATCCTTTAACTCCTTGAAACATGTTAGCCATGATATGTATGAATGATGCATGTATGCATGAGGCACAAACACAAACAAGTCCACACAAATCAAACAATTTCCTTAGGCTTGGCTTGCGTGGATTTTGACCAGGTAACTACCCTCCCCAAAGGCACTTCTAAGAGTAAAGATGATAACAGCGACAGGTTCTACCAGTGACCCAGAATTGTCAGCCCCTTCTAAAGCACCCTCGAACATGGTACATGCATACCACGCAATGATACTTTAGGAAGAAACCTATCTGAGCTGTAGTATCGGGTCGCGACCATAACTTGGCATGCACCAAGAATAGCCCTCCCACTACGTTCCTAAAGGTTAAGATGGGTTAAAGGTGACTAAAGGTCCTTGAGCTCCGGCGCACCCAAAGATACATGCGTAAACCTCTCTCATGCAAAAGAGGTACACAATAACCAGTGGAGGCCTAACTCAAGCGCGAACTTCATTTTGACAAATCCCAAGCATGCACAAGGGAGGTCTCCATGACTATGCCGCTCCTATCTTAAAGTGCACTCGAATCCGGGTATAGGATTCATCTTCCACAAAACCCAAGCAACAATGAAAATTAAAGCAATCAAACAAACAAATTAGTGATCTAATCCCTAAGGTAAAACCCTCTTTAAAAGTGTCCCCAGCAGAGTCGCCAGTTCTGTAACTCGGTGAACTGACTTTTATTTTTAATATGCAAAAATTTTGCGGTGAGCATGAGTCGCCACCGACTTTTATTTTGTCCAATGTTAGGAAAGGTAAAAAGTACATAAAAAGACCTCTTTTAAAAAGAAACGGGCTCGGGGGGTAAGTTATGAAAAGGGAAGGTGTAAGCACCCTTTTCATCCGTAGTTATCTACGGGCTCTTAACTTGCTTAGCTCATATTGTTTGTTTGTTTTGAAAGAAGCATAAGGACTTTAGCGTAAATGCGTAGCCTTAGTTTTTTTTGAAATGATATTGAAAAGATATTTTTATTGAGCTAGGCAGTTTAAGAGCACTACCCTATTTAACTGGTCTTTTTCTATAAATTTTAAAGTTCCCAGGACTATCCATACTATATAGGAGTAGGTAGTCCTTGTTATATTGGACGTGTGGGTCATCGAAGGGTCATCGAGGTCGTTTTGAAGGCAACAGGTAGAGGTACCTTTAGCTATATGCGAAGGGACAATCATTGTTTCGTAGGCAACCGTTCGAGGGACTAGATCATATTACCGAGGCAACATCGTGGGTCATCGAGGGACTTATGATCTTTACAATGATTTTTAATCGAGGGACTTTGCTAATTGGTACCTCTATATTCGAGGGACACGACCTTATTTCTAAAGGCAACCAAGAGGGGCGTACCCTAAGGGTGAGTGCGTGCAAGTGTGTTGGTTTCGATTATATTCAATCTTGAGTTAAAGTTAACTACGATTTGTTTTTAGTCTTGCCATACACACCCTAATTAGCATACATCTAACACAATAATAAAAAAATTTGCGGAAATTAAAAGTGCTGGAAAGTAAATCAGTTCACTAAATATTTACATTTGTCCTATATACATTCTATTGTCTAAATAAAAAAAAACAAACATGCGTCATACATGGGTTTTCGAGATGAGAGGAGAAGAATCGGTAAAGAATCGAGATTTGATGGTTAATTAACTAATTAAGATAAAATCTTAAACTTAAAATTTTAATATTAAGTTATTTAAATAATTACTAAACCTAAGTATATTAAATTAATTAGATTTTAAAAAAAAATAAAATAAGTTTAAACCTAAAATTTACTAAGTTAATTTGAATTATGGAAGTTAATTAAATATTAAAACCTAATTAAAAATTAATTGTATAGGTTAATTACTTATATTTACTAAAGGTCTTTTTTTTAAAAAAAAAACAAAAGGATGTCACCAGCCTGGATCGATCCCAGGACAGTGAGGTTATAGGCCCAGCTGCTTTACCAAGTGAGATGCGTTTCGAATCTGATAATGGTACAAAATGAAATAAAAATAAGTGGAGCGTAAAACGTGAGGCAGAGGTCAAACGGGACCCCACTAACCGCGCGCGGGCCAATCAGGATCAAGGTTTGTGTATGACCTTTTGACCGACCACCCATTTGACGCCACCTGTTCCATCTTCTTCATCTTTTTCCTTCAAAAAACCTGCATACGATTAGCTACAGAATGCATACCAATTAGCTACGATTCTGTTAGAATTTTCCGTAGCTATTCCTGCAAATTTAAACAAACATGAAAACAGTATTATGAGATCGATCCCGCAAGCCATATCTATTGTTCTAAGTCCCAGCAACCCATTGGTATGATTATTGGGGTCAAACTCGGGCTGCACCATAGGACACGGAGATTCATCATCTCAAAGCCCTAACAATGGCATCACCCGATTTAAGGCTTAAGACTCCCATGCTACACGTCTTACCTGTTCTAATACATGCCATAAACTCATAGAAACCATTAGTTCGTAGTAATATGCGTTGTAGTACGTAAAACGAAACCAAATGCAATATGAACATAAAACATGAAAGATGCAAATTTGAAACGTATTGGGTTCGTTTGATGCTGTGCTCTTACCTTTCTATATCCTCTAAACGAATTGGGATGGTTGGTTTGGTCCAAGAAGAGCTGCAATTGTGGCAAGCGAAAATTTCTTTTCTTATGAGATTTTGGAAAGCTTTTGCAACTTGTAGGTAAGGTCTTTTTTTTTTCTCTTGTATGCTGAGTGATAGAGTATTTATAAGGAAAGAATTTGGCTAGACAAATGAGAAAAAAATCAAGTGTTTAAATGGTTGCCAAAACAAGATAAAACATGTTTTTTTAACCTTCCATTTTGAGAAGATTTTGCTTCCTCCTTGTCCATTCACGAATTTTTTGCTTTATGGCAAGATTTTTAGGTCTTCTAGAAGATCCATAAAAAAGATGGGCGCCATTCTCCTTTTTTAATATCTTTTTTTGATTTTTTCTCATTTTATTTTAATTTTAAATGAATAAACTCAAATAAAAATAAAATAAAATCAAGGAAAAAAATAAAATGAGTTTATGGGCCCCTAGCAAGCTTAAAATTTCGTGGGTGATTCAAGCATTATGGCCCATTACTCAAAAATATGAATTTTGTCACTTAGGTTTTTTACGCCTTTCTTGAAAATCGCCCACCTTGTACCAATCATATCTCCCTCATTTTTTATCACATGAAGGTGTTTTTGTACATTTTGGAAAGCTCAAAGAGTCTTCTAAAAGATGCTTTTGGTTTCACCTTTATTGAACTTACCATGCTCATTTACCATCCTTTGAGAAAAAACGTCTTTTTGTTGACTTTCAAAGGGACCTATAATGTATTAGCCTGTATCTCTCAACTGGTGCATTTCTTAACCTTGGGCCTAACATAAAAGTTGTATAGAATTGAATTTCCTTGAGAATAGGCTTTGGTTGGGCAATTTTTTATGAACTATGCGAGAGTTATGATCGGTCAAAGTTCGGTTGACTTTCCCTTTAAAACCCTAATTTAGTAACTTCTTCCTTTGATGGTTTTGGACCTTTTTCTTGATGAATCATGATCAAATTTTGATCAAATGATGAATATAACATAGAAATGTTGATGTTGCCCAAAAATCGGGAGTTTTGACTGTATTTTGACCATAGTTGACTTCTAGTTCAAAGATAGTCGACTGTTGATCGTTTGAGCGTTTAAATGAACAATCCTGTGGATCAAGGCTTGAAATTTGTCATGAGGGTCCTTTGAGGTACATGAGATGCCATGGTGCCCATTCGGGATCTCAGCCTTTGATTATCTCTGAGAAAGAATCAAACCCTAGTTGGAGGATAGTTGATTAGGAGAGGGTGTCTTTGAACATTGTACCTTGATTTGACTTATGAATAGGAGAAATAGTATGGGCAAATTTTGGGGTATGACAACTTCCTCTGCTTGCTTTTCTAGAGTTGATTAACTCTTCTGGAAATCATGGATAGTTCATCTTCTTCTTCTTCTTCTGATTCCGATTCTTCAGAATCTACTTCTTCAGCCTGAAAAGCGTTAGTGCATTTTTTAAAATTAGATTTTAATGTAATAGAATTACCTTTCTTCTGAGGTTCATTTGCGTCAAGCTCAATTTCATGACTCCTTAGAGCACTGATCAGTTCTTCCAAAGAGACTTCATTCAGATTCTTCGCTATCTTGAATGCAGTCACCATTGGGCCCCATCTTCTGGGCAAGCTTCTGATGATCTTCTTCACATGATCAGCCTTGGTGTAGCCTTTGTCCAGAACTCCTAATCCAGCAGTTAGGGTTTGAAATCTTGAAAACATCTTTTCAATGTCTTCATCATCCTCCATCTTGAAGGCTTCATACTTCTGGATTAGTGCAAGAGCTTTGGTTTCCTTGACTTGAGCATTTCCTTCATGAGTCATTTTCAAAGACTCGTATATGTCATGGGTCGTTTCCCTGTTAGATATCTTCTCATACTCAACATGAGAGATAGCATTCAGCAAAACAGTCCTGCACTTGTGATGATTTTTGAATTCCTTCTTTTTCTCATCAGTCATTTCTTTTCTTGTGAGCCTTACACCACTGGCTTTAACTGGATGTTTGTAACCATCCAACAGAAAATCCCATAAATCAGCATCTAGACCAAGAAAGTAACTTTCAAGTTTATCTTTCCAGTATTCAAAGTTTTCACTATCAAACACTGGTGGTCTAGTATAACCATTGTTACCATTTCCATTGTATTGCTCAGCAGAGCCAGATGTAGTTGGATTTGTTGGATCATCACCAGCCATCTTGACTTAAGCGTTTTTCTCTTCCTGAATCTTTTCTAAACACGGTTAAGTGCTTGCACCTTAGAACCGGCGCTCTGATACCAATTGAAGGGTAGAAAAGCACTTAGAAAGGGGGGGGGGTTTGAATAAGTGTAGTTTCAAAACTTATAAGATAAAAACAACTTGCACAATTATTTTTATCCTGGTTCGTTGTTAACTAAACTACTCCAGTCCACCCTAGACAAGGTGATTTACCTCAACTGAGGATTTAATCCACTAATCACACAAGATTACAATGGTTTTCCACTTAGACAACTGCTAAGTCTTCTAGAGTCTTCTGATCACAACCTGATCACTCTAGGAACAATCTACTTAGATAACCTCTAAGACTTTTCTAGAGTATTCTGATCTAACTGATCACTCTAGTCCTTTACAAGTTAATGTAAACAAATTCTAAGAGTTTTACAATGCTTCTGAAAAGCTATAATCACAACTGTGATATTTCTCTTATAGTTTAAGCTTAATCTCACTATAGTATTACAACAGCAATAAGTGAGGTTGAAGATGAAGTTTGAGAGCTTTCAATTTGAACAGCGTTTCAGCAAAGTTTTTGTTAAGAGTTGTATGCAGTTTCGTTAACCTTTGCTTCTCATCAGAACTTCATATTTATAGGCGCATGAGAAGATGACCGTTGGGAGCATTTAATGCTTTGCGTATTCCGTACAGCATTGCATTTAATGTTTCACTCTTTTGTCAACTACCTCGAGTCTTGCTTTCGCTGTGTCTACTGACGTTGCCTGTAACACCCGTATAGTTTTAATATTAATTTAATTGGAATATTGAATTAATAATTAGAATTATTAGGGATTTTGTGAAAATAATGAATAAATAATGGTTGATGGCATTTGGGCCATATGGGTAAATAGTAAAAGAAGGAGGGTGATTTTATAATCCTTTTACTAAATTATTATTATTTTCATAAAGCATTTGGGATTTGGGGAAAGGAAGAAAGAACGTGAAAGAACAAAGGGTTGAGAACACGAAGAACGTGAAGTAGAGCTGTAGAGGAAGAGACCAAAGAGCAAGAATTTGGCTAAGGTAAGGGGGGACTCTTCCAATTATCATCTCTTATCGTAATTATAGATGAATAGTGTATGAATAGTTGTGTTGTTGATTCAATTTGGTTTGTATGTCAGAGTTAGGTTTTGGGTCTTAAGAATTGGTTTAGATTTTGGAATTTTGATGTGTAGATTGATAGATGATGATAGATTGATCCGTATGAATGAATTCTATGAATAATAGAATGAAAGTTGGACTGTTCTAGACTTAAAATCGTGGACTGGTATGAGTAAGAACGAGTGGGTTTTGGACTGTCACGAAGTTGCAGGTGCTGGGCATTTTCTGGTGTTTCGCGTATGAAACAGTGCCATACGCGTATGGGATGAGGTCATACGCGTATGGGGGACACTCCCAAGGGGCTATACGCGTATGATACGCAGCTGCCCTGTCCCAAACACCCTGTGCTGGTGATTTGCGTATGAGGAGCGTATGAGGATGCTCATACGCGTATGGAAATTTTGAAAGAGGAAAATTATTCTGGTGATACGCGTATAGCAGGGTTGATACGTGTATGAGATTGCTTCTAGGCAAAATCTGGTTCTGGCGAAACGCGTATGATACGCGTATGGAAAAGGCTGATACGCGTATAGGATTGGTGATACGCGTATGGCTTCTGTGTGAGAAAATTCTGTTTTGTGAATTTCTGGAAAGTTCAATGATGTGTAACTTTCGATCTGTAGGCCTGTTTTGTGTGCTGACTGTGAATGAGTGAACCTTGTGATGTGATATTGTGGTTTACTCATAATTTGATTGTGTGGATGATGCTAATGTATATATGAACATGCTTAATAATAATGATGTTGATGATGAAATGAGTATAGATGATGCTACTCATAGTATGATGATGAAAGTATGTTATATATATGTTGCATGCATTCATAAACATTGAAGAGGGCTGAAATCCTAGATGATGAGAGGATTCAGTGAATGGCAGAATTCCCATTGTGTGGAATTTGTGCTGGCAGGGCCGCATCTGGATGATGATAGATCGGTCGGTGGATGATTCCACTGGTGATGTTTGGTACCACATGCATAGAGTCAGTTGCATTCATTTTGCATGAATTTAAAAACATGACTATATGTATGCCCTTGTATTGCTTTGATGGTATGTGTTTGTATGGTTGATGGATGATCTGAATATAGATGGATTGGGTGAATAATATAACCATTGATGCACTGTTATTTATAATGCAATAATATTTGTTAATTGCGATTGAGACTCACCCTTACACTATATTTTTCAGATTGAGGATAGCGGCGCGACTTGGTGAGGATTAGCTCATAAGTCGGTTTTTTTTTTAGTTATTGTGTCGGTGTCATGCTCTGATAGATGTAACACTGGGAACGCTTGTTTTTGGAGTTTGATTGTAACTCTATATTTATTTGTTTTGGTTGAAGTCTTATACATTAGTGATGTAATGTTGACTTGATGGAGTATTTCCGTTGTGTAAAACATGGATTTTGATTTATGGATTATGATTTCAGGTTTTCAGTAAATGCATGACTTATACTGACGTGTGTTTTTATTACTTATGCGATTGTGATGCCTCTCTGCATGTCACTCTGATTTATTGATTGTTTATTTGCCGCGGGTTATTAGAGGGGTGTTACAATAGTGGTATCAGAGCATAGTCGGTCGTTGTGACCAGAGTCTTAGTGTCAGTCCTTCTGTGTATGCGACTAATACGAGCTATTTGTCGAAACTTTTGTTCGGACTGGATTATTTGTGACTAAGCAGAACAATGGCTGGAAGAGGAGGAAGAAACGATGATGCTCTCGCTGAGGCTCTGGGCATGATTGCTGGTGTGCTTGGAGGGGGGACTGTAGGAGCAGAGATTGGTGCTGATAGGCAACTGAGGAATTTTCAGAGGAACAATCCTCCACTGTTCAAAGGCACGCATGATCCAGAGGATGCTCAGAAATGGCTCAAGGAGATCGAGAGGATTTTCCGAGTCATTGACTGCACTGAGAACCTCAAGGTGAGGTTTGGCACTCACATGTTATCTGAGGAAGCTCATGGCTGGTGGTTGTCAACTAAAGCTGAGTTGGATGCTGGTGGTACAGCAATTACCTGGACTGTATTCAGGAGGGAATTTCTGAGGAGGTATTTTCCTGAGGATGTCAGGGGCAGAAAGGAAGTTGAATTTCTGGCACTGGTTCAAGGCAATATGTCGGTGCCGGAGTATGCGGCTAAGTTTGTGGAACTGGCAAAGTACTATGTGCATTACAATGATGATGAAGCCAGCGAGTTCTCGAAATGTGTCAAATTTGAGAATGGTCTTCGTGATGAGATCAAACAGGGTATCAAGTACCAGAGAATCCGGAGGTTTGTTGATCTGGTAGACTGTAGCAGGATTTTTGAAGAGGATAGCATCAAGCTGAAGTCATCTCACTCTCGCGAGTTGGTTGACAGAAAGGGTAAGAAGCCTATGGATAGAGGTAAGCCATATGGTAGAGGTAGACCTGTCGATTGGAAGAAACCTAGTGGGGGAGATTCCAGTGCTCGTATCAGATGTTACAATTGTGGTGAGATGGGGCATCGTAGGAATGAATGCAAGCTTGATCAGAAGAAGTGTTACAAGTGTGACCAAGTGGGTCATATTGCTGCTGACTGCAAGAAGAGGGTTATGACTTGCTACAACTGTGGTGAAGAGGGTCACATCAGTCCTAATTGTCCTAAGCCGAAGAATAACCAATCGGGAGGAAAGGTTTTTGCTTTGACCGGGTCAGAGACTACTCCAGAGGACAGGTTGATTAAAGGTACGTGCTTCATCCATGGCACACCTTTAGTTGCAATTATTGATACTGGAGCAACTCATTCTTTTATTTCTTTGGATTGTGCTATGAGGTTGAATCTTGAGATATCTGATATAAATGGAAGTATGGTTATTGACACTCCTGCGTCGGGTTCAGTAACTACTTCGTCTGCATGCTTGGATTTTCCGGTTGACATTTTTGGTAGAGAATTCGGGATGGACTTAGTGTGCCTTCCGTTGAAACAACTCGATGTAATCCTAGGAATGAACTGGTTGGAATTCAACCGTGTTCATATCAACTGTTTTACGAAGACGGTAATTTTTCCTGAAGAGGTTAGTAATGATGATCTAGAAATGACAGCTAGACAAGTGAATGAAGCTATCGGGGATGGTGCAACAGTGTTTATGTTGTTCGCATTGATGAATGTGAAGGAAAAAGTGGCGAGTGGCGAATTGCCTGTGGTGTGTGAGTTTCCAGAAGTCTTTCCAGAAGATGTGAATGAATTACCACCGGAAAGAGAAGTGGAGTTTTCTATTGAATTGGTTCCGGGAACTAGTCCAGTGTCGATGGCACCATACCGTATGTCGCCGTCTGAATTGGCTGAACTGAAGAAGCAGTTAGAGGAATTGCTTGATAAGAAATTTATTCGCCCTAGTGTTTCGCCGTGGGGTGCGCCTGTGTTACTGGTAAAGAAGAAAGAGGGTTCAATGAGGCTGTGTGTAGATTACAGACAATTGAACAAGGTCACTATCAAGAATCGGTATCCATTGCCGAGGATTGATGATTTGATGGATCAATTGGTTGGAGCATGTGTATTTAGTAAGATTGATCTGAGGTCTGGGTATCATCAGATACGTGTGAAAGATGACGATATTCAGAAGACTGCTTTTAGAACGAGGTATGGACATTATGAGTATTCTGTAATGCCGTTCGGGGTTACTAATGCACCTGGTGTTTTTATGGAATATATGAACAGGATCTTTCATCCTTATCTCGATAAGTTCGTGGTGGTATTTATAGATGATATCCTGATATATTCTAAGAATGAGGAAGAACATGCGGAACATCTCAGAACCGTGTTAGAATTGTTGAAAGAGAAGCAACTTTTTGCCAAACTGTCGAAGTGTGAATTCTGGTTAGAGGAAGTCAGTTTTCTTGGACATGTGATTTCTAAGGATGGTATTGCTGTTGATCCTACAAAGATAGAAGCTGTATCTCAGTGGGAAGCTCCGAAGTCAGTATCAGAGATTCGTAGTTTTCTGGGTCTCGCAGGTTATTACAGAAAATTCATTGAGGGATTTTCAAAGTTAGCATTGCCGTTAACAAAACTGACCAGGAAGGGACAAGCCTTTATATGGGATGCCGAGTGTGAAGAAGGATTCCAAGAGTTGAAGAGGAGGTTGACTAGTGCTCCTATCTTGATTTTGCCGAATCCGACAAAATCATTTGTGGTCTATTGTGACGCATCACTGATGGGTCTAGGTGGTGTATTGATGCAGAATCATAAAGTGGTCGCTTATGCGTCGAGACAACTCAAAGTGCATGAGAGGAATTATCTGACTCATGATTTGGAGTTGGCAGCTGTGGTGTTTGTTTTGAAGTTGTGGCGACACTATTTGTATGGTTCGAGATTTGAGGTGTTCAGTGATCATAAGAGCTTGAAGTATCTCTTTGATCAGAAAGAGATGAATATGAGACAGAGGAGGTGGTTGGAATTTCTGAAAGATTATGATTTTGGTTTGAATTACCACCCGGGTAAGGCAAACGTTGTTGCGGATGCTTTGAGTAGGAAGACCTTGCATATGTCTATGCTAATGGTGAAGGAATTGGATTTGATTGAACAATTCAGAGACTTGAGTTTAGTATGTGAAGGTACTCCTACTAGTGTCAAATTGGGTATGCTGAAGCTGACTAGTGGTATTCTTGAAGAAATCAGAGAAGGTCAGAAAGCGGATGTTGAATTGATTGATAAGTTGACTTTGATTAACCAAGGCAAGAGTGGTGAATTCAGAATGGATGAGAATGGTATACTAAAGTTTGGTGACAGAGTTTATGTCCCTGATGTTGGTGAACTCCGAAAACGTATTTTGGAAGAAGGACACCGTAGTGGGTTGAGTATTCATCCTGGTGCTACCAAGATGTATCATGATTTGAAAAAGTTGTTTTGGTGGGCTGGAATGAAGAAGGAGATTGCTGAGTTTGTGTACTCTTGTTTGACTTGCTAGAAGTCAAAGATTGAGCATCAGAAACCATCTGGGTTTATGCAACCGATGTTTATTCCTGAGTGGAAGTGGGACAGTATATCAATGGATTTTGTTTCGGGTTTGCCGAGAATTGTCAGAAACTGTGAAGCTATCTGGGTCGTGGTAGACAGGTTGACGAAGTCTGCACATTTTATACCGGTGAGAATGGATTATCCGATGGAGAAGCTAGCTCAGTTGTATATTGAGAAGATAGTCAGTCTTCATGGTATTCCTTCAAGTATCGTGTCAGACAGAGATCCGAGGTTTACATCTAAGTTCTGGGAAGGTTTGCAGAAAGCTTTGGGTACTAAGCTGAGATTGAGTTCTGCTTATCATCCACAGACTGATGGACAGACTGAGAGAACGATTCAGTCGTTAGAGGATTTGTTGCGTGCTTGTGTGTTGGAAAAAGGGGGTACTTGGGATAGTTACCTGCCTTTGATTGAATTTACTTACAACAACAGTTTTCATTCGAGTATCGGTATGGCTCCGTTTGAGGCTTTGTATGGTAGGAGATGTAGGACGCCGTTGTGTTGGTACGAATCTGGTGAGAGTGCTGTGATCGGTCCAGAAATTGTACAACAGACTACAGAGAAGATTAGAATGATTCAAGAGAAGATGAAAGCTTCTCAGAGTCGACAGAAGAGTTATCATGACAAGAGGAGGAAAACACTTGAGTTTCAAGAGGGAGATCATGTGTTTATGAGAGTTACTCCTATGACAGGGATTGGTCGGGCATTGAAGTCGAAGAAGTTGACTCCGCGTTTTATCGGACCATTCCAAATTTCTGAAAGGGTGGGAGAAGTGGCTTATCGTATCGCTTTACCGCCGATGCTTGCGAATTTGCATGATGTGTTTCATGTATCTCAGTTGAGGAAATACATTTCAGATCCGTCCCATGTGATCCAAGTAGATGATGTACAGGTGAAGGATAACTTGACGGTTGAGACTTTGCCGGTGAGGATTGAGGATCGAAGGCTGAAGCAATTGCGTGGCAAGGAAATAGCTTTGGTCAGGGTGGCTTGGGGAGGACCTACTGAGGGAAATGTTACCTGGGAGCTAGAGAGTCAGATGAAGGACTCTTATCCATAACTTTTTACCTGAGGTATGTTTTCTAGGACGAAAACTCTTTTAGTGGGGGAGAGTTGTAACACCCGTATAGTTTTAATATTAATTTAATTGGAATATTGAATTAATAATTAGAATTATTAGGGATTTTGTGAAAATAATGAATAAATAATGGTTGATGGCATTTGGGCCATATGGGTAAATAGTAAAAGAAGGAGGGTGATTTTATAATCCTTTTACTAAATTATTATTATTTTCATAAAGCATTTGGGATTTGGGGAAAGGAAGAAAGAACGTGAAAGAACAAAGGGTTGAGAACACGAAGAACGTGAAGGAGAGCTGTAGAGGAAGAGACCAAAGAGCAAGAATTTGGCTAAGGTAAGGGGGGACTCTTCCAATTATCATCTCTTATCGTAATTATAGATGAATAGTGTATGAATAGTTGTGTTGTTGATTCAATTTGGTTTGTATGTCAGAGTTAGGTTTTGGGTCTTAAGAATTGGTTTAGATTTTGGAATTTTGATGTGTAGATTGATAGATGATGATAGATTGATCCGTATGAATGAATTCTATGAATAATAGAATGAAAGTTGGATTGTTCTAGACTTAAAATCGTGGACTGGTATGAGTAAGAACGAGTGGGTTTTGGACTGTCACGAAGTTGCAGGTGTTGGGCATTTTTTGGTGTTTCGCGTATGAAACAGTGCCATACGCGTATGGGATGAGGTCATACGCGTATGGGGGACACTCCCAAGGGGCTATACGCGTATGATACGCAGCTGCCCTGTCCCAAACACCCTGTGCTGGTGATTTGCGTATGAGGAGCGTATGAGGATGCTCATACGCGTATGGAAATTTTGAAAGAGGAAAATTATTCTGGTGATACGCGTATAGCAGGGTTGATACGCGTATGAGATTGCTTCTAGGCAAAATCTGGTTCTGGCGAAACGCGTATGATACGCGTATGGAAAAGGCTGATACGCGTATAGGATTGGTGATACGCGTATGGCTTCTGTGTGAGAAAATTCTGTTTTGTGAATTTCTGGAAAGTTCAATGATGTGTAACTTTCGATCTGTAGGCCTGTTTTGTGTGCTGACTGTGAATGAGTGAACCTTGTGATGTGATATTGTGGTTTACTCATAATTTGATTGTGTGGATGATGCTAATGTATATATGAACATGCTTAATAATAATGATGTTGATGATGAAATGAGTATAGATGATGCTACTCATAGTATGATGATGAAAGTATGTTATATATATGTTGCATGCATTCATAAACATTGAAGAGGGCTGAAATCCTAGATGATGAGAGGATTCAGTGAATGGCAGAATTCCCATTGTGTGGAATTTGTGCTGGCAGGGCCGCATCTGGATGATGATAGATCGGTCGGTGGATGATTCCACTGGTGATGTTTGGTACCACATGCATAGAGTCAGTTGCATTCATTTTGCATGAATTTAATAACATGACTATATGTATGCCCTTGTATTGCTTTGATGGTATGTGTTTGTATGGTTGATGGATGATCTGAATATAGATGGATTGGGTGAATAATATAACCATTGATGCACTGTTATTTATAATGCAATAATATTTGTTAATTGCGATTGAGACTCACCCTTACACTATATTTTTCAGATTGAGGATAGCGGCGCGACTTGGTGAGGATTAGCTCATAAGTCGGTTTTTTTTTTAGTTATTGTGTCGGTGTCCTGCTCTGATAGATGTAACACTGGGAACGCTTGTTTTTGGAGTTTGATTGTAACTCTATATTTATTTGTTTTGGTTGAAGTCTTATACATTAGTGATGTAATGTTGACTTGATGGAGTATTTCCGCTGTGTAAAACATGGATTTTGATTTATGGATTATGATTTCAGGTTTTCAGTAAATGCATGACTTATACTGACGTGTGTTTTTATTACTTATGCGATTGTGATGCCTCTCTGCATGTCACTCTGATTTATTGATTGTTTATTTGCCGCGGGTTATTAGAGGGGTGTTACATTGCCGTTAATAGCTTCTAACGTTCCTTTTGTCAGTCAGCGTAGCCTGCCATCTTGTACTTGATTCTGATTGATCTTTTGTACATACAACGTTTGAATATCATCAGAGTCAATACAGCTTGGTGCAGAGCATCTTCTTGTCTTCTGACCTTTAAGTGCTTCTGAGCGTGATACCATGAGAACTTCAGTGCTTCTGCTTCTGATCTCAAGTTCTTCTGATGCTTCCATAGACCATGTTCTGCTTCTGCTTGACCATCTTTTGATGTCTTGCCAGACCATGTTCTGATGTTGCATGCTGAACCTTCTGAGTCAGTGCTTCTTGCGCTGATTTTGTGCATACTCTTTATATTATTCTTGAAATGGAAATTGCATAGTATTAGAGTACCACATTATCTCATACAAAATTCATATACATTGTTATCATCAAAACTAAGAATATTGATCAGAACAAATCTTGTTCTAACACAGCGTTGGTGGGAGACTATGGAAGACGACATCCAATGCACTCGAATGATGGAGGACAGAGAAGACATTGTTTTAATCGTTGTAATATCCTAGATGTCGCAGTTTCTTTATCATTTCAGTAACTTCTGTACCGTCCAATTAAATGCTCTGAGCATATATTAATGAAATGTTTTTTTATCGTTGCAAAGTTTCCAATTAGTATTTAAGTTATTAATATTTAACAAAATTCTTTTCCTCTGTATTTCCCCCGCTATAAATAAAGGTGTGTGGGTGGAGTTGAAGTACCAACTCTTTTTTCATTCTTACTGCAAACACTAAAAAATGAACTCAGTTTGGGCTGTCGTCTTTTTTGAGGAAGGTAGTCACATGCGTGTCTGCCTTAACCCCCATTGGAATTTCCAGAGAATTGTTAGAGCCATCAACACTGGGTTTCGTCAACTAGATGGTCCACCAAGAAAAGTTAAATAGATAGATTACCGTTGTCCATACATTACGTTGACGGATAATAACCCAGAAGGCACGTACATGTATTATTGGGACCGTGTGAAAGACGATGTGGACGTGGATCTAATGTTTTGGACACACAGTGGAGAAGTTAACCGAGGCGTTGAAAATCCACTTATTCTTGCAGTGATACTTGAGTAGTTTAGGTTAAGTGTTGTTTTGTTTGTTGCAATGAGTGAGC
Organism: Vicia villosa; assembly: GCF_029867415.1. Lineage (NCBI taxonomy): Eukaryota > Viridiplantae > Streptophyta > Magnoliopsida > Fabales > Fabaceae > Vicia > Vicia villosa. The sequence goes on along the minus strand of NC_081185.1, from coordinate 143,719,177 downwards.
GTGTACTACCAGTTGTTCTGTGTTATTTTGCAATGTAATATCGTGATCTACCGGTTGTTTTGTGTTGCCAATACCGGATCATTGAATTACAATAAATGTAGTCGTTGTGGTTGTCTGAACATCAATTACGCTAACAGATATATACATTAATTAAAATACATATGCATTATATAATCGAATATTTATATATACATATATATATATATATATATATATATACATATATATATATATATATATATATATATATATATATATATATATATATATATATATATAAAAGCAATATGAGTATTTTGGCAAGTTTGCCAAGTGTCACATTTTTAGAGTGCTTACTATTTTTACATTTGCTATTAATAGAAAACCTTCTATAATTATCTTTTAAATATTTATTTAATTAATTAATTCATTTCTAACTACATTTTTCATTAATAATAATGATAATAATAATAATTAAATTGGGCTTTGGAAACAAAACAAAAAAACCGTTCAATTTTTTTTGTTATTAATTAAACTTTAAGCAATTATTAAAATATTTTACATCCACTAATTATCACATTAAATGATAAGGAATCTTAAACAATTATAAGGATAATTTTTTCCCTTTTTTCCAACCATAAGTTATGCCTTTTGGATTTTCAATCTCACCTAAATCAATGTTTGAAATTGATTCATTATAATATTTGTTGGTTGAGTTCTACCCATATTCATATCCTTGAGATTTTGTATTTTCACTATTCATAATATAAATCCTAAACCCTAGCCTCCAATATCAATCAGTTTCAATATCAATCAGTTTCATCTTTTCAAACTTTTTTTCTCTAAACATGATATTTGTTGTCTTCTTCGTAAACTAATGATTTAGGTTACTGTATAACAAATCATACCACAACAATATAAGCCTGTAATAACAACAATTTTAAACCATAAACTCACAAGTGTACAATTTTTTTGTTTGCAGGAAACAGAGAAAATAAAACGGAACATGATAGTAGAACAAAAGAGTGATGGACTGCGTTTGAGTAGAACCACCATGTTGGCAACACGAAGCCATCGTGCTCAGCCCAGATCTACACTGACATCAACAACATCATCTCCGAATTTCCGCAACATGTTATCACAACCGCTCACATCCTCCGCGGTCATCTACCATGCAGTCCCAGACCACCGTGATCTCTCTGACGACACTCGCGGACTCACCTGCCTCTGACTCGAGAGAAATTTTTATTGTAAAAAGAAGAATGAAGAAGAATGGTACATGAGAGAGAAATAAGAGTTTGTTTGATTTCTTTTTTTTCTATTATTTTATTTATTTGTTTTATTACTTTGTTATTTAGTGATTGTTGTGTGTTGTGCGGTAATTGGTGATGTAATTGGTGAAACTTAAAACCATTTGAAAAAATTAAATTTGATTTTCTACTTTATCTTAATATTAACTTTTTGATTGATTCTTATGTATAACTACAAAATGCAGCGCTCCCCTTATTATGACCATCTTTTCTTTTTTATTATTTTTACCTTTTAATTTTGTTTTATACATTATTATTATTATTATTATTATTATTATTATTATTATTATTATTATTATTATTATTAGATAATTAGTTCTAGAATATTTTACTATCTCATAATTTTTTTACAAAAATCAATAACAAAACACTATTAATTATGACGTGTTTAGAACTACACGAAAAAAAAAGTAAATATGGTATCAAACAATTGCATTTTTTTACTTATGTACTAATAAATATCTAAATGTCTTAAATATTTAAATATTCGTTTGTTCCTAGAATTTTTTTATTTTGATTATGTTTTATAATTAATAATTGCTTAAAAAAATCCTTATTATATCCTTATCCTTAATATAAAAAAAACACAATAATATGTATTTTTTTTAAGCGACTGCTCTGTATTTTCTATTTTATCTCAACCACATTATTTATTTCTTTCTTTAAAGAGTGGTTATGTATTTCTTTTTTATCTCAATTATTTATTTATTTTTCTTCCCAATAAATACAATTTAATTAAGAACTATTTTAATAGATTGTAACATTTGTTTGGAATTTACGATTCAATAAATTCCTATATATTTATTTTTAATCTCAATCACATTATTTTTTCTCTTAAATTTTTATTTGAATAAATAAAACTATAAAATTATTGATATACTTATTATTTTATTATATTTTTAATTATTTTTTAATAAAAACATAAGATATTTCATTTTAAAATATAAAAAATTAAGAATTGCTTTGACAATTTTAACTTGATACTCAATGTATTTTAAAATTACTTTATTTTTTGTTTATTTTAAAAATAAGTAGTCAAATAATATACATATACTTAATATAATTGAACATTGTGTTGTTTACAAAATCTTATATAATAAAGCTTCAAAATGAATACGTTGTTAAGTAAAAAAATATATTTTTATTTATAAACATTATGTTAGTAGAGACATCTATATATTATTATTATTAAAAAATTTATACCAAATAAATTATATAAATGAAAAGATCAATCAATCAGTATAAATTAATATTATTATTATTATTATTATTATTATTATTATTATTATTATTATTATTATTATTATTATTATTATTATTATTATTATTATTATTATTATTATTATTATTATTAGGGTTTAAATTAGACTTTAATTACCCCGTCATTTCTTTACTCAAATAGTTTGATGAACAAAAAAAACTCCTAACATCTGAATAATTGTTATGTATTCCTTTTTTTATCTCAACCATATTATTATTTTTTTAAAAAATTTTATTTGAATAATTAAAACTAGAAAATTATCGATATATTTATTATTTAATTATACTTATTATATTTTTAATTAATTTTTAGTAGAAACATAGTATATTTTATTTTAAACTAATAGAAATAAAGAACCGCTTTGAAAAATTTAAGTTGATATTGAATATATTTTTAAATTATTTTATTTATTGTCTATTTAAAAAATAAGGAGTCAAATAATTTATATATAATAATTTATATCTAATAATTAGATTGAACATTGTATTTTTTACAAAATCATTGTCATATAATAAATCTTTAAAATAAATACGTTATTAAATTAAAAAATATTTTTATTTTATAAGAAAGAGAAGAGGATTTGATTTCTTTTTTGGTATCTTCATAATCGTTATTTTATTTTTTTTTTTTTGATAGCAGAGAGGGCAAAAGCCCAAACAAACAAACGAAACTAACCACAACCGATTCTAGAGTACAAGACCCCCTTTGAATCTCTAGTAAAATTATCAACCAGCCACCTAGGCATATTCAACAAGAAAGCATAACCCACTCCTAACTCTTTTCCATGCTTAGCAAGACGATTTGCACAACCGTTAATTTCACGATAAACATGATTAATTTCCACCTTCTCGCACTGACTCATCCAATCATGAATTTGACAAACCAGATTGTCTCTAACCAACTTATTCCTTCTTGCCTTATTGCTAATCTCAACCGCTTCCTTGGAATCTGATTCTAAAATCACATTTTTGAAACCTTTCTCTACCACCAGCTTTAAGCCTTCATGAATGCCCCAAAGTTCTGCAAACAAGGGACTACAATTGCCCACACCTTTAGCAAAACCACCACACCACTTGCCATTCTCATCCCTAATAATTCCCCCACAACCTGAGACACCAATGGAAGAATGGGAACCATCAACATTGATTTTGACAAATCCTTTAGCAGGAACACACCATTTAAATCGCTGCTCAATCCTGTTAGGAACCATAATCCGATTATTACCTGCTGCTACGGTATAATCCCGAATCCGAGCTGAGATTGTTCCGAGTAAGTCATCAGGCCTTTGATAATTAACATCATGCCTAGCCTTGTTTCGCCATTCCCACAAAGCATGACACATAGTAGCCCAAAATTCAGGCCAATCACTATTTTTCTGCCGGTTCGAATTGAAGGTACCCTCCATATTGATGAGTAACCAATTATGAAGATCCAAGGAGTAATAATTCTGAGCAGCCGCCATTGGAAGGACCTTATCCCATATAGCTTTAACAGTAGTGCAATCTCTAAACACATGCAGAGTGTTTTCTAAATATTTACCGCACCAGCAACAATCTATGCCTCCAATTCCAAATGATCTCAATCTCTCTCCAGTCATAAGACGATCATGATGCAATAACCAAACAAAACATTTGACTCTTTCGGACACATTCAACTCCCAGATTCTTCTCCATCTGTTGCTAAGATTCGGTTCATTCTCCTCCATCAGAAGCTTATACAAACTCCCTACCGAGAAGGAGCCATCATCTTTAGTTGCTATCTCGAAATTATCCATGTGAGCACCATTCCTAGGCGGGTAAAGAGCTGCAATCCTCAATCTTATATCATAAGGCAGCCACTCCATTAAATTCCAGTCCCATTCACCATCATTTCCAACAAGATTACTAACTCTCACATCATTTAAGGACATGGGAATCTCAATATTTCTGTCCATAATACAGCACCCTCTCTGCACCCAGCTATCACTCCAGGCCTTGATATTCTCTCCATCACCAACATTCCACTTACCAAACTCCAATAAAGTTGGACTGTTCTTAACTATAGCTTTCCACAAATTAGAATCTCCATTTTTCGCCTTGAAATCTATAGTAACATCCTCAACTTTATATTTTCCCTTCAGCACCTTACACCACAAATCATCTTCACCATTCATGATTTTTCCACCAAGTTTCATAATGCAAACTTGGTTCATGGTGCCTAGGTCCCGCAGCCCCAGCCCACCATCACATTTGCTAGATGTTACTATCTCCCAGCTAACAGCGTGATGCTTCTTTTTACAGTCGGTGTCGCCCCAAATAAAATCACGTTGCAGCTTTTGTATCTCCTTAATACAAGCTCGAGGCAAAGAATTAGTCATCATGGGGTAAATAGGGATAGCTTCCATGACACTCTTAGAGAGGGTAAGTCTGCCAGCAAAAGAGAGAGTGCGAGATCGCCAATTGTCAAGCTTCCTTGTGATCTGCTCAATAACATAATTAAAATCTCCCCTTCTAAGAGCTTTTGCTTTTAAAGGGACCCCCAAATATTTACCAAAACAATTGGTCTCCTTGAATCCGGAACTATGGCAAATCTTGGAACGAAGTCTGCGAGCCACATTACTAGAGAACAACACACTAGATTTTTCCATACTAATCTCCTGACCCGATAAAGAACAGAATTCCTCCAAAGTTTGTTTCACCCACTTCATATGCTGCTCAGTAGCTTCACCAAAGAGCAATAAATCATCAGCGAACATCAGATGAGTTATATCCACACCTTTAACTCCCACGCGAAACGGTTTCCATTGTTTACACGCCACAGCATGTTCAATCAGGTGCGATAATTTGTCCATGCAAAGAACAAACAAGTAAGGAGATATAGGGTCTCCTTGCGGGTCCCTCTACGAGGCTGGAAAAACTCGTTACGATTTCCGTTCCAGTTCACATTAGTTTCCACACTCGTAACTCCATGCATAATCAGATTAATCATGTTTTCAGGCAGCTTAATTTCATGTAAGGTTCTCCAAATAAAATCCCAATTGAGCTTATCATAAGCTTTTGTCAAATCAATTTTCAACGCGAAGAATCCTTTCTTACCTTTCTTCTTACTCATGCTATGAATAACTTCATTGGCAATAATTATATTCTCATGTATAGACCTACCCGGCACAAACCCCGTTTGATACGGAGACACCAAGCTGGGCATGTGAGGCTTCAGTCTGTTAACAACAATTTTTGTAACAACCTTATATATGGTATTGCATAGGGAAATAGGACGAAACTGCTCAATTTTCTGAGGATGGTCCACTTTAGGAATTAAACAAATATCTGTCTTGTTAATATCAGCTAGCATATAGGGGTTATGCCAAGCATTTATAACAAACTCACCAAGCGCACCACCAACAACATTCCAAGATTTCTGATAGAATCCTGCAGGGAACCCATCTGGCCCTGGAGCCTTCCAAGGCTGCATCGAGAATAACGCTTGCTTCACTTCTCCCATATCAATATCTCTACGTAACTGATTCAGGTCTTCCACACTAAGCATCGGATAACTAACTTGAGTTTGATACCAGTTAGGCCATTTATTCGGGCAGGCAAAAAGCTTCTTGTAGAAATCAGTGCAATGCTGCTTTAAGGCCACCTGATCAGAAATCCACTCCCCTTGCTCATCCTTCAGCATCTGAATTCTATTCCTTTTACGTCTAGCCACAGTTTGCATATGGTAGAATTTTGTATTTCTGTCTCCATCAACCAACCACTTAGTGCGAGATCTTTGATGCCACATAAGCTCTTCTTGATTCAAAATATAACTGAGATCTTTTTGGAGATTATATTCTAATCTTCTCATGCCTCCAACATTATCATGTTCTTGAAGTTTTCTCTGGACACCATCCAATCTTCTCATAATCTCGTTTTTCTGTCTTTTAACAGTATCAAAATTAGCAAACTTCCACCTATCAATACCATCCACAACATACTTCAAGTTGTTGCCAATGCTTTCTCCTGGTCTCCACACATTCTCCAACATAGTATCATAAGTCTCATTCATAAGCCAAGAGTTCTCAAAACGAAACTTCTTCTCGTACACATTTTCCTTGACCTCCTCTAAGCAAATCAAAATCGGGTGGTGGTCAGAAAATTCCACTCTCATCAGCACCCTAACAAAAGAATCTGGAAATAATAACCTCCAATCATCATTACTAAGAGCACGATCCAATTTTTCATAAATTCGTTGACCTCCACGAAAAATAGGACCTCTCCAAGTAAAAACAGGCCCTTTGACCTCCACATCACTAACATTACAAACATTCATTCTATTTCGGAGTCTCATGCATCTACTCAAGGAAGGCAACACTCCACCTCTCTTCTCACTGCTGTAAGCAATATCGTTAAAATCTCCCGCCAACATCCACGGCTCACGCATATTCTTTGAAATCTCCTTCAAGTCATCCCATAACATCTTTTTACTAGCTTCGTAAGGCCTCGCATATATGGCAGTGAAGCACCACTGTTTACTATTTTCCAGAATAATTCTAGAATGAATATACTGCTCTTTAGTAGTAATAATGGAAACATCCATGCAGCTAGATTTCCAGGCCATTACCATTCCACCAGCAAAACCATGATTATCACTAGTTTCACTCTTATCATACCCCAGCTTTACTAAGGATTTCTTCAGAATATTTGGATCACATCTAGTTTCAACAATAACCAACATACTAGGCTTGTATTTATCAACATAAATCTTACAGTACCGATAAAAAGCACTACTAGCCGCACCACGACAATTCCATACCATAAACTTATTGTTTGTACTTATCATTAAAACATAAATATAAGAGGAACACACATCAGCTCCACCTAAAGTGTCTCACAAACAATTTCTTCCTCCTCATTTCCATCCATACTATTATCACTATCAGCACCATTGTGCTTCATGGGCTCCTTAAAGGTAGTATCCTGGCCTCCATACACGAAACAATGCTTCTTCACAGCTATATGATCCGTATCTGGAGGCTCATCAAGTTCAATACCATCATTCATAATAGAACCAACAGAATTCCCCATATCTCCACTTATCTCCCCCTTATCACTACTCTGAGCATTTCCTGTGGGTCCCTTAATAACACTCTTTTTCAAGTTGAAAGTTTCATAAGTAGAAGCCATGTGTGTATCCCCTATATTAAATTTACTTAACAAACCTTCTACACCAGACGTGCTAATTCCACTATTTTTCTCTTTATTATTATTGCCGCCACGTGTTGCCAGAATATTGGAAGCTTTTTGTTTTGTCTTTTGTTTCTTTTGATTCTCCTGAAAATGTCGCCTGGCCCCACTATCATAAACATCACCCATACCCTCCTTATTAATATTATTTTCCATCCCTCCAGTCATCTCAGGACACGTCACCGCGTCATGCAAATTATATTCCTTTTGCGCCCTACCTTCCTCATCTTTATTCTTCTCATACACCACCTCCTGAACATTAATGGTATCCATTTTGCCTTTATTCTTCCCAATATTATTTATGTTAACAGTATTGGAACTTTCCCCATTAACAAAATTCCTTCCTTTATCAGAATTGATGGCCTCTTCAATGCCATTAATTTCCTGTTCATCACCTTCCAAAACAAGAAATCTCGATCCACTTTTCCCGGTTTTATCATTAACTCCCACCGGACCAGTGTTCCTCCGACCACCAGCCACTTTCTTGCCTCTATTTTGCTTCTGTACCACCTTCCAAGGGCCATTTCCTTCTACAAAAGTCTCATGGGCATCCCCTTCCACCCCATTCTTGACCATTATCAGCCTCCCTTGATCATCCTTTTCTACAACCTCATTGCCATTGCTATTATTCTTCATTGTGCATCCTTCTTTATAGTGGCCATATCTGCCACAGACTAGACATAGAAGGTGCAGTCCTTCATACTCTATTTTATAATTACTTTTGCCAATCTGAAACATCCCCAGCAGCGGATTAGACAACTTAACAGCAACACAGATACGCGCATACTTCCCTCTCTCCTGTTTAGTAGTCGTTTTATCAACTTTAATCGTTCGTCCAATTCTATTTCCAAAACAAGTCAATGCTTTGGGATTGTAGTATTCAATCGGTAATCCCGCAATACGCACCCAAACAGCCACCTCATCAATTGTTTCACTCTCAGGTTGAAAGTTAGGTTGCCAGTCTTTCACTGTGAGGTAGTGATCATAAATGAACCAAGGTCCATTAGCCATGGCTGCCTTCTTATCATCTTCATGAGAGAAGGCGACAAGATAATATTCATTACTCAAATCAATGATGCTAATGACTCCTTTGCGCACCCACATTTGATTGAGTCTATTCTCCAACGCCTTATAACCTATTCTTCTCCCAAGAAGCTTCACGATCACACCTCTTCTCCAAGGCCTTTGCATCTTTTCCTCCTCATCTGCAGAGAAAATAAATCTAGGACACTCATATCCTCCAATTATCTCCTCCTCTATAGTAACACCTCCCTCGCCCACCTCCACCATACTAGCATCCTCTTCCTCCACTTCCTCCAATCCTTGCCCAGTAATGATATCTCTGAAGGAGATAGAATGGCCTTGCTTCTCAGTATTTTCCTCCTCTCCAGTGTTCGCCTTCTCAGATTCTTTGACCTTCCTAGTGCTTCTTTCTTGCAAATCATGCTCCGCCGTGCTCTTACCAAGTTCTGCATGGGTTTTCACAAACCCTAGCAGAGGATTCATTTTCCTTTTCTCAAATTTTTATCGAAAATACAATTTGTTTCAATATTTCATAATCGTTATTTTCCATTAGTAAATATCATTAATGGTGCATGTTTAATCATTTAATATATTTTTTTCAAATTTTATTATTAATGGTGCATGTTTAATCATTTAATTTTCAGCATCTTTTCAATGTAACATTCAAAAGTTTTAATCATTTCAATTCTTATATGTTTTCAATGCTAAAGATATATTTTCTGGAGGAAGAAATATACGAGTACCACTTTAATTGCTTTTTTACTATTCTTATTTTATCTTATTTTATTGAAAATTGATCACTTTATTTATCTTTCTATCACCCTTATTTCTATCACCTAACCTTAAAGCAATCCCCCTCTCATAAATCTTCTATAATTTTAATTTGGTAAAGAGATTTTATAGTGTGTGGATCCTCTAAAATCATATAACATTTATACTAAAAATTATTATAATATTTGTTTTAACAAAAAACGCAAGATAATTATGATGTATATAAATCACAACTTTTTTATGTAAAAAATAAATTTGTCATTCTTTTTATTTATTTTATTTTATTATGTATTAAATATTTATAAGAAAGACGGAAAAACGTAAATGTATAATATATGAATTTTATATACATATGATATGTTAGCTAATATAAATTCATACTATACGATCCAAGACCATGAGTATATCTTTAATTCTTATATAATTATCTTAAATTTAATTTTAGTCATTTTTATCGGAATCAATCATATTATCTCATAAATTTAAACACGTGCCTCGCACGGGTATACAGACTAGTATATATATATATATATATATATATATATATATATATATATATATATACATAACTCACACCCGCAATTTTACCAAATCTGACTTGATCTTACAACACCCACACACTTCCCCGTCGAAATGACTTAATCTACCCAGTACCTTGTGCATGCCCACCTAAACGGTGAGACTTACTCACATGAAATAGCCGGTTTTGTGATGAGAAACACTCAGATTGTACCATTGTTGTTAAGCAAAAGAGCAACATTTTCGTACTTCATTCAGCGACTATACTCTAAGATTGCAATGGGTCCTATCGCAAACGTTTTTTTACCAATGTCCCTCTTTCAATGACGACAACACTGTCAAGTTTTATGAGATGGAGATTGCCACTGACGAAGACCTGCAAGATATGTTTACCTCCCACGAATACTCTGGCTTGGATTCCATCGAGCTGTACGTTACTCTACAGGTTGGGACACAAGAAACTCATGTTGTCCAGTCACAAGTTATAGACCCACCAGTTAATGAGAAAGAAGAGGTTGATGTCACAGACGAGGAAGAAGATGATCTAGAAACTGAATTTGACGACATGGTCAACGAGGAATCCGACGACGAGCAACAAACGTTGGTGCCTCCAGCTCATGGTAAGCACCTCTAACACATATGAGAAACTTGAACCTGCAAGGTGACGAACCATCATCTGACATCTTCTTCACACCCTACATCCAAAATGACGAGGAATTAAAGGAAGGAGACAAGTTTCCTTCTAAGGAGGCTTGTCTTAGAAGAATAAATAAATGAAACATGTTGCACAACGTTGATTTTGACGTAGATCGTTCAAACCTAGAACGGTATGTAATCACTTGGAAAAATCCAGAGTGTGGGTTCAGACTGTTGGCTTCTTATAGGAAGAGAAGTAATGCATGGAAAATATGGTCGATTACGCAGCAACACACGTGTGTCAACCCTAACACTTCCCAGGATCATACGAAACTCAGTGCCGATCTCATATGTCAGGAGATCTTGCCTCTAATAAGCTATATCCGTCTCTGAAGGTCAAAAATATAATCTCGCATATCGTTACAACCTTCAACTACACTCCATCTTACAGAAAGGCGTGGGTTGCAAAAACAAAGGCAATTGAGACAGTCTACGGCAATTGGGAGGAGTCATACAAAATTCTTCCCCGATACCTCAATGCGCTACATAGTTACGCACCTGGCACTATTACTATTCTAGAGACACTGCCCGCGCATGCCCCGAATGGAAACCCTATCCAAGGAAACGGAATATTCCATCGGCTTTTTTGGGCGTTCAAACCTTGCGTATGAGGGTTTGCACATTGTAAACCCATACTTCAAATTGATGGGACATGGTTATACGGCAAATACAAAGGAACCATGCTCATGGCGGTTGCACAAGACGGGAACAACAACATATTTCCAGTGGCGTTTGCAATCATCAAAGGTGAAACTGCGGCGGCTTGGAGTTTCTTTCTAAGGAACCTCCGAGAACATGTTGCTCCTCAGCCTGACATCTGTTTAATCTCTGATAGGCACGCTTCCATAGAGAGTGCTTATAATAATCCAGCAAACGGATGGCATGACCCCCCTTCAAAACACGTCTATTGTATTCGCCACATCTCCCAGAACTTCATGCGGGAGATCAAGGACAGACATCTAAGAAAGGCCTTGGTCAATGCTGGTTATGCATTGACCCAACCCACATTCCAGCATTATCGGAGTGAGATTGTAATGACAAATCCAGAGGCAGGTAGTTGGGTAGATAACCTTTCTAGGGAGAAATGGACAAGGGCTTACGACAAAGGCGTGCAATGGGGCCATATGACGACCAATCTCGTGGAATCCATGAATGGCGTTTTTAAAGGCATCCGTAACCTTCCAATCACAGCACTAGTGGAGGCTACATACTTTAGGATGGCGTCACTCTTCTCAACGAGAGGCAGGAGATGGGGTGATGTTAGGCAATCTGGTCAACTATTAAGTGATAGTTGCATGAAATTTATGAAACAACAATCGGCAAAAGCAAACACTCATCAAGTAACTTCTTTCGACCGATTCAATCGCACGTTCAGTGTGCGCGAGACAATTGACCACAATGAGGGATTGCCAAGACAACAATATAGGGTTCTTCTGGACGAAGATTGGTGCGACTGTGGAAGGTTTCAAGCTTTTCGTATGCCTTGTTCGCACGTCATAGCTGCATGTGCGTATGCGCACCGCGACGCTACATCACTACAGTCTCCGATTTACAAGACTCAGACATTGCTCAGAGTTTACAGTGCTGCGTTTCCAGTGGTAGCCAAGGAGGATTACTGGCCTGTGTATGATGGAGAGGTAGTTTGGAATAACGACGCAATGCGGCGAAAGAAAAAGGGTCGTCCCAATAGTACACGGCAAAATGGAAGGAAAATGCAGCATTTGTCGTCAGGTGGGGCACAATAGAAAAAGATGCCCTAATCGTGGCTCGACCTCCTCGCAAGTTTAATATAATCTGTATTTTTTTTACGGCAATGTATCAGTTTCGCTTACCACCTCTTGTAACCGTTCATCGGTCTTTCATCAATAAATTGTGCTTTAGTGAAAAACCGATATCGACAACGCAAACATTATCTAGGGTTAGTAAGAATTTTACGAACTCAATTTATCAGACGTTTTTACGAAAATAAAAGACCGGAATAAAAAACGGTGCGCGAAAGTACCCAAAGGGGTTTTTTTTATAAAAAAAAAACCCCAACACATAGGAGCCATATGAAATGGCGCCTATGTGTGGGAACCCTAACTCATGCGCCATTTGAAATGGCAAGAAATATTTGCCCTAATTTTTTGTGTGTTTGCGCCAAATGGTTTGGCTTGCAACACATGAATGCGCCATTTCATTTGGCGCATTCACTTGTCTGGGGTCCCAAACCTAGACAGTTTGGTAAATACCCCGAAAACTTGGTTTTTTCTGTATTTTTTTATTAAACCTAGTTATTTAAATTTTTTTCTCCCTTTATAACAATGTTTTCCAAAAATAATTAAATGAATTGTTTATAATACCCCGTTCAATCTATTAATCATTTAAATGATTTAAATAAATTTTTTTCTGTGTATTTCAGTTTGATCATATAATCAAGGTAATTATATTCTTGCACACCCTTAAATTAGTCTACTAAACTAAAATAATTTAGTTATTCAATATATCTCAAACATTTTATTAATTTTTAAATAAATTTTTAAATAAAGAAAAATCGTAATTAGATCTAAACTATTTTTTTTCTAATTATGATTTTTATTATTATATTTTTGTTAGTCAATAATTAATTATATTGTAATGAAATGATATGTAATACAAATATGTTATTAATGATCAGAATAACAAGGTTTTAAAAGTAAACGACCTCATGTTTAGAAGAGATGATGAAACATCTGTTCAACTCATGATGAAGAAATTCAAACGATTCTCATATTCAAATGGCTTGAAAGTTAACCTTGCAAAATCAAGGATTATTTTGCAGGAATCACAATGCAGAAACAAAGTAAAATTCTAACTGCCGTTGATTTTGCTGAGGGAAATTTACCTTTCAAATATCTTGGAATACCTCTCTCTAGTAGGAAACTCAACATACATCAATGTCAGCCAAGTGCTCCTTTGAGGTGTTGGCAGGAAAGTTCCTCGTCTTCTTATTCACAAAGAGGGGCATTGAAGAAAACCAAGATAAGTATGAAGCTTTCATTCACATGAAAAACCCCACCAATGTTAAAGAGATCCAACAACTAACATGTCGCCTCACTGTCCTATCTTGTTTCCTCTCCTATGCGCACAATAAGGCCTTTCTTTTCTTCCTCACCTTGAAGAAAAAGGAGAAGTTCAAATGGACCTCGGAATGTGAGGAAGCATTCTCAAGAATAGAATTCTTTCTCGCATCTCTGCCTATCCTCACTCGCTCCAGAGAAAGGTCATCACTTCTCCTCTACCTTTCAGTCACAAATCAGACGATGAGTTTAATACTCGTCCAAGAGACAGGAAAGGCATATCATCCAGTGTATTTTGTAAGCAAAGTGTTCAAAGGCCTCAAGACACGTTATAAAAAGATAGAAAATCTAGCTTTAGGGGTCATAATTAGAGTGAGGAAGCTCCAACCCTATTTTCAAGGCCATGAAGTGTTGGTAAAAACCAACTATGTAACGCCTGTATTTCGATTTATTATTTAATTTGGATTATTTTAGTATTTATTGAGTTTTGGCGTATTTTGAGCGACCGAGTCGGTATCATTACAGGATAGCGGGTGGAGAGTTTATCGAGAATTTTAATATTTTTAATATTAGAAATATTATTAGAGTAATATTTAAAGTTTGGGCATTTTTCCGAGTAATTGAAATTAAATTGAGAGTTGGAGACATAGAATAAAAGGGAGTATGCGGTATTAGTTAAAGTGGCCTTAGTGTGAACACTACACGTGAGATTTTAGCCCAATGGAATAATAGTAATATACTATTATAAGGAAAATAAGGGAATAGAAATTAGGTTTTGGTATCAGTAACATGACATAAGGATTTTGGAGAAAAGAGAACGGGAAGGTTACTGAGAGAAGAGGAAAGAGCGTGGAAGCCATGGGTTGTTGTGGCGAGGCATCGAGACAAAGAGGCACAAGGAGTTGGAAGTTGCGGCGAAGCGGAATTCGACCAAAAAATTATAGAGAGATCGTAAATCCAAAGTAAGGGTGGGGTTCAATCTCTATAATCGGATAAATGATGAACTGTATGTGGGGTTGGGTTGTACGAATTTATGCCATGAATTGTCTGCAGGTTTTGCAATGTTTGAAGTTGTGGTAAGTTATTGATCGTGTAAATTGTTGTTCCCGTCAATGAATTAAATGGTTTGCTTTTTGTGATAAATTCTGTTGCTGGAATTATAGTCGTGAGGACTTGTAAACCGATCGAATAAATGTTACAGAAAATCTAATAGGTGTAGTGTTGTGAGAATTGAAACCGGAAAATATTATGGACTGAAAATAGAGTAAGAAGAAAAGTTGTGGGCAGGGTCCATATACCAAAGGGTTGGGTGTTCCAGGTAGCTTAACAAAAAAAAAGGAATTTTAAGGGGCGAGGGCCACACCACTAAGGGGTGCGGGCCCCAGGGGGACAGATGAAGAAATAGGAAGTGGGGTGGGGGCCCATAAGCTCGGGGTGGGGGCCCCATAGTTTGGGGGGTGGTCGCCCCTTGTCAGTGGTGGTGGGGGCCATCATGTGTGAAGAAAAAGCAATTTTTGATTAACATAATTACTATTCTAATGTCCTAGTTTCATTAGTAATTAGCCTTAGAATTGAAAGGGGATTAATTAACTTATTAATTAAGTGGAATGATTAGGAAAGTAAATTAGAGTAAAATGAAAATAGTAATCTTGATATAGTAGATGACAGACAATATTTTGTTAACAGTAGCGAAGTAGAAAATAGTGGGAGTTAGTATCAATAAAATAATAGGATTATTAGGATGAATTAGCAGAAGCAGAAATTACTTTGTCTCAGTGAGGTAATTGATAGAAACTGTATAATAATTAAGTAGTGATAGCAGTTAACGAAAACAGTACCTAATAGCCGAAATAAGCGGTAAAATTAGTTGTCTGGAATTAACCGAAAATTTTCAGGGTAGTTCGTATATATTAGTAGGTAATTGGGGTTGGTTTATTTTGTTTGAATCATGTTGAATATGTCGATTTGCAGGTACGGTTAAATTGTCCCGGTTTACGGGCAGCTTAAGTTGCATGTTTTATAACTAATCTGGTTTGAATTGAGTTGTTTTGAATATTGGTTGTTGTTGTTATAAATTGTTGCTGATAAGTTGATTAAGTTGTAGGCCTATGGCCAGTGTTGAAGCGATGTTGAGTACCTCTGTTTATAGGTACAATATCGATGTAGGCATATGCCATGCAATGATTGTTGTTGTATGTGATTGTTGCATTCATACATTTGTATTGTTAAGTTGGCCTGGATTGGCAATTTTTAAGTTGGAGCTATGCTCACCATGTTGGCCTGAATTGGAAAATTAGCGACGAAGGCTTATGCCTTGATGCCTCTATTAATTGGAAATTTTCTAAGTTGAGAGTTCTGCTCCAATGGTACCACATGCATATGCATCGTTGCGTCACATTTTGAGTTGTGTGTTAAAGTTGTTGTTGTTATTAAGTTGTGATAATTTGACGTTGTAATTATAAGTTGTTACGTGATGTGTTGGTTGATTAAAGTTGTTGTCATTATTCAGTTGTGTTATTTTGAAGTTGTGAAATTATGCTATTAACTTGTTGTGACAGGTACCGTCTAGAAATTGTGAAATAGTTACTATAACTATTGTTATAATTGTTGTTTCTAATGGTTGTTGTAATTGTTGTTACCAATGATTGTTATAATGTTGTTACTAATTGTTGCTATAATTGTTGTTATAACCGTTGTTGCTAGTTGTCATTATAACTACTGTTTGAAAGTTATAAAGTTGTGAAATTGTATGATTCTGATCTAATACACTGTTTATCATACACCTGTTTATATTGATCAGATATCTCACATTTTTCTTTTGTTTCACTGTTACCTTTATACGGGTAACGTCCAAGTATTCGAGAATTAAAGAATTTGTTGTTGTTAGTCCAAGTCGATTTAGATGCTCTGATACGTAGCACTCGGGGGGTGAAATGTCAATTGTTTCTAAGTTGTTGTTACTATTAATTGTTGAATAATTATAAGTTGAAATTGTTTTAGTTAAATAAAGTTGTAAATGATTTGAAAGTTAAAAGTTGTGATTCTGCTGCGTAATTAATAAATAAGTTGTTATATTTTCATATGAATAGAGTATGTTACAAATTGTTCATCCACATCTTCAGCTTCTACCTCATTCTCCTTTATTTCTAGATCAACTTCTAGCAACGACTCTTCTTCTTCACCCTTTTCTTCCACAGCCTCTATCGCTTTACCACTTCTAGTGATTATAGCACTCACATTATTATGATCTTTGGGATTTGTGACAGTGGCACCCAGTTGTTAAGGGTTTGCCATTTGCTGTGCTATTTGACTCATCTGAATTTCAAGATTCTTAATTGATGCACACGTGTTTCGAAAATTACTCCTTGTTTCTTCTTGGAATTGAGAGCTTTGAGCAGCCATCTTTTCAATTGTGATCTCCCAATCAACTTTTCTTAGTCCTTCTTGCTGAAATTGTTGTTGAGGTTGCTGGTATGGTTGTTGATACGATTGTTGTTGTTGCGGTGGCCTATATTGCTGTTGTTGTGGTAGACTTTGATATGGCACAATACCTTATTTAGGAACATTCCCTTGTTGATCTTTCCAGGAGAAATTTGGATGATTTTTCCATCCCGGATTGTAAGTGTTTGAGTAGGGATTGTTCTGCTTCAAAAAGTTAATTTCCTCCACCTGTTGTGCAGTTACTACACAATGCATGGTGAAATGAGGTTCTCTGCATATTTCACAATTTACCACTTGACTCGGTTGAGCTGGTTGAACTTGTGCTACAGTTTTCTTCTCAGGCGTCATTTGTTTCAGTCTTCGCTCAACTTCAGCCGCAATCTGATCTTCCATCTTAACAACTTGATTTGACAGCTTCAAATCGACTAACCCTTCAGGTTGATTTACACTACGGTCATACAGCTCTAGATGTTCATTTGTAGCGATAGCATCAATAATCCTCATTGTCTCAGTGGTTGTTTTAAAATTAGTTGAGCCACCGGCAGCTGTGTCAATAAGTTGCTTCGTCTTCAGCTTAAGACCATTCACAAAATTCTGCATTTGTTCAGTCATATCCATGTTACGAGTGGGACATGCAACCAACAACCGCTTGAACCTTTTATACGTATCTCCTAGTGACTCTCCTTCCTTTTGTTTAAAATTTACTATGTCATATCTTTTACGGATATACACAAACGCAAGGAAATACTCATTCAGAAATGTTCTCTCCATTTGTTGCCAAGATGTGATACTTCCAGCAGGTAAAGAGTAAAACCACTCTTCGGAATCATCTGACAAAGTGAACTGAAACATCCCTAGTTTCTTTGCCTCTTCAGAATGCCCTTCAATTTTTAACGATGTAGTCATAGTAAGAAACCTTTGCAAATGCTTGTTTGCATCTTCGTTGATTCTTCCAGAAAACGGTTTCTTTTCAAGTTGTCGTATTGTTGTCGGGTGCAACTGAAAGTGGGCAACATCGACTGGTTGATTGAAGATTGTCATTCGGTCAGCTGGTGCATTTGCTCCACCATAATCACCTAACAGTCTTTCTACGGGAGCTGCCATAATTTCAGCCTTCGAATCTAAGTGTTCAAAATGAACAGAAAAATTCTCCTTGTTATCAAATTTTGAAGCTGTCAGAGTCTCTTCTATCGCTTCCAGTATTTCTTGTTTTGCTTTTCGAAGTCCAGCGTGCAATGACCGTTCTGGTTCTGCGTCAAAAAGAAATTTTGCTGAGGCCTTACCTCGCATAAAAATATTAGACAATTATTAGTAATGATCAAATGAAACCACAGAAAAATAAAAATAAAATTTTTAGTTGCAGAGCAACAAAAATCCAATCAAATTATTATACAACTTATATCTTGGCAGTCCCCGGCACCGGCGCCAGAAAACTTGATCAAAAAAATAGCAAGTGTACTATTTTTACCGATGTAGTAATAATAGGATTAATCCAAAGTATCAATCTCGCGGACTGCGTAGGAGATATAAGTTATTTGTAGAAATTTAATAGAGCAGAAAGAGCAATGGGGTTATGTTGTTTGTTTGGAGAAACGGTCAACGATGCAAATTAAAGAAAACGTAAAAATTAATTTTACACAAGAGGAGAAGACATGCTAGGGTAGATGTTTCAACGCCTTGTAATTCATGTAACCACTATTTTATGAAAAAATTGTAATATGATTAAGTATCGATTGTCAATAGTTATTTTCCCTAATTCTTTAGTATAAAATCATTTGATACTCAAGTTAGGTTTTAATTCCTTAACAACTCAATCCTGTATCAAGAACTCGTATTCATATAAGCAAGAATAGACTATCACTATTGTTAAACCCTTATTCCTAAGTGCTTTACCGAAAATGTTATTATTCAAAAAGCGTTAAAGTGGTTTGTCCGACCTAACATTAACCATATATCAACAATCTATTTTCCAATAGAAATAAGCATTAGATACTTTGAATAAAAACCTAATTCATAAAACTTCAAATTCATAGAATAACGGTAATTCGATTCATTACATAAATGTGATTCAGGGACATCCCCCTAACATAATAAAATTTAGCTACTCATGGCAATATTCAAAATAACATTATTCAATGATAAAGACATTACAAGATAATTGGTATGAATTGATCTTAAATCACGGATGCTATTGAAGATCTCTTCGTTCCGGAACCCTTGAGCCTCTATTGTGTTCTTTCCTCCTTTACGATCTTCAGCCCACAAAAGTCCCTTTATTTCTCTCAAAAAGTGATTAAATCCCCTTCCAGCCATCATTCCTCTGCGAAAAGTCAAAAATACCGTCACTCGAGTGAAAGATCCAAAAGTCCAAAAATTAGAATTTTTCTGCACGCACTGCTGACACGGACGTGTCAGCCCTTTGGCTTCCTAAGCACGCTCCAATTCCATCAGGTAGTGTGACACGACCGCGTCCCATGAGACGGGGTGACTGTGTCACAACTCTGGTTTCCTTTTTTCAGCAGCTTTGGACACCAAACCTTCAGCAAGTATGACACGGGCGTGTCAGGCTACACGGTTGCCCGTGTCAGCTCTCTGGTACATCAAAATTCAGTCCAAATGACTCTGGACCTGCTCCAAACCTGCATAAACTGAACAACACCATCCAAGTGCTCAACAGTATTCGAAATACACCCATAATTGCGAAAAATAAAGTAACACAACTCAAATACGAAAAACTACCATCATTATCAAAACATGAGTAAGAACACAATGAAATGCTACTGAATGACTCGATTTTCCATCAAATAGATGATGAAAACAAGATGAAATTGGTGGCCGGTCAACCCACGCCCACTAAGGATCTGAAGAAGGTCCAGAAAGGTCACCCGACCTCACTTTAGGAAGAAGAAGAGGGCAAACTAGTCGACCAAATCATGAGAAATTTCGACTTTTTTGTTTGGGCCCCCTCTAATATGCCAGGCATAGATACTATAGTGGAGTGCCATCACCCTGTCGTCAACCCCTCTGTAAGACCAGTGTCACAAAGAAAGCAAAAAGTTGGCATAAAGAAGAGAGTTGACATCAATGAGGAGGTGAATAAGATAGCAAGCATTAGTTTCATCATAGAAGTAAAATACTCAACATGGATAACCAACATTGTCTTGGTAAATAAAGCATAAAAAATGGTGCATGTGCATGGATTTAACTGACTTTAATACAACATGTCCCAAGGATCCTTATCTCTTGTCAGACATTGATCGTCTGATTGATGGGTCATCGGGCTACCAAATGCTGAGTTTCATGAATTCCTACTCAAGGTACAACCAAATTAAAATGGATACCTTTGATGCTCTAAAGAGGACATTCATGTCGAACCATAACAACTAGTATTATAAGGTCATGCCATTCAACCTCAAGAATGAAGGCGCCACCAACCAACGACTTATGGATGTTGCATTGTCCCAACAAATAGGATGGATTTAGAAGTCTATGTTGAAGATATGATAATGAAGACCTCATAAAGGTATAGTCATGCATAAGACTAGGAGGATGTCCTGCATTCAGTCAGAAAGTATAATGTGTGTGTAAATCCCGCCAAGTGCTCCTTTGGGGTGCAGGCGGGAAATCCTCGGGCTACCAGATGCTGAGTTACATGAATTCCTACTCAAGGTACAACCAGATTAAAATATATACCCTTGATGCTCTAAAGAGGGCATTCATGTCGAACCATAACAATTAGTATTATAATGTCATGCCATTCGACCTCAAGAATGAAGGCGCCACCAACCAACGACTTATGGGTGTTGCATTGTCCCAACAAATAGGATGGAATTTAGAAGTCTATGTCGAATATATGATAATGAAGACCTCATAAAGGTATAGTCATGCATAATACTAGGAGGACGTCTTGCATTTGGTCAGAAAGTATAATGTGTGTGTAAATCCTGCCAAGTGCTCCTTTAGGGTGCTGGCGGGAAAGTTCCTTGTCTTCTTATTAACGAATAGGAGAATTGAAACAAACCAAGATAATTATCAAGTAGTCATTGACATGAGAAGCTCCACCAATTTTAAAGAGGTCCAACAACTAACATGTCTCCTCACCTCTCTAACCTGTTTCCTCTGTTATGCGCGCAATAAGGCCTTTCTTTTCTTCGTCGCCCTGAAGAAGAAGGAGAAGTTCAAATGGACATCAGAATGTGAGGAAGCATTCTAAAGAATAAAATCCTTACTTACATCTCTGCCTATCCTCACTCGCCTAAGAGAAAGGTTGTCACTTCTCCTCTACCTTTTAGTCACAAATCAGGAGATGAGTTTAATACTTGTCCAAGAGAAGGGCTAGGCATATCATCCAGTGTATTTTGTAGGCAAAGTGTTCAAAAGCCTCAAGACACGTTATCAGAAGATCGAAAATCTAGCTTTGCGGGTCATAATTAGAGTGAGGAAGCTCCAACCATATTTTCAAGATGATAAAGTGTTCGTAAAAACCAACTACACTACCAGACAAGTTTTCAAGAAGCCCGACCTCTCATGATGAATGGGTCTTGGGCCATAGAAATTTTAGAGTTTGACATCCAATATTTATCAGTAAGAAGTATCAAATGCCAAGTTTTGGTTTATTTTTTTCTATCCGAATGTATCATGTGTATTGGATGGCTTTAAAAAACACAACATTTTTTTCAAGTTTATTTGAAACCAGAGTACACGACATATTTATCCAAGATGTTGAAACTTGGACGGATCACTTCCTAGAAAGGATGAAATGATTCACTAAGTTGAGTAACATTGAAAGATAATAAAATAAAGAAAGGTCAAAAAAGGAACCACCAATAGCTATAGGTAATGACACATATTTTGATATATTTGTGTTTTAATCTAACAATGTAACTCGTTTTTTGTATGTAATATTATCAATGGTTTAATCTCGATACAAAATTTATGACATACGTAATGTCTATTCTACTTTAATATTATATGTATCCTCCATGCAATTTGTACCTCCAGACACACCCCATTTTAATTTTAAAAACAAACAAAATGATTTTAACGATGTACATCTATGCAAACTCCCTTATTTAGTTAAAAATAAGGTGTGCTCGAATATGCATATCTAAAATGTGCCTTAATGAAAGGATATGGTTTCTATGTTCTAAATAGTTCTACGATTTATATAAATAAGGTCTGTCAATCCATTTTCTTTATAAAAACCATAATAAATAATCCTCATCTTACATTTGTGTATTTCAATGGCGCAAATCCTCCACTTCAATTTAGGGTCTCCGAGGACACACTTCTCGTCAATCTAAAATTTAAATTGAATACTCTCTTGCGTTATTTAAAAAACCAGAGAGTTGTCAAATTCGAGCATCTTTCACCCTCAATTGACAATGAAGTGAAGATACAATTCACCATGCTTGAACTGAAGACGAATGAAGATTTAAAAGTTAAGTGAAGTACATTTTACCGTTACTCAACAAAGGGTTCGATTAAAGTGCATACAATGATTACAAGATCAACCATAGATACAAAGACTTCAAATAAGGTTAAATTTATGTTAACATTAACGATTATCTATGTAATGTTTAAGTATTTGAATGTTAATTTAAGTTGTTTTTCCAACATTATGCAATTGTTTCTAGTTGTTTCTGATTTGGTCTAACATGACATATTTCAAAGATGCATATTCAAAATTCGCCATGTAATTGGAAGAATCATAAATGGTAATTCGCCATGTAACTCGAAGAATCATAGGCTGCAATGAAAAATGCTCAAAAAGTTATCCCTAGAGACACATCTCCAAATTCTAAATTCTAAAGACAGCTGAAAACCCATCTTAGGATGTGTTTGGTTTGGGGTAGATGGAGGGGAAGGAAGGAGAGGGGAGGGAAAATTTTTAATTAAATATGTTTGGTTCAAATTTGAGGGGATGGGGAAGCAAAATCTTTTCAAACCACACTTTTTGAGTCCCTCCGAATTAGGGGATTTGGAGGGGAGGGGAGGGAATATGAATTTTAATATATAAAAGATTATTATATTTACTGAAATATCCTCAGTTTATTTTAATATTACAAAAAAATTATTTTCTTTAGTGTTAATGTTTCTCTTCTATAAATTTTCCATTAATTTTTTATAACTATTATCCATCTTCAAATTTTTTACTTAATATAAATCATAATCTTTACATTATTTTTATACTTTTTTAATGTTTACTTATGTTCAATTTTCTTTTTAGTTTTATTATTTATACTATTATATTTTCTTTTATATTAAGTTATAAATTATTGACTTTATTTTATTTTTTATTTATTTATTTTATTAAAAAATTTAAACTATTAGTTTTGAAAAAGTGCTTCCGAAAAGTAAAGAGAGTAAGAGACAAATTTGGAATTGCACCATAGGACTAGGGCCAGTTTGTTTCATCCGATTATTGTAACCTCTTCCCTCATCAACATGTTAGATTTTTCTTGTTCACTTTATGCTGCAAGTGTTACTTTCATATAATCATCTTAATTACCTCTATGGCTTGATCTCCTAGGCTCTCTGCTAACTTCTTTTATATTACTTTGATTCATAGCCCAAACCACTCTGCCTGACTATTCATCTTGGCATATTAATCACTTTGGATTTTGGTCGAACCATTCATAAACTGAGTCATTTTCCTGTTATAACCTTGTTCATTGTCTTCTCTATATCACGTGCAGTGAATTGGATTTTAAGTTGCAAAAAGCATTCAAGGAATACCTGATAACCAAGGGCATTGGAGGAAGCTTAACCAATTTCCTTCTCCACTACCTACACACAAGAGAGCAAAAGCAATACGTCAACTGGTTGAAAACAGGTGAAGCATTCCTGTCTAAAAACGAGTCATTGAATCAACTTTCATTGAAGGTCAAAACCACCTGCTGTGCATCTTTTGTGCCATCAAAAGGTGAAAATCAACATTGTTGACACTGATTAAAATGAGCGAAAGATCAACAATGAAAGCACACGTTGACATGATGATTTCCTCATAACAATGAAATTAAGGTTTATATAATAAAATGAGAAAGAACACTATAAACTATTTAAGCAAATTAAAAATAACAAATATTTGATAATTTTCAATCTCAATGAAAATACATATAAAATGAAAATTTCTTCACCCACCTCCTAACCTTCCAGCCCACCCCTGGTGAATTTACAACACTACCCCTTGTTTCGGAAGTTTATTTCCGAAAAGCAATTTTTTTTTGAAAAAAAGGTGTTTTCGAAAATGTATCTCCGAAAACGTGTTTTTTTTAATATAAAATATTGATTTCGGAGATGCATCTCCGAAATAAAGTTACATTTTTAGAAAATGTGGTGTTTCGGAAGTTCATCTCCGAACGCACCCCCTGGAGGAATTCGGAAATGAACTTCCGAATTTATGTCTGGACAGAAGAAAAATGGAAAACAACAACGATTCGCTTTATTTAATCGGGTGAAGATTACAATGATAATATTACTGAAAATTAAAGTTACATATTGTTGAACACGGGTAGGTGGGGATGAGTCAACATTTTGATTACGTCGTCCGCCGATCTTTGAAGTTTCGCGTCCAACTCGATCGGGCCTTTCGAAGAAAATCGGTCGAACGTTGTCCACAAAACCGCTAAATCTTCGTCGTTCTTGATCTTAAAAGGTGTGAACTTAATGCCTCCCTCGTCGTTAAGCGATGGCGAGCGGTACTCGAGCTTGACAACCTTTCGATTCTCGGGATAGCGCAAAAGCGTGTTGAGCGACGGTATCAACTCCGCAAACGGCGTGTCGCGCGAGAAGCGAAATTGGAACGGCATCGGGTAGCCGGTTTCAAAGTAGACGAATGCTAGGTGGGGGTAGGTTTGTGTCATTTGTGTTTTGTGGTGTGAAGAGGATGAAGAAGAGTGTGTGGTATTTATGGACTTATTGGAGCATTGATGGCCCAACAAATCTTATCCTGCATCAGGGGACATTTCGGAAATGAACTTCCGAAAATAGGCTCCAGACATGTATATTTCGGAAGTTCATTTCCGAATTATGCAGAAACAGAGGCAAATTTCAAATTTTGTGCATTGTATTCAGTTTTGTGTTACCAATACCAAAAGCATTTAAAATAGGCATAAATTACACAAAGATGACATAAAACATACTTATATTATATATGTATTGAATCGGTCCGATTTTACATGATAAACAACAATACATACAAAAAATGATCGTTACAAACAAAAACGATCCGGAACGAACTAAAATTCACCGAACCAATCGGTGGATCCTAAGTCCAAAATAGGCACGTTCTTCGACCGCTCTCTATTTTGCTCGCGCTCTTTGCTCATCATTTCTTCAAACTCCGCTCATCATTTTGACCGCCATTCTTCAAACTTCCGAACCATATCAGTTTTCAGCATAAATTTGTTGAATCAATGTAGTGAAATAGGGGATGAAATGAGTGATGTTTACCTGAAATTGATGCTTTCTATGCTCCCTTTAACGTGATCAACGGTTTGAAACTTGATTTTAGGGCGAAAAATGGATGGAGATTGATTGGGTTTTAGAGAGGGGTTTGAGAAGTTTTGGAGAAAAATGATGAAATAGTGAAGGAGGGAAATTTGTATATGCAGCAACAGTTTTGAAAATGAACTTCCGAAAATATGCACGGATTTTGAATTTTTTTGACTTCGGAAATGCACTTCCGAATTGTGGAAATTTTTTAAAAAAAAAAACGCTTCGGAAGTTCATTTCCGAAGCAGGGGTAATTTGGGATTTTCGCTGGGGGTGACCCCCATAGGGAGGTGGCTAAAGAAATTTTCTATAAAATATAGACTCAATTACAATTTCGGTCCCCTTATTTTTGTGTTTTCACGATTTTAGTTCTCCTATTTTATTTTTAAACACTTTTGATCCCTCATCCCCACTTTAGCTAAAAAAACGCTTATGTGTCACATTTTAAAATACGTTTTTTGGTCTCCATCCTTACTTTTGGTCCCCCATCCCCACTTGAGGATGAACTACGTATTTTAAAAAGTGACACATAAGAGTTTTTTTAAGCCAAATAGGGAGGGACAAGGGACCAAAAGTGTTTAAAAACAAAATAGGGACAAGGGACCAAAAGTGTTTAAAAACAAAATAGGGACAAGGGACCAAAAGTGTTTAAAAATAAAATAGGGGGATTAAAATCGTGAAAACACCAAAATAGGGGGACCAAAACTGCAATTTAGCCTAAAATATATGTAGTGGGCAGTAAAGGATCTTAAGTTTAAAAGTGCAACCAAGCATAGTTAAAATAAAAGTTAAATTAAAGTATTTAAATGTAAAGTTAATAACCAATATTGATATATAACTAAGGCTGACAATGAACCAAACCAGTTTAAACAAAATTCGAAACTCAATTCTACAACTAAATTACTGGATTTGGTTCATGAAACAAATAAGTTGAATATGAGAAGAAAAAAACTAAGTTTGTTAACTAAATGAGTTGAACTTAGTTTTCATAGGTATATTTTATAGGGATGAAGATTTTGTACTCTGAGAAGGATATCATTCTGCATCAGCTGAAGTATGAACTTCTAAAGAGATTCGAGCTGACAAATTGCAAGTCTGCAGTCACACATGCTGAGACGAATCAAGATGAATTTTGATTCTGAGGGTGATGTTGTAGATGCTACAACTTCAAACAATTGGTTGCCCGCTGAGATATCTCTGTAGTACCAGACTTAACATTTGTTGCGCACTTGTAATGAGGAGTAGGTTTATGAGCAAAGCAAAGTGACCACATTATCAAGGCTGCTGTTAGGATTGTGAGGTATATTAAGGGAACTCTAAAGATTGAAGTTTTGTTGTCTTTTGAAACAGAATGCGAGTCAAAACTAACGTGTTTGGATGTTCATTGTAAAAACCGCTTGAATTAGATCGAATTTCAAATTAAATTTTTAAAACTTATACAATTTAAATTAAACTGCATTCATATATTTCACACTTGGTTATTTGCTTTTAGTGTGATATACTGTGTATAACTTATTATTCATATATAATTGTTTTGTTTTAATATTATTTTTTTAATTTAGTTTAATATGATTTTTTTATTATTTCAATTGTTTCAAATATAACCGATCATTGTCATTTTGTAATATTCATTTTTAATATATTAGAATATATTATATATTATATTAAGCAAATTATTTTATAATGTTTTTAGGGTATTAATATTAATAAAAAATTATAATTTTTTTAATTTCAATATTAAAAAATGGATCCAAATTAAAACATAATTTGAATTGGATTATATTAATTTTTAAACTAATTATCCAAAATCAATTCCAACCAGAAGTAATTTTATTTTAGACTTAAAAGAATTTTCATCTCAAAACTAATTCATACGGCTTGGTGAACACTTTTAGATAGATTATTGTGTTGTAGCATCTGCTGTAATACCGAAGTAAACACTTTAAACACAGTGCCTTTGAGCTTTGTTGATGGATATATTTTTTATTTTTAATTTAATCTTTTTAATGGATGATCCCAGATATAATTAGTTTGAACAATTTAAGTACATACAACTAAAAATTTTTGAAAATATTAAAAAACAAGGTTAAAGAAATATTCGGACTTAAGTATCCAAAATCACCAGATCACACGATTGGAATATAAGATCGCACGAGGAGAACATAAGGTCACACAATTGTAACGTAAGATCACAGAGTTTAAACATAAGATCACACAATTCAAAAATAAACATAAATAATGAAAAAACTATGATTTATGAGAGTTGATGATAAATTTTATTTTATTAAATAAAAAAGGTTAAATATGTTTTTTATCCTTTTATGTACGTAATTTTAGTCTCTGCAGTTAAACTAATGCGTATTTTTAAATAATTATTTTACAGATATATTTAAAACGTTATAAAAAGTTCTTTGAAAAAAATTAAAAATTTAATTTCTAAATCAAGATTTTCGTTACGGTTATCATTATCTTTTGAAATTTAAAAAATTCATATTTAATTTTTCTTATTTTAAAAAATTCTAAAATTAGATAAATAAATATTTTATAATATTTTAATATATATATAAAAAAATTATTAAAAAATTTGAAAAAAA
Source organism: Vicia villosa (assembly GCF_029867415.1). Taxonomy (NCBI): domain Eukaryota; kingdom Viridiplantae; phylum Streptophyta; class Magnoliopsida; order Fabales; family Fabaceae; genus Vicia; species Vicia villosa. The sequence continues at coordinate 143,690,842 of NC_081185.1, read as the reverse complement.
AAAGAATTTCTTACCCCACCCCATGGATCTCTCACGCACCTGCGAGTTGACAAAATTGTCCTCCGTAGATGCATCTCCGAAAGCACATTTTTTATTGTTTAACATTGATTTCTTTCATAAATGCATATACGGGAGAATTTGATGTTATAATTCGCACCACACACTCGTCTCCTCCCCATTCTTCATTTTTCTCTTCTTCAACTCTCATACTCTCCCAACCTCAAAAATCAAACTTCCCCAAAGCTTATTTTCTTTCTCTCAAGTTCGGCCGATAACGTCCACAACAACTATCAACATATTCTATCAAGTTCAAAACTCAATTTAATCGGTAAGTTTTTGAATTTTCGAGTTATTTAAGAGCATTTGTAATATAGAGTTAAAATTCGACTTTAAGGTGTAGCAATGATAGGATTATTTTAGAAGTATACTTTAGAGACAATGAAGGTGTTGTTTGATGTGTTAAAATGACGTTCAAGCCACCAAAATGGGTTTTTTTAACCCTCTACAACAGTGACCCGACGCCATTATTGGATTTTGGAGGTTTCAGAAACTTTTGTAGATACATATAGGGAAGAGATGAACGTTAGGTCATTCCATAGCTGTATCTACGGAATATAAAAAAATCAATATTTTTTGTTTTTCTAATTTAATTGTATCTAATTTGACTTTATGTGTATTACGCGGACATTATGGCCGACCAAGAGGATTGCATAACATGCTTCAACATCAACAACAAAACATAAGTTTCATATTCAGACAAAATAAGGCCTCCAAAAAAGCCTAGCCAACAACAACAGTAAAACATAACTTTTATGACGTTTCCAAGATAACTGAACTCTCCTGGAGCATAGTCGACCAACATTACCATGTGTTGTATGATGAAATTAGATCCAGTGCAGATCAACTACAAAGTTTTACTAATAACTTATACTAAACGTAATTTAAAACAACTAAAACATTGAAGCTATTCTGCACTGAATCTATTTTCATCATACAACATATGGTAATGTGTTGGTCGACTATGCTCCGAGAGAGTTCAGTTATCGTGGATAACGTCAACGAAGTTATGTTTTACTGTTGATGTTGGCTATATTTTTTTTGGGACCTTATTTTGTTTGAATATCGATTAGAACTACTAGTCTCATCGGTCTTAGTTTGAGACACTTTTGATGTCTATATTTTTTATTTGATTGATGTAATTTTATTTTTATTATGTTTGATACTATTTGTGAGATTTATAAGATGTTTTCTTTTCGTCTACTATATATATCATTACATTTACATTACACTACTATGATATACTATGGAAAAATCATGATTCTTAATTGTTTCAAACAAATGAATACACCATTAGAAGCTGAATTTCACCACGAACTCGATTCTATAAAAAGTTTTTAAAAAGTTTTGAACACGTTCCTTTGATGTACTCACCGTTTACTATGATTTTTTACGCATCCATAGATGCACCTATGAAAATAAGCAATTTTTTTTATAAAAAAAGTGCTTTCAGATATACATCTACGAAAACAAGAATATAAATGAAATAATTAAATAATTTTCAAAATTTAATAAGATAAGAGGACTGTATATATAAAAATATATCAAATTAAAAGTAAATTAAAAATATTTATAAAAATAAAAAATATATTTAATCCTACAAAAGTTTAAACAAAAAGAACACCTGAGAAAATCAAACGGCCCCGAATGACTCAAGTCAAAGTGGGTCCCAAAGAAGATATCGGGCCCACCTCCTCTTCCTTTAAAATGACCATACAACCCTCACCCGTCGTTTTCATTCTGGCAGTCCTTTCACCGTACAAATACACACTCCTCCTGCTCTCCCCTCCGCTTCATCTCTGAATTCCGTAACAACGCGAAACCCTAGGCGCTCGCATTTTCAGGTTCCCTTTCCCTCCATTTTCGCTTCCTCATTTGTCATTTTCACTCTAGTAACTATAACCAGGGTTTAATTTTGATCAAGTTTTTGAACATCAAAGCGCATTTATTGTCATTGTTAATGGTTATGAATGTCTCTATCATTGTTAAATGCATTATTTAATTTCTGGCTGCGTGTGTTGTTGAAACTCAATAATTGTTCGTGTCAGTGGGTTCGGGTTTCGAAACTCATTCAATGCGTTTGTGGTTGTTGGAATTCGAAGGAATGGTTTAATACAGAAGAACAAGTTGCTGGTTTTTTACTTGTACTTTTTTTTCCATTGATCACGTTTTTTGTTTGTTTATTCCTTTTTGTTGTTGTGGTTGTTGTTTTGACTCTTTCAGAAGATTCTCTGTTGCTTTTCTTCATGATATTGCTGTTTTTGTTGTTGTCGTCTGTTGTTGGCTCTACGGATGGGGTGATAATCCTGATAGCGGTTTTGTTATGTTGTTATTGTTTTGTGTTTCAGGAAATAGTTACTTGCATTTCATGGATTGGGATCTATGGAGTCCATCTTCTGATATAGGTTTCTTATTTTGTCAACGTCTTCCTTTATTTATTTATTTTTAATTTGGTATATCGGTGTCGGTGTTCTGTGAAGAATGCTTTATTTATCGGGTTGCTTGAGATTAGTTTAATTTGTTTTCCTTTCTATTTTTGGCATGTGATTTGCTGGTGTTAGTTTCCTATGATGGTGATTACTCCGAGATTCTCAAGTGGCACTGTGATTACTTTGGCCGTAGCTGTGGCCGTGGTATTTATTCTTATACTTGCTCACCCTGTATTTTGTTTGGTTTGGTGCTTTGTATTTATTGTTGCTTTTTGTTGAGTTTTACAGATGAGATTGAAGAAGATGCCTTGAATGCGGAATCCTGTGTTCAGGTTTTGAGAATTTTGATCACTAAAGCGGATACTGAAATTGATGAACTGGAAAAGGATCTCTTGTGCCTTCAGAATGAATTGGCCTGGACTGAGAATGAAAACTGGCCTGAAATATGCTGTAGTGCGTTGACCGAAAGGATCAATCAACTTGATGTTGCGGTTACTGCTTTGAAGAGTGATCATGCTGATGATACGGAGATGCAGCTACTGTTGCATAGTAAACCCGCGGAGACACTTCATGAAATAGTGAAGGCTTTGCATAAAAATCACTTTCAAGATACACATGTCCAGGTTTGGCCGTTGAAACCAATTTCACTCCCTGAGTTTATATTAGTATGTAATTTTGTTTCCTTTGGAAGATTGACTAGAGGTTGCCATATTTACCTTTTAATGTGTTCTAATTTCGTATCTGCCAATCATTTTAGATGCCTCTTTCTTTGCTACAAGCCACCCTTTATTTATGCAGGCTAAATTGATGGGTGCTTTATGATTGTGCTCCCTTGGACAACAAAGAACTTTATTGTGACAATATTGTTCTTTATAAAATTCCTTAGCTCGGTATTCGGTGAGAGAATGCACTAGAATATAGGATACAGAGGAGCTTCTTAGGAAATGAAACAATGAATTAGTCTGTGAAAGTTATTAGTTAATGCATGTCCATCCACATTTCTTAACAGGTTCATCATATTTAAATAAGGGGGTTGTGGAGTTAGAGGATCATTCATCATTGAATAATGTAAACCACTTTTACTGTTCTTCACACATGGTTAACTTAACTGGGTTTTTCTTCCTTTCAATTTGAAACAGCGTCTAGATGAGAACATCTTGGATCCAATTGTGAGTGTTACTGAACATGTACCGGATAATGATTCTAACGATACTGATGCAAATGTTATCATAAGGGAGACAGGAGAAGAAGACTTTAGAACCTCGGAAAGCTCTAGCAGCTCAGAGCTTCTTTCGGAACTTCATGAAAAGAAATCAGATGATCCTGAAAAGAGCAAGGTTGAAAAAGCTATGTACTTTATCTTAGTTCAAGAGGCACTTATTTTATCTTCCTGCCTTTCTTAATTGTATTAATTTTAAAACTTAGTGAACATTTTATTTGTCTGCATGAAGTAACTGATTTATTACACCAATCTTTCTACTCTTGTTACCTGTGCTGTCTGTCATGTCAGGCCTGTTTAAAATGTGTATGCTTATTTGATGTGTTTGCATAATGATTGTATAACATGTCTACTTGCTTCATACACAATTGCTTTTAACATGATAGTTATACAATATTTCTGCCTCTCTCTAAGCCACAAAACGCCATGATTCATGCATTGAATCTGATAAATTTTTATATGCATATAGTGGAGATATGTTACCAACAATAACATTTAAAATGAAGCTTGAGTATGTCTAATAACAGATATGGGGATATGCAGCATACTTCTCATTTACAAATAAGCATACTTCTAGTTAGAGATGTACATGATTCTATGATTGCTCAAGTTTCCTGCTAATTATTATTTTAAATTCTGTCCAATCATCCTAGTCCAAAAATATATATCGAGGAATTTGGCGTCACCAAATATTTTGTTACCTTCTGTCAAGAAAATCATAAGAGATTCATTTTGAACTGAGATTGAAATAAGATTTGATTTTACCATTCCAATTTACTGACTTATTTTTTATCGAATGAAATAGTGCTGGTGTTTAAACCTCTAGATATTGTGCTCATGATAATTAATCATAAGTTTTGGTTGCATACCTTCATTTATGTCTATGATCAGCTGTCAAATATTAATATCAAATAGCCCTTTAAAGACGCAATAGAAATATATAACTTATCCACTGAGAAGAAACACCAAAGTTTAGTTTAAATTCTTGACAGTTTGAATCTGGTACTGAACTCTAAGAAAAAAGAGTAAACTTGACAGTCTGTATTTTTTTCCCTTTTGCGATGATATAAGCTTTTCCCTGATCAGGCTGCACTGGTAATTTTGAATATAATATGCCCTGAAAACATTGCTAAACTTGTCTAAGCTATTGAACCTGATTAGGTTTTTTTTTAATGAAGGAGTTGCTTGCAATATCTCTTGTGAGAAGTCCTGATTCGGGGGTTGTTAGCTGTGTACCTTACCATTCTGATAGGATGATATCATCTGATACATTAGATGATAAAGTTACTGGAGATGAGGATGTCGAGCAAAACCAACTCATTACTACAGATACATGTCAAATCTCAAATCTGTTTTTGTCCAAGGTGCATGAAGCTGTTTTCCTCTTTTAATGAATTTAAAGCTCATGGATGTGGCAGTTATATTTTTTTACTTTGAGTTTAATCAAGGTATTCTGGTCATTGTGTTTTGTTAAATTATGCAGGAAGAAAATACAACTCTCAAAGAAGATGTCCCCTCAGATGGCTATAGATTTTCCACTATCAAAGGGAACGAACTCCTAACTACTGAGTCAGATCAAATCTTGAATCCATTCTTGTCCAAGGGAAATGAAAATATTCCAAATGAAGCTAAGGTGCAAAAAACCCCTTTTCCTCTTTTAATCAGTTTAAACCTCATGTTGGATGTGATAGTTGCAGTTTTCTACTCTGACTTTGTACAAGGGACTCTATCCATTGTTTGCTTTTATATTTTACAGGAAGAAATTATAACAGTCATAGAAGATTTCTGCTCAGATGATCATAGACTTGCTGTTATCAAGGGGAGCCACCTCATTGCTACAGAGACAGGTCAAATCATGAATCAGTTTTTGCCTAAGGGAAATGGAAATATTCGAAGTGAAGCCAAGGTGCTAAAAGCCCTTTTACTCATTTTATACTTCTTGGATGTGGCATTAATACGTTTCTACTTTGATTTTAATTTAGGTATTCTGTTCATTGTATTTTTTTAAATTGTGCAGGAAGAAAATACAACTCTGATGGAAAACGTCTGCTCAGATGAGGATAGACTTGCAATTATCAAAGGAAGCATTACTGCAGAGTCAGGTCACATCTTGGATCCGTTTTTGTCCAAGGAAAACCAAAATATTCTAAGTAAAACCAAGGTGAAAACCCTTTTCCCCTCTTTAATCAATTTAACCCTCTTGAATGTGTAGTTGCAATTCTCTACTTTGACTTTAAACAAGGGATTCTAATCATTGTTTGCTCTTAAATTGTGCAGGAAATAAATATAGCTGTGAAAGAAAATGTCTGCTCAGATGATCATAGACTTTCGTTTATCAAAGGGAGCCAACTCATTGCTAAAAGTGCAGGTCAAACCTTGGATCCATATTGGTCTAAGAGAAACAAAAGTATTCCAAGTGAAACCAAGGTGCAAAAAGCTCGTTTCCTCTTTTAATCAATTTAAAGCTTTTGGATGTGGCCATTGCATTTTTCTGATTTGATTTTAAACAATGTATTCCATTCGTTGCTTTTTCTTAAAATTATGCAGGAAGATAATACAAATCCCCAAGGAAATGTATGCTCAGATGATTATAGACTTGCAATTTTCAAGGAGATAAAAATGCATTCTCATTCCAGGTTTGGTAATAGTCAACAAGAAGAAAGCGAAAATTTTGATTTAGCTAAAAAGTTGTGTGATTTTATTCCAAAAACTGCACGAAGAGCCTGCAAGAAAGAACCCAAGGTTGTTCCAGATGAAGATTTGGAATCTATGCGTAATTTTGTTCCAAAAACTGCACCAAGAGCCTGCAAGAAAGAACCTGAGGTTGCTCCAGATGAGGATTTGGAATCTATGGATGCACCCTTACAAGTTGTTTTTCCTCAAAATTGGTGTTTTGCTGATACAGCCCTGCAAGCCCTAGACGTAAAGGCCAAAGTTGATGTTAAATTCAGCAAGTCCTATAAACGTCAGGGAAAGAAGAAACCAGAGTCTGAGGCTTGTTCTGCCAGAGAACCACTTAACAGTCCTGCAGAAGTTATTCCAAGTGCATCTAAGAGTGTATCAACCAAGAGGCAACAGAAACAGAAAACCTGTACTGCTGGTACAATCAATGAGCCCATGGATTGTAAAATTACTAAGAGGACTGTGAAACTGGGCAAGCATGAAATTGATGATAATGTTGTTGATCTTGATGACAGCGATTATACACCAACCAAGAGGCAGCGGAAATCCAAATCCTGTACTGCTGGTAAAATCTTAAATGAGCCCATGGATAGTAAAATTAGTAAGAGAGCTCTCAAACCAGGCCAGCATGAGATTGGTGGTAATAATATTGTTCTTTATGACAACGATTATGCTTCAACCAAGAGGCAGCGGAAACCAGAAACTCATACTGCTGGCACGACCTTTAAAAAGCCCATGAATAGTAAAATTACTAATTGGACTGGGAAGCCGGGCCAGCATGAAACTAATGGTAATGCTGTTGTGCTTTATGGCAGCGAATTTTCTGAATTACAAGAGAAAGGACAATTTTCAGAGTTGTCAATTACCTCAGAAGTACAAAATTCAATTGTTAACTACTTCGACACAACAACATTGGATGTCATGCCGCTTGCGCTGGTGGATCCTCATAATGAGAGCTCAGTTCAGCTCCCTGTTTACTCGGCCGAAACCTTGATGAAAATGAAATTGACTGAGTTGAGGCCCATGGCAAAGGAACTCAAAATAGCAAAGTCCTATGATCTTAAAAAAGCAGCTTTGGTTGAACAATTAGTTATGCGACTCAGCAGCCGCTGAACTTACTAGTGGGCTTGATAGTGTTAGCCCATTTTTGCAATTCTCTTTTGGGCATCATTTTTTGGTTAGGTCCAGTGCTTCCACGGAGTTTGGCGTACGATTCTGACATAGTTGTGAAAAATACGTAGGCACGCGGAAATGGATTTTGTACAGCCTATAGATAGAATACTTTGTAAATGAAAGGAAGTATAGGTTTTCTTCCTAGTAGCTGTTAGTCTTTGCAGCCTCATTAGAGACTTGAAACTTTGCTGTTGTGTCCACATTGATCTGCTTTGATCCAAAGCCATGATACAATTCAAAATACATTAAACAGCTAAGCATGCTTTTTGCTGATTAAGTTTTATATATGATTCATCTAGTATATACATTTTGGTGGTCAAAATGAAGACAGCTCTTCAATCACCTAAGATTTTGGGAATTCAGTCCCACACACCACAAATAAATTAATAATGATAGAATGCACTTTTTCAAAAAGCATAATTTAACTCTTGACTTTGCTATTGTTTAATTGCCAAAACAAGTTTATGTTTTAATTTTTTTAATTTTAATATTCAATCCCATAGTTTAAATCAAAACTGCCAACACCTTTCAATTTATCTGAAGTAAGGTAAAAACAATTTATAGATATATCATTAGTTTAAAAGATTATCAAAACACTATCATAAGTGCTTATGTCATGGTAAGTTCTTAATAGATTAATATTTTGACATATATATACAAACAATAATGCAATGTAAAAAACAGAAACAATCACATCACAAAATAATACATAAATGATATATATCCCTTTGACCTGTTTTTCCTATAAATGGTTACATCCACGTTTGCTTTTGTCCAGTGAAAACAATCACTGTTGTCCAAGAAGTGAAGGCCTGTAAAAAGCATGACTTTGTGCAATTGCAATGCGTTCTCGCGGATCATTCAGATTTTCATCCCTCAGAGCTTTCAGAATAGCTTGTGTTGATTGTTCCCTAACAATCCAGCATGCACCAGAGTATATATTAGTTAGTTGGGAAGTTAGTTAGAGGTGGTTAATGCTCAACCGTACATGTTTACCTTCACTTCCTCTGATTAGTCACACTAACCACCAAGGCTTATATGTTAATTATATTGTTAGGAAATTATTTACCTGGATATCAATATTTTGTAGAGTGTCTTCAAAATAGGGCAAAGCTCAACGGGAGCAACATGAATCTTTTCTTCGGGATGCAACACATTCAGGCTTGATTGGCTCAAAAGTTCGAAAAATGCTTCCACTGCAGATACTCCCTAGAAGAGATAATTGGCAGGTCAAAAATTACATACAAGTTTGTTAGAAACGGTCGATGTTAATATTGTTAGTTTTTATACCTGAATCATTCCTTTGCCGCTAATTCTATCGCCCATGTCAGGGCTAAGTTCACCCTTAGCTAACATCTGACCGTACCACGCGTTACGCCCTTTTAATAACGTGACATATGTGTCAGCAAGTAATGGCCCTGCAAGTTTCTCAGGCTCTTCGGTTAACAAATGAGTGATGAATATCATCTCTGAAGTGCAGTGTGCAAAGTACACTGATTTGCTAGTAGCACTCTCATTTGTAAGGGATGCTACCATTCCTGTTAAGACATGGAAATCATTAGAGACAGACGTAGACACAATTGACTGAACTTCGTGATCAAATATCATATGTTCGGCGTTTGCATTTCTTTCGTATCATTTTACTTTCAAACAAGGTTTTTGATCTAACAAAATATATTGATGATATAGAATAAAAGTTGAAGCTTACCAGCTCCAATTGCATAGACATTTTTCAATCCACCCATGACTTCATGTGTGACAAGGTCACTATTGTCCCATACAATAAAATGTGGTTGTCTAAGAAACTTTGCTAAAGGTTTTCTCCATTTCTCAGCTCCACAAATTCTAGCATTTGCATACTCTTTGTTGTAGATTTCTGATGCAATATTTGGACCACCAAGATAAAGTATGTTCTCCATAGGCACTCCCGCTGTCACAAATACGGACACACACACATTGACACAGATAATAATTTTTAAAAATAAGTAAATTGAATGTAATCATATGTGTCGGTCTTATGTCAGACACCAAATACGTTTTTGTTCAGAAATTTAGATTTTTGGTAACATGTTTTGTATAACATTAACGACTAGATTTAGACAATTTTCACGACAACTTTTTAATCGGTTAATTAACATAGCTCAAATCTACATGTAATTGAATAGTGAATACCTAAAAATCATTGGATGCGAGACGAAATGTAAATAGAAAAGAAGAAAAAACTGTCTTACTTGCTTGATGAATCATTTTTGTAGGAGTAACAATATGAGGAACAGGCTCCAAAGCAGCTTCAATACCTTTAGATAAAGAAATGATAACAGGAACACTAATCCTCTCTTTCCAATACTCACTAATCTCTTCGAAAACCTCGCGAGTTTCCGTCGAAGGCAAACCATTAACAACAACATCAGCATCCCAAACAGCTTCTTGCAAATTAGTAACAACTTTCAAAGGACAAACAGGAGTATCAATCATGTTCAAACAAAGACCATCTTTAAGAATCTCATCCGCAAACAATGTCCTATCACCAAGTCTTGCTTCGACGTATTTAAGATACGCGCACCGTCGTATCAATCTTCTTAAAACATCTTCTCTCGAATTGATAACTTCGAAGAGATGTTTCGCCGTTTCTCTATCGACTTTACGTCCCGGTCTTCGCCATATTCTTATTTGTACTTTGTCTCTGAATTGTCCATAACTGTCTTGTAAAAGTGCTGCAAAAACACTTCCCCAAGCACCAGCTCCTATACTCACAATTCTCAAAGTGTCACCATTGGTTTTGCCAATTAGGCTTCTAAACTCATCAAGCTTCTCTTCTAATCCATTGTTATGATTATGAGATGATCCATTTGAGTGTGTGTTATTGTTTATCTTTCCCAATATGCTTCCTACCATGATCCAAAACTATAAAAAAATGTTATAGAAAAAATCTTCAAAATGTGAATGTGAATGTAAACTAAAGTGAGAGGCTCTATTATATAAACTTGTGAGTTTCACTTTTTTGTTTACTCAACTAACAAATTTGATTCTTGTTAGCATAGGAATAAGATTTTTTTGGGTTGAGAAAAGATGAGGCAGCATTGGAATGTGAAAAATAAAATCTTGTTGGTAGATATTGATTGACCAATGTTGTACATTATTTATTGAAACATTCAATGCATGAATATGGTACAAATATGTGCCCATTTCTCTAAATATTTCTTTTACTAAAATTATTATCTCTATAATATAGAAAAAAATTATATTTTAAAATTTATTGAATAACGGATTCGTTTAGTCTAATAGTTTAGTGACTTACATTTAGCATATAAATAATTAGAATATTGCGAATTTGAACTCGTGTTTCTACAGTTGGATGTACATATGCAACTATCAATTAAAATCTTAATATTAAAATGACTTAATGAGATTCATTTAAGATAATAGTTATAGGAGTATTTAGTAGTATAATTTTATAAAATTGTTATATTTATTTACTTTTAAAAAATATATATGTGAGAGAAAGTTTTAAAGCATGGTATTTGAAAATGGATGGAGTAGTTTGTAGATACAAATAGTTGTGCACATGGCATGTAAAGCCAAAAGAGTAGATAAGAGGAATGGAGAAAAAAATTGCATTACTTTGTTTTCTCCGTCTATCGTTTGTTGTACCTATAAACAAAACTAAACTTTCGTGCTAGGAACTACCAAGTTATGTTATGGTCCTTCAACGAATGGGTTCATTGAATTTAGTTTGTACAATTGATGATTGTGTTTATAAGTTGCAATACGTGTTTCTCCATCTAATGTATTCGTTCATCAATTCAAAAGTCATTTAAAAGCAAATAAGTGAGATGTCGCGTGTTTTAACTAGTGTCTGTCTCTGGAGTCTGATGTTTCTGAACATCTATCAATTGAACTGAATTTTTGAAACAATAGAGGTAACGTTTTGCTAATGCTATTTAGGGTTGAGTCATTTATCATTATGACATATAAGTGTCATTTTCATGAATTAATTTGTTGGCATTAAAGGTTATTGGGTATGGCCAACTTCCCCAACGGTCATTAAGATTGTATGACTTTGCAAGTAGTTTCATGTGATGTACGTTGTGGTTGCTGAAAACTTATTAAATGTTCTTATGTGTCATATGCTCCCTCCTACTTTGAGCCTGTTTTTAATTGAAGTATTAATGCTAAATAAGGCTTTTTGTTAGATGTAACGTTTGAACACAATGTTGCAATCATTTACAAATTGGGACTTTTAAGCTACTAGTATGTAATTAGGGTTTTTGGTTCTTTAGAAAGTGTCTTAGGAGGATATCCCACAAATTTGTAATTCTGAAAAGTCAAAACCATAATTAATTAGAAGTTGCTTAGATGAATAACTAAGTTTGTGGGTTAGTTAGCTTTTGTCGCAAGTGAATGACTTAACGTTGATTCCATTATAAATATTAAATGTGTGTAATTGAATGATACTTTTCTGTCATTTAAATAAAGTTATGAATTCAATTCATTAATTATGTCTCATAATTTCCTCTATTTTCTTTCTTTCTTAGATTGTAACTTACTTTCTTACCCTCAATAACTTAATATTTAAAGAAAAGAAATAAAAAATTTTGTGGTAATCAAAAAAGAAATTAATTTGAATAGAAAAGAAATCAAATTTCGAAAGAATATCATCCAGAAAAAAAAAAACTCTACTGGAAGTCAATAAATAAGGAAACAAGTGATTTTATTACAATATATGTTGTTTTAAGGTTTTGAAAAATTGCCAGTGAAAAAATTATTAGGTAGAGTCGCAGACTAGATCGCTCTAGAAATACACCTTATGATGGTACAAAGACCATTCAAATATGGTATATATATCAATCATAGTATTTGGTATAATGACCAATCATAATTTATTAAACCAAAAGAAATTTCAATAATTCTTTAAGTGAATTCAATAATAATCATTTGACCACTCAAAATGAGTTCTAAAAAAAAAATATTCGAATAATTCTCTAAAGAGAATCCAAAAATTATACTTGATAATTTCTCAACTCAAACGATGAGAAATTAACATAATTCTCTAAAGAGAATTCAATAAAGTACTCAGAAAATTCAACGAGTAGAAAAAAAGGGGAAGAAGTTGGCGCTTCGATAATTCAAAAGATGCATAATTATGAGTGAGGAAGGAAAACTCAATAATATGTTTTTTTTTATGTGTTTGAATGAAACAAAGAGCTTTCTTATATAATAAAGTGAACTAGTTAAGATATCTCACATAAAGAATGCGAGACTAATGTATTTTTTTCAATTAACACAGAATATAAGACTTGATTTAAGAATTTTTTTTCAAATTCATCTCCTTATATTAGAATATTGACATAATATTTCAACAATCTCCCACTTGAATTTAAAAAGTATTGCAGAAGTAACATCAAACGTTTTTATGATTGTGCATAAACAGAGGTGTCTACGACTTGAAACTTTAAGTAGCAAGTATGATTCTTATTCAACAAGAGTGATACAGTTGTCTTGAACTCTATCTCAGACACCAAACCCGCACACAACCTTTTCTTAAGGAGTATTCTAATAGCCCATGATTTAATTGCCTTGCACGTGTATCTCAGTTTAGTCAAGGCTCTATGAATTTTTCCTTGAAATTATATAAGAATCAGTCTAAGTTCCACAATCACATAGGTGAGTCTATCAAGAGTACTCTTGTAGCCTAGGTACTCTTTCATACAGAGTATAGATCTAATTTAGAGTTTCTATTATCCCTTACTCTTACTTCTTCAAGATTCATGTTTCTCTTATTTACTTTAGCATGATCACCTCATATTACTCACAACTTGTTATTATCCATTAAACAATAATTTTTAGGATCTCAAATCATTTAGGTAAGGTTACCATCATGAGCAACTCATTTCTCTATATGTATTAGTCTCATCTTCTTTAATGTATTCTAGACATTCTCTCTAACTACTCCTTTTGTCAAAGGATTTGCTCTCTTACAACTCCTTTAGAGATACAATCTCTAAAAATGTTGTGCTTTCTCTTAATTTGACATCTTTTACCATTATAATATCGATTCTCAATTTTTGCAATAGTCGTGGTACTATCTCAGTGGATCAACCCAAGTGGCACAATTTTTTTCCACAATGGGATATTTGCTAGCAAGCATCTTAACCAAATTGCTTATTCACCAGTAGTCGCTAATGCTATCATCTCAGACTCCATCGTGGACTAAGCCAAAATAATTTGTTTATTTGATTTCCAAGATACAACTCCTCAAACTATACAAAATATATAAACTCTAGTTGCTTTAGAATCATCTGAAAATGTATTTCAATCAAGATCATTGTATTCTTCAAGTACACCAGAAAATATCTTATAATGTAAACCTAAATTAATGGTCGTTTTAAGTTGCCAATGCTCATTATTCATCCTACTAGTAAACCTGCATAACAATCCTACGACATATGCAAGGTTGGGTCTAGTATAACCAGTGGCATACCTAGACTCTCAATGATGACTGAATATTCCGTTTGTTTGACATTATCACCAGTGTTCTTAAACAATTTTACTCTTAGATTGTATGGTGTGCAAGCGGATTTACAGTCAAAGTAGTTATATTTCTTTAAGATATTGTCTACCTAATGAGATTGATCCAAGAAAATTCCTTTTTTTGATCTAGTGATCTTGATTCCAAGAATCACACTCGCATCTCTGAGGTCTTTCATATCAAATTTGTTTCTCAACAATGATTTCACATCATTAACGTCCTGAGTGTTTGATCCAAATAAGAGTAAATCATCTACATATAGACATATGATAGTACAAATGCGATTCTCAGATTTGTAATAAACGGATTTGTCACTTTCATTCACCTTATACCCATTCGATATCGTTAAGTTATTAGACTTTTCACGTCATTCCTTATGAGCTTGATTTAGACCAAACAGAGATTTATCTAACTTACAAACCTTGTTTTCTTGCCCATGAATTACAAACCCTTCCAGTTGGTCCATATATATTTCTTCTTCTAAGTCACCATTTAAAATAGTTGTTTTAACATTCACTTGGTGTAGTATTAAGTTATAAATAGAAGAAATTGAAAGCACTACTTTAATGGATGTAATTCTAGTAACTGGAGTAAAAGTATCGAAGAAATCTATATTTTCTATCTGCCTAAAACCTTTGGCTACAAGGTAAACCTTGTATTTATGAACTTTTCCATCATGTTTTTGTTTCTTTTTTAAAACTCATTTACGACTGATTGGTTTGCAACCAGGAGACAAGTCTCCTAAGTTCCAGGTCCTGTTAGATTCTAGAGAATCTATCTTAGCGTTAATAGCTTCTTGCCACAAATCTGCATCCAGTGATGACAAGGTTTCTTGAAGATTTGGTGGATCTTCTTATACTTTATAAGTCGTATAATTGGGCACATACTCTTTAGCAACTCTTACTTTTTCACTTCGTCAAAGTTTTGTTTCTACTTCGTCGTTGCTTTCTAAGCATCTTATCACAGGTAGGTGAATCAATTCAGTGCCCCCACTATTTCTCAATTTGAAAGGAATTTTGTGTTAATAGAATTCAACATCATTTTATTCTATAATCACTTTAGCATTTAGGTCATAAAATCTATATGCCTTACTGTTTTCTACATACCTAATGAATACACGTTCATAAGCTACACTAGTGAGTTTAAATCGTTTTGGATCCAAAATTTAGACTTAAGCCAGACAACCCCGAGTTCTAAAGTAAGACAAATTTTGTTGTATTTTCTTTAATATCACATAAGGAGAGTTCTAATTTGTAAACTTGAAAACTCTATTCAGGACATAACAACCAGTTAATAAAATTTTTCCCCATAAATGAGAAACAACGTCTGAATTCAACATAATTGAAACAACAAGTTAAGTAAGAGTTATATTCTTTATTTCTACTTTACCATTCATTTCAGGAGAGTATGGTGCAGTCTTTTAATGTACAATTCCATGATGTTTTTAAATTCATTAAATAAACTAGAATCATACAATTTCTCGATGACTACGAAGTATCTTAATCTTCTTACTAAATCATTTTCAAATTCTTTACAAAATTCTTAAACATATCAATTTCATTCACAAAAATATCATTCTTTGTGATGGTGTACAAATCTACCCGAATAGACTGACTAAACCCTGCCTTTTTCAGTAGATAACCAGAAACAATATTATTTATAATCTCTTAAGTATGGATGACATTCTTCAAGATTAAAGTCTTTTTAGAGTTGGACTCTGCTTTACTTCTCCAATACTGACAACATTACTGGTAGGACAACTCCCAACAATACTTTCATATTCGTGCATGTTTTGAACATGCGATCATAAAAAAAATGGCGAGAAGAGGCAATATCTAACCACCAACCATCATATTCACCAATTATGTTGATTTTGGTTATCAAAGCAATAAATTACTTATCAGTTAGGTTAACCTATGCATTAGGGGCATCACAAGGACTAAGCATGATCTTACCTTTCTTAATCATATGACCTAGTTTTCCATAATTGGAGAAAGATAAAACACCAGTGTAATTTTTTACGGTGGTAGTTGTTTCCTATCAATTGGAGTAATTGCGGGCCCTTGAAGGGTTCTCATTCTTAATTTGGTTCACAACATTGTAGTTCTGATTCTTTAATCATTTGAAAAAGGCTTCAAAACTACATCGAATTTCTTTTTGTTGTTTGATACAACCAATACTTTTATTTTTGATCTTATCTATGAGATTTTTCTTGAATTCAAAGGTAGATAATAAAACTTTTAACTAAGAATTCATTTGTTTTATGGTGAAGCAAACTTTTAAAAAAGATTCAAACTATGGGTAGTTTGTCAATAATAAAAGTAATTTAAAAATGTTCATCTAAAGACACACCTTCGATGATGATATCATAAACAATCTTTTGAAGTTCATAACATTGAGCCTCCACTAACTTTTCATCTATACCATCTGATACTTTAAGTAGCTCATTATGGCATATTTATTTGTTCTAGCTTCTTCAATATCTTATTTCTTTTGCACAGCTTCATATACCTGTTTAGCAGTCTCGCAGTTACTATAGTAATCATACAGATTATCAGCAAGACCGTTCAGAATATGATTTGCGAATATAATCATTATATTTCCGTATGGATATTTCTTTTCCGAGTTATAAATCATCTACTTTAGCTTTTGCAACATAGTTTAATTCAAAAGAGTTAACAGGTCTGTCTGAATTCACAGTTTTGTTACCATTAGTTTATTTGATTTATCCAGAAGGAACAACAGGAATGTCCTCAATCAAAATTTGAAAAACCTTCTTCAAGGTTCAGAAAAATTTCATCTTAGCTTGCCAATATTTGAAGTAAGAACTCTCAAACTTAAATGGTTTATCAGAGACAACTAGAGCTGTCAAAATGGGATATCCGACCCTAGTCGGGCCGGCCCTGGAGGACCTGGGCTTTTTAGGACTGGGCCAAAAAAGCCCTGTGTAATATGGGCTCAAGATTTACTACCTGAGCCCGACCCTAGATGGACTTCGGGCTACCCAACCCTAAATGGGTTTTTTATTTAAAAAAATTAAAATAAAAACTTCATAATATTTATTATAAATAAAATTAAAAATTATGTTATTTTAAACATAATACACTTTTAAGTACTATATTATCTCCTATACATATTATAATGTGTTTTTAAATACAATATATGTCTAAATTGTATAAAATAATATTGAATATTTATTATAAGAGAAAAACTAATATAATACGATGAAAAAATGTTGATTATATTAATGTATAATATTTAAAAGAGAAAGATTTAATAGAATAGAGATAAAATTTAGTGAAGTGAGAAAAATTAATATGCTATTTTAGAGTAAGATAATATAAATATTAATATCTTTTTTTAAAAATAATAATTATACGGGCTTAATGGGCTACCCACGGCAGATATGGGCTAACCCTAATGGGTAGTGGGCTTTTTAGGGTGGGGGTGAAAAGGCCCTGAAAATATGGGCTTTAATTTTAAGGCCCAAGTCCTATGATTTTTTGGGGCTGACCCATATGGGTTAGCCCATTTGTTGAGAGCTTGTGTATTGGAGAAAGGTGCTGTGTGGGATAGTTATTTACCTTTGATTGAGTTTACCTATAACAATAGTTATCATTCGAGTATTGGTATGGCTCCGTTTGAGGGATTGTATGGTAGGAGGTGTAGAACACCGTTGTGTTGGTACGAATCTAGAGAAAGTGCGGTGCTTGGACCGGAGATTGTGCAACAAACTAAAGAAAAGATCAAGATGATTCAAGAGAAGATGATAGCTTCTCAGAGTCGTCAGAAAAGTTACCACAACAAAAGAAGAAAGGATATCGAATTTAAGGAGGGAGATCATGTATTCATGCGAGTTACTCCGATGACTGGCATTGGGAGATCCATGAAGTCGAAGAAGTTAACTCCGCGTTTCATTGGTCTATTGAAGATTACTAAGAAAATTGGGAAGGTTGCTTATCATATTGCTTTACCGTCGGCACTCGCTAATTTGCATGATGTATTCCATGTATCCCAGTTGAGGAAATACATTGCAGACCCGTCTCATGAGATTCACGTAGATGATATACATGTGCGAGATAATCTGACTGTAGAGACATTACCTATGAGGAATGAGGATCGTAAAGTGAAGCAATTGCGAGGTAAAGAGATAGCAACGGTGAAAGTGGTTTGGGGAGGACCAACCAGTGGAAATGTTACATGTGAGCTAGAGACCAGATGAAGGACTCTTACCCAGAACTTTTCGTCTAAGGTATGTTTTCGAGGACGAAAACTCTTTTAGTGAGGGAGAGTTGTAACACCCGTATTTTTAAATTACTAGATAAATTGACTTTTGGTTAATTATTTAATTAAAATTTAGTTTACGAATATTTTGAAAATAATGGAATAAATGAATAAGAAGAGAATATTGGACTTTTGGGGGTGTGAAGTGTAATTAGTGGGTGTATGGAGTAAAAATCTCTACACTTAGTCCTAATTATATTATTATTTTATTATTGAGAAAAATAGAAAAGAAAGGGACAAGAGAAGAGTTGGGAGAAAAAGATTTTATCGTAGACGTGAGAAGAGCAAGGGAAGGAGGAAAAATCCCAAAGTTCAAGGATCAATTCAAGAACCTCCATCAAGGTAAGGGGAGACTTTTCCTTTTAGTATCTCTTATGTGATCTTAAGTGATAGGTAGATTGATGTATGGTTTGGTTAGATATTGGGATTGTTAGGTTAGAGTGTTATAATTTAGATTTAATTGATGAAATTTGCATGAACTATTGGTTAATAATGAGTTTAATTGATGTTTGATAGTGTATGATTGAATGTATGATGATTGTATGCATGTATTTGATGTCTGGAACCGATTTGGGATGATGGATGTCTGAAATCGCAGGTCTGTCGCAGACCTGAGATTCTGAGAAATCGCACGTCCGCTAAGCGGAGCTAGGCTCGCTAAGCGGAGGTTGTATGCTCCATTCAGGCTCTCTAAGCGGAGCTAGTCCGCTAAGAGGCAGTCCAAGTTAGTTCGCTACTGGAAAGCGCGCTAGAGGGTCGCTCAGCGGACCCTGTTATACAAAAATTTTCCAAACTTTGAAAAATCATAAATTTTGAACCGTGTATCCTTTCTTAGTGCCGTTTTGGGCGTTGTAAAGGTAATTAAATGTTTTATATGATAAACGATGAATATGGGCAATGGCCGAATTTATTATTTAAAACTCGATTTAATTACTTGGTGAGAATTAAGCATTGTGTGCATATGAGATAGGTGTGACAATGTATTTGATGGGGTGATGAATTGGTTGTGATTATTATTATGACTATGTTGAATGCATGGATATTTGAATGATGTTGAGAACATGTACATACATATTCGGTGACGTGGTGTTGAGATGAGTTGTTCATCGTCATCAGTGATGTTTTTAAGTATGTTATGTGTGTTCATTCATTCATATGCATTCGGTGATGGATCTCGGTGATGTTTGGATCGATGGTGGACATAATTCCCAATTTGCATAATTTGTGTCGGTGGGACGTATCTCGATGAGGCGTAGATCGGTCAGGTGGATTAATTCCACGGTTTATTGGTACCACATGCATAGTGTCAGTTGAGTCATATACATTTTGTTATAACATGATTGAATGAATTTCAGTGTTGTGTTGTGTGATTTATTGTTGTATGAGTTGATGAATGATAGTGGCCAATCTAAATATGTATGATTGGGTGAACGATATATTATGATGCTTGTTGCTTATGAATTGCATAATATTTACTAATTGAGAATGAGACTCACCCTTACATGTTGTCATTTTCAGATTGAGGATAACGACTTTACGACTTGGTGAGGATTAGCTCATGAGTCAGTGTGTCTAGTTTAGCATCAGGTGTCATGCTTTGATATTGTAACACTGGGGACACGAGTTTTGATCGTTCATGTCTTATGACTTTATTGCTTTATTTTGAGTTTTTAAGGATATAGTTTCGAAGGTGTTGGACTATCCCATATAATTGTTTTTCCGCTGTATTAACATGAGTTACTATGAATTATGATGAAACTCCTTAGTGTTTGCATGACAATGACGTATGATGTTTGTTTTAAAATTTGAAACTGTGACACCCTTGTTTCATGTTACTCTGATATATTTATTTAAATTGCCGCGGAGTTTAGAAGGGTGTTACATATTTGGTATATTTCGAGATGCATATCTGAAAAATGACGTGGATACTTCAAAATTGAAACAAAGACAGTATGAGTAAGATCTAGAAACCATAATAACTTGACATTAAATTAAAACACTCAACATTACGTAAATAGTCATTAATATAAATTTAATATTACATATCATTATAAACGGGTAGTTTAGGATGTTGAAAAATATTAATAATATATTCGACAGATCTTACAATCTTCGCTTCCACTTCAATCAGACCATTTGTTGCGTAACAATGAAAATTACTCCACATAACATCTAAATATTCATTTGTCTTCAATTCAAAGGTTGTGAAGTGTATCTTCCTTTTGCTGTCAAATGAATGTGAACAATACTCGAGCTTGATAACTCTTCAATTTTATAGATATCACATGAGAGTATTCTATTTTGACATCAAATCAGTGAGATGTGTATCCTTGGTGACTCCTATAAATCATAAAATTTGTAAAGAGAAATAGTCGACATTTACACCATCGTTGCTGAATATATATTAGTCATGTATTGAATCGTATCAAGGTTACATCATTGACGATAATACATTAAAAAAAGTGTATCGACTACAATTTAGAATGCATCAAAAGATGCATCACCGCATAAATCTACTATTAGTTTCTCCTTTTACTTTTCCTTATTTGATTCTCTCTCAAGCTCGCTCAATTTGCAGAACTCTCCCATCAATTCTAGAAAATGATTCGGCCAAGTTTTTGCCTCTTATGTGGAATGTGATGTCCACTCTAGTGATGTACTTGGTATAGGACACCCCAATTTCAAATAAAACTCAATAAAATGTAGCGATTTTTAAATCCACCCACTACACATGATGCATCCGGAAGGATCTTTAGGTGAGCCACTCCGAAGAGGAAAAAATGTTTTTGAGAAACTATATCTTGTCAAATCGGTACATACCCTGTTATATGCACTTGTTATAAGATGGCCCAATTAAAGGCAGTGCATACATTTTGAAAACAATGTGGGACCGCTAACACAAGGAGTAAGAGCATTGTGAATCGCATCAAAATGTTCTTTTTTTCACCGTAAAACGATATGTAGAATTCCCTATACGTTGTCAACTCTTTCAAAATTTGGTGGCCGACAATAAAGTAATTCTCCTATCCTCTACCGAGCAAATCAGATACACCCCGATAATCACAATTATAGTCCTCCTTTAATTTTATAATCCGCTCAATGTGTTTGCGCATAAAAAGCGACATTTCTTCAATGAAGATTATTTTCAACACCGACGGTGAAGGAGGTGGTTTGCTAATGTGAACCCTTGTAAGCACTTTTTTGAGATTTCAGAGTTGAAAAATCCAAGAAATGTGAATCAACATGTTCAAAGTATGAAGGAGACAACTTTGTTGAATTGTCATCTTGTATGAGTTTGACCTTTTTAGGCGCACCTTAGGTTTTAACCGGTTCCGAATGAGGTTTCAAATATGTGATTGCTTGATGGAAATATTCCTCGGCTTCTCTTTAGTATGCAATTTCATGGTGCCATCTATTTTAAAAAATCAATCTTGGAATATTTACCACTCGAACTATCCTAGCATGTCTTCTCTACTCGCGTCGCTTCGTGAAAAATGAAATTTAATCCTTCCCGAGATACGTTGCCAACTAAATGCGAATAAAGAGTGTTTTCTTTGAATCAGTGTTCTAACACGATAATGCTCCAACCAAAAGTTGTGTAAATTTCATTATATTGGTTTTGGAGCATTTGCTTCACGGTGTCCCACTCTCTACAAAAATCACCCATACTGTCCCCCAACCAACCTTTAGTGTCAAATGTTCATATTCGATTCTGTTAGTTGTTGTATTATCGAGGTGTCTAACCTAATCGATCAAAGCACAAACAATCGTCTCCTTCACTTGGTCCAGAATAATACTCTCAGTGTATTTCAGGAAATCTGGATATTTGACACACACATTCTTGGAAGGAATTATAGAGGCAGCATACAAGTCTTCCGTGGATTATTTTAATATACCATTACATGCATCCATTATATTTTCCAACACCACACCAGATTTGACCATTTTTTCGTCTTCACCCTTGATTTGCTTGGTTCCTACTGCGGGTTTGAGCTGACTTCTCACATTTGTCTGGTTTTCGACAAGTATCTAGAATATCTTAAAGATGTCAAATACTTTGTCCTTTCTCTTGATCACATAGATCCACAACTTTCGACTAAACTCATCGACAAACGAAATAAAGTATATGTTTCCACCAAAGGCATGTTCTTCGAATGGACCGCATACATCTGAGTGTACCACTTTGAGTATTCAGGAAGATCTCATTTGCATAATTGAAGCGGAAGAGTTTCTAGATTGCTTTGCGACTAAACAACCTTCACAGAATTTGTCAGGCATTTCAAGACTTGGAATACCAGTAACCATATATGGAGTAATTAGTTTATTGAGTGATCGAAAATTCAAATCTCCAAACCACAAATGCCACAACCAACTATCCTTGTGGTCGACAATAGTTTCGAGATATTGTACTTCCGTTGAACTGATCATGGTGTTAAACGTCCTGTTTTTCGACATAGGAGGTTTCAATACCAAATTGTTCTGGGTGTCGAACAATTTTAAAGCTCTATCTTTCATGACAATTGCAAAACCTTTTTCGACCAATTGTCCAACACTCAGCAGGTTGCACTTTATTCCAGGTACATCGAGCACATCTTTGGACTTTGATCATAGCTTTCACTCCATTACTTATGTGAAAAAATATATTTTCGGTACCTTATGCTTTCAACGAACTATTATCATCAAGTTTGACCTTGCTCTTCTTCAACTCGACGAAATCTGCCAACCACACTTTTTGACCAGTCATGTGATTCGAGCATCCTGAGTCGAGGAACCAGATCTTGGACTCGACATGGTTCTCTACAACTTCATCCTTAACCACCATACTTTTATAACCATTTGAATCGGCGTGCAAAGTTTTCTCCTTTATCCTTTCCTTTTGTCGATATGTTGTCTTTCTTGTACCAACAATGTTTAGACAAGTGACCCCACTTCTCACAGTGATAGCACTTCACACCCTTCTTATATTTTTTGTCCTTTCGATAGTTTCCTCCTCCTCTTTTTCGAGGATTCAGAAGCTATATCTTTAACCTGCTGCTAGTGAGGGTTCGACCAAGGCTTCTTGCCCTGAGTCATGTCGACTTTGCCTTTGAATTTTTCGGAACCACCATTCTTTTTACATGACTGAATCTGTAAAGCTTGTATCAAATCCTGAACTCCTTTCCTTTCGACAATCCTTATATCACGCGTTTCCAATGAACCAACCAAATCTTCCAGTTTTAGGGTTTCGAGTTGATTGGATTCTTGAATAGCTACGATAATATGATCAAAGTGAGAGGGCAACATACGCATTACCTTCTCAACTATCATCTTATCAGTTAAGGCTTCGCCACAACCATTCATGAGAGGGACGAGTTTCTGCACCTTCTACACATACTCTGCAATCTTTTCATCTTCTCCCATTGACAATAATTCGTATTGTCGATGCAAGGTCTGCAACTTGACAACCTTTAATTTCTCACCTCCTTCATAATATTTGATAAGAATATCCCATGTCTCCTTCGTCGATTCAGCATGAGAGAATCTCTTGAAATTTACAGTGTCAATCGCCAATTGAATGCAATAGCAGTTTTGTAATCTTTCTTCTTGACTTTGTTGTGGGTTATTTTCTGTGCTTCGCTAGCATTTGCAGCTAACGCAGGAACACCATCGGTAACCACTTCTAGGTTTTCATGGAAGTCAAACAAGGATTGCATCTGTTTTCTTCATTAGAACAATTTTTGTCGTTAAACACGATCTCTGACGTGAGATTATTGAAAACTTGATCAAGAATAATAACCAGAAACTCTGATACCAATTTGTTAGTGCGTGAAACACTTAAGTGAGGAGAGAGTAGAGAGAGAATAAATAAATAAGGATTATATTAATGAATTGAATTATACAAATAATGATACAGACTATAACTATTTATATACAACTCTGATTAGGTTTTGACTTACACAATTTGGATTATATTTGATATTATTATATTAGATTATAGTTGATATTATATCAATGATATATCAATCTCAATAATATCTCAAACACATTATTTGTTTTTAAATAGGTTAATATAGAAAAAGTTAGAGAGACGACTGAGAAATAGACATGGAGGATGGAGCTTGAATGTTTGTGTCAGAAAGATTGAGTTATGTTACGAAGGTGTTAATGGAGTCACGTTGTTCACCGTAACAGTTGTGAGGAGTGGTGTATCTTTGGTTCCATGAGGATGTAAAGTTGAGTCATGATCATTCACCATACCAGTTGTTAGGAGTGATGTATCTTTCATTGATCCAAACTATCAAGAAGAAGAAATTGAAGATGACATTTAGTAACCAATTTGTTTGTAGCTAAATCAATCAGAAAAGGGTCATTGTCACGCGTTGCTGGCATGGATTTCACACATATTTTTAACATATTGTTTAAGAAAAATGGATAAAAGTGATTAACAAGATTCAATTTATATAGTTAAAGAATTATTATGATCCTTTTTAAAACTATGAGATAAAAATAATCTCAAATACAATATATAGGACAAAAAAAATATTAAAACTACAATATATAAATGGTGATATATTTTGAAGTACGGAATCAAATGACAGTAAAGTGGCAAATTTAGTAATGTGACATATTCAATAATTCTTTATGGTATATATGTATAACAAAATTCACCGTTAAATTGAAACCTAACATCATATAGATGATGTCCATAAAACTTGATATAAATCGGAAATCATTTGATATATTAAAGAAAATGATCATAATTAACAGTTTTGTTAAAATTTTGTAAGACATTAGTTTTTATGCATCTCGTTAACATATCAAATGATTTTTTTATTGATGTTAAATTTTATGGACATGATCTATATGATGTTAGCGTTCAATCCTGGTGGATTTCGTTATACGAATTTGCGGTAAAGAGTTATCGGAAGTGTCGAGTTACTAAGTTTGACATCTTGGTGTCATTTCATCCTGTCTCATATTCTTAATATTTAAATAGTATAATACCTTTTCAACATCTATAAAATTTTGGCGGCTAAATTACAATTTTGATCTTCTATTTTGGTGTTTTCACGAATTTAGTCCCCCTATTTTGTTTTTAAATATTTTTGGTCTCACATTTATATTTTGGCTTAAAAAAACACTTATGTGTCACATTTTAAAATAGGTAGTTCATCCTCAAGAGAAGACGGAGGACCAAAAGTAAGGATGAGGGATCAAAATATGTATTTTAAAATGTGAAACATAAGATTTTTTTGTAGGCAAAGTAAATATGAGGGATCAAAATGTTTAGAAACAAAATAGAGTAACTAAAATCGTAAAAACAAAAATAATTATAATGATCGAAATTTGGTTTTAAATAAATGCATCTTACTATTATAAACAACTATTCTTCTTTTCTGTCAAAGAAAACCAACCTGAATACAATGAAAATATATTATAATTATTTTGTTAAAAGCCTTTAGACTTTAAAAATATTTAAGTAGTAAATATTTTATACAATTAAATAAGATGCACATGCCAACTTGTTCATTTTATAAAAATTAAGGCTTTGTTTGGGAAGTTATATTTTGGGCTTATGGTTTATAGTCTATAGCTTATAAGTTCGTATGATAATAAAAAATCTGTTTTGTAACAGTCTTTTCATCCTGAGCTTATAGTTTATTTTACTAACTTATAGTTTATTTTTCAAACGCTATTTTAAATAGCATTTTACCTTATAGCTTATAACTTATCATTTTTTTCTTTCATTAATATTCTTATAAATTTTAATTATTTTTAATGTATATTTAATTATTAATTAATAAATGTCTTTTTATGTTATTTTATATTTATCAGCTAGTTAAACCGCTAATTTTATCAAACACTTTAATTAGTTTATCAGTTATCGATTATCAACCATTAACTATAAACTATCAGCCATCAGCTAGCAGCCATAAGTTATAAGTAATTTATTATTCAACTGCTAATTTTACCTAAATATTATCATAAATTTTCAAAATTATCCTCATAAAGCAATATGTGTTAAATATTTATAATCAGCTTAAAAGGATGCAAAAGTAAATTTAATGGTAATTTACTTTCTCAAGTTTTATAGGAGATTACGATCTTAATAATTAACAGAGAAATTACCAATAAACAAATATGTATTTAAATGCTATTATATTAATAAAATAACAAAAATTCTCTAAAATAAATCATAAAATAAATTAACTATTAATTATATTTTTCAAAGCTATTGAGTTTTAAATATCAACAATTTATTTACATTAATTACTAAATAAATATAAATAAATGCTATCATCAAAAATTGAATCTTAAGGTTGACAGTTTATACTAATTTAAGTCAATTCTATCCAATTGCATTTCAACTACCTCAGTCACCCACTCAATTATTAAGCATTAATATACAAGAGTAAAACTAACTAAATAATTATGTCATTTATCAATTGTCACATTAAGTTAATTATTAATATATAAAATGAACTTTTTAGATTTCTTAGGCATACAAAAGTCTATTAAATAACCGATCGTTAGTTGGTTCAGTGGTGATTGGGCGCTACTACTTGATGCCAGAACTCGCCCCCGAATCGGACTAAACCGGTGGTATAAAGTCAAAAAAAAAAATTTATTAAATAAATAATAAATAATAAAAGTTACAGAATTTTTTCTATAATTTTTATTAAAAATATTGAAATGTTATAGTGAGCATAGCCAAAAACACAAGCAAAGATCTCATTGGATTCAGTTTGCTACATGCATGATCTTCACCATTGATAAGTCTTGGTGGAATTGAGGGAGAAACAAGAAAACCATGGAGGTTGTCAGCAATGATTGTTGACACTGAACATGAAAATTCTTCTCACTAAGTTTGTCATAAATTTTTAAGGAGAAATAAAGAATGGAACGGGTACAAGCTCTTTGATATTATTATGAATTTTAGAGAATTCATACCTAAAAGTGTTTGAAATATTCTATTTTTCATTGATTTTAAAGAGAAAAGATTGCAGTTTATATAGGGACCTTATCTCGTGAGTAGTGCACATCTTAGGTTAACAGAATCTAGATATAAAATATAAAAGAAATTAAACTAATACAAAGTAATTGTATTTGATCCCAATTGCAACATATTAGCAAATTTTGGCATCTTGTACCAAAGCACTTGAAAAATAAACAATCAATTTTTCAAATAGCAATCCCTTCATAAGATTAATTAAACAAGTTGTTCTTAACATGTCAAAAAATCACACCATCATATTGATTACAGGGTGTAAATTGTCAAGGAATGGACACAGTAAGGGTAGCAATGCAACCATATGTATATTACTCATGGCACCAAAAAATTAATTATAGAGAAGATAGCCCAATCTGTACAACTATGCTGGAAGAGGTGAAGATCTATAACCAGCATATGACTACAATATACAAGCCTACTATATACAGCATTTCTTTGTTTGTCTTGATTCGACTTTGCTGCCATTACTACTTACAGTCAGATGAAAACCAAGAAAGTAGGAACGAGAAACTGTTGATCATATTGAGAATCAACTTAGCAGACTCCCCAAAACTGTTAATTCACAGCTGATAGAACAGTAACTCCCCAGTTTTGGGAAAAATATTAGGTGTCTTGAGCTGATTCTATTTTGGAACCTCCATCTTGGGGAGGTTGAAATTGGGTCTGCTCTGGGACCTTGGTAGCTGACCCAGTAAGAGTCTCTTCAAACATTTCATTCACATTCTTCTTTGTTCTCTTTGGTCTCTTGGGTCTCTGAACGACTGGATCAGTAGTTAAGTGGACATCATCCAATTCGTCATCCCTAGGTGTGGTATCAAACTCACTAGTCTTATGAGAATTCTTTGGTCTCAAAGTTTTTGAAGCTGAAGCAGTTTTTCTCTGCAAATAAACATCATGTTTAAAAGTTGAAAATAACAAACTCACAAAAGGTACACCTAAAAGTTCACATATTATCACCTAAATGATGAAACCAATAAAATACTACAGATTTTGATTCTCTACAGTTACATGATGATCTAGTTATAAAAGATATAATCAAAAGTTCCACTCCTGATGATTTGAGGGTCCAGCAGTTATATTGAAAGTTAACAGTGTCGTTTCTAAGAGAGCCTTCTTCTGTTATTTAAACAGTAATAGAGAATCTGTACCCATATACTCCATGCCCTGCAATTTTTTCTAAGGGATCCATAGATCGGAGGGTGAAATGTACCATTTAATGCACACATCTCCTTTCCTCAATTTTAATGAATTTTTTTCTCTTGACTTGAACATACATCCTTAAAACAGTAGGCTTATCCAGTATCCACACAACAAACTCAATATATTTCCTAGACCTACAGATTATCAAGAGAGAATACTCAGACATTCGAAATCTTTTGAAGTCTTGTCATTTTACTTCCTCCAGTTCAAGATACGGTGTTTTGCTGAAAGGCATAAAGATTAAGAAAAGCAAGCCAAGCCTTAATTATGAGTTTTATTTTACTAGAGCTTGAAATAAATGATAATTACTCAACAACTAGGGCAACAGAAAATAATTAAAAAAAAATTCAAAACAAACTTAAACAGGTTTTTAGAATGGAACCAATTGACATGAGTCTGAAATAAAATGATCGAAATGAGATTCAAAGCATTTCAAAAATCAATGAGCTTAGAAGCAAGGTGATACCTTTTTATTACTGGATTTTGATCCCTCTGGATCTACGGCAAGATCATGATCTGCTGTACCCAGGGCTACAGAGTTCGACACATCTTCCAAAGATGCATCACCATCTTCATTTACCAAAATACCCTTCATAGGTTTTTTCTTTTGCTTATCCCTACCCTGGAAGGATAAGTGAGGTCAAATATAATCCGGAGAAAATACTCAAGAAGGTTTTAGGCTTTCTGGAACTTTATTTAATTCTTGTTCTTTTAGTTGGTGAGAGGGACATTCAACTACATAATGTAAAACAATGAATTCTAGTGACCAGATTTCACAACCAACTGCCGGTAAAAAGAAAAAGATTTCACAACCAACCTGGACAGTTATAGTTTTAAATTTCTGCTGCAACTGAACATCATCCAGAAGCAAAGATACCACATCCTCAGGAGCTAAAAGATCACCACCAACAGAACCACCGGTCATGACAAGATTCTGTACAGTACTTTTCTGACTAGCTCTGAGAAGAATCTTCTCTTCAACTGTCTCTTTACATATCAGTCGGTAGACAGTAACCTACAATTTGAAAATACATCTAATGTTAGTTTTAAATTAAACAATTAAGAACTTACAAACTCAATGAATAGTTTCTGTTTCTGTGCAAGCAAAATTGTGCAAGAATCAAGAAACAAAGGGAAGCAACAGTTCCAAATAAGAAAGAAAGAAAGAAGTCAGGGACCAATTATTGTGATCCCAAAAAATAAGCAACATCACATCAAAAGAACAATCAACAGATAAGAGCACGTGAGGAGGAAGGGAGAGGAAGAAGCGGAACTAACATCTTTTGTTTGACCCAAACGATGAGCTCTGTCCATGGCCTGTAGATCCAATGTTGGATTCCAATCACTCTCATAAAATATGACTGTGTCAGCAGCTGTCAAGTTAATACCCAATCCACCGGCTCTTGTACTCAGTAAGAACACGAAAATATCAGCCCTACAGCAAATTAATAAAAAAAGCTGTATAAAACTACATAATGAAATAAGTAATGTTCAGTATTCTAACTAGAATACAAAATGGAAAATTTACAAAGTAGACATTACCTGTGCTGAAAGTCTCTGACCATGTCTCTACGGTCCTGAATAGATGTTGATCCGTCAAGTCTAAAATACTTATATTTTCTATAGTTCATATAGTCCTGTAAGAAGGATTAAATCACCGGTAAGCATAAGTCCATAAAGTTGAATGCCATACCCACAACATGATAGGAATAAATAAAATGAATAAACTCTAAATAGCAATATCAAAAGGTTTAACAGTGAAAAGTTTAAAATACCTCCAAAATATTTAACATCTTGGTCATCTGAGCAAACAAGAGAACGCGATGATTTCCTGCTCGTAAGCGTTTCAATAATATATCAAGTGTTTGAAGCTTCCCAGAGTCCTATAGTAAAATTGTTTAAATTAAAAAATCAATTTAATACAAAAGTCAAGAGAAGGAGTACTTCTCGAGAAACAATAAGGGGGGGGGGGGGGGGGGGGAGGGGGGGTAAAAGAATGCTTACAGTAAGCAATTTTGCTGGGTCAAAGTTTTGCATAGGCGGAGAAGACCCAAAAATACTGTGTGTTAACTGAAGTGCGGGTTTACAGACCGGTTGTTCAGAGTCGATTTCTTGAATTAAATGATGAGAACTGTCTGGCTTTCTAGGCCCATTACAATCAGAAGTACGGGCAAATCCCACAAACATCCTCTTAACCCATGGATCATGTAGTTCCTCAATCATTTTATAGTAGAAGTTCCTATCAGAGCAGTGAGCACCAATCTAAGAAAGAAAAAAGAAACATGGTTGATAGTTAATTATCATTCTGTTTATAGAAGACAACTTAATTTGGAAAAATAAACAGAGGACTAGATAATAAAGAAACATAACATACTGGGGGTGCTCTACTTTTTGGAATATATGTGTAAGCTGAGTGGAGAAGCCTTGCATTTGATAAAATCCTCTCCTGGTGTGGGACAACCAAGGCCTCAAAAGGAGCATGGCTGAGTCCTGTTGGCAATCTGTTTTGAAGAAACTTAGTCTCAGATCTTGATGGTACCAACAACATTCGGGCAACAGTTCTCACTTTTCCTTTTTCAAGGTAGCTACATTCAAGATCATCAACTATGGTCTCCATAAGAGAGTCTACAACTTCATTACTGAATTTTTGTTCCCATCTCATCATAGAGAATAACAATCGCTCCATAAAAGAACCAGTAACCAGAAATGTCACCTCTTGAGGAGATAAACCCATCAAATGGGTAAACCCAAAAGTTCCACTTTTAACATGCATATCTTCTGAGAAGACAGATTGATAAATGTTTTCTGGTCTAAAAATATTAAAATGCTTTTGAAAAGATTCTCTGCAGATACCATGACCAACATCTGAACTGAGAGTTACAGAACTCCGCAAAATTTCTTGATAGACAAGTTTTGGTATCTGAAAAAATGGGACAAAAACAATAAGGAGGGCATTCTCAACATCATGAATTATAGGGTGAAAAAAAATCTTTTTTAAGACTATGATCAGATGGCCATGGAAGATAAGCCATTATAAGTCAGCCATGTTATAAAATTGTGACATACATCCAGAATAGACAAAAGTTTAAAATGAAAGTACTGATAAAGCATTAAAGCTTATATAATCCTCCGGATTTGCATGGTGTATCTCAAAATATCCTTGGAGTATGTTCTAGAATTAGATAGTATCTAATTATGGAAGCAATTTATTGAGTTCCCTTAATTTATTATGGTGATATCTAAATTAAATAGTATTGTTTTTTTTTTTGGGATTTCACCACTAGTATCCGGCCCACTTGACCGACTGATCCAGTTCGGGGATCAGTTCTAGCATAGAGTGGTTCCAGCCCCTCCCGATCGCAATTGCGAGGGATCGAACTGTGGTCCTCCCTACCAAGTCTAGCGCCAATCACCATTGGACCAACCAAATGATAGTATATTTTGTAAATAAAGGAATAGTATATTTTCTTACGTTCTAGCATATTATATTGTTATTAATTTTCATATTCTAGCATATTCACTAGCATATTTTATTGTTATTAATGCCTTGGATTGTATATTGATTTGTTTCTTAGTCTATATATAATTGAATCATGTGACGTAGTAGAAATACACAGTTTCACCATGTGTCTCCCTTTTTATCTCATTCAACATTGTATCTAAAGCCTATTTGAGAGATAACTCTAAATTGTGTTTACCCGGTTGACCCATTGTCCTTCTCTACTGCCCCGTCCCCTTTTTGGCGAGTATTGTTTGTGTGATATTATTCACTAACTGTATTGTCCATCGAGCATATTGTTCATCTCGTGTGCGACTGTTCACCGCGCAAATTCCTCTTCAGGTATCATTTTGCTGCGAGTTTTAGTTATTTGTTCACTGCTTATGGTTGTTTTAAATTCCCATGGACAATCACCCCCACCTCCAAAACTCGTCCCACGTTAGCATTGTCACTGTTTTAGGACATACAATTGTTTGGTACTGGAAACTTCAAGCCTTCCCTCCACGTCCTCAGATTACTCAATCTGACACTATCCAGACTATTGATCCTCCTGAGGCCTCTCTGGCTACTACTTACGAAGATTTTCTCTATTGGGTAAAGAATCATCATAACTTAAGATATGTTGTTTTGGCTGCACATACTGGTAAATTATTTGCTGGAATCTTTGAGTCACCTTTTCTTAGTCCATGGGTTCTTAATGAAAAATATATTTGAACAAATAATTCTATTTGTAAGCAATTTTGCTGTGAAATCAAAACTCGGTTTGGCGTGTCTATTTAGCCTTCGCATAGTTATAATGCCATAAAGTATCTGTCCCATTAATATCAAAATTTTATGGCCACTAATAGCATTCTTCACCAATCACCATGTGCCCATACACCTTAGCAGGTAGCTGAACAGAAAAATCGACATCTCATTGAAAATACTAGAACTATTCTCCTTCGCGATAATGTTCAATCTTGTTTTTCAGATGTTGCCTTATCGGCATGCTATCTTATAAATAGTACCCTCTTTTTGGTCCTTGGTAACCAATTTCTCCACTCGGTTCTCTTTCCCAATACCCTTAAAGACTTCCTCGTGGCAATGAGTCCACATGTTTTGTCCACCATCTCTCTCCCGGTATAGACAAACTCTAAGCCCGATTACTTAAGTGTGTCTGATAGAAACTGGAATTGTGATTGTTTATTTAGGGCAATATATTAGAAAACTGGAACTGTACCAGTCATAGATATTGGGGATATGATCTACTTGTAAATCAAGAATGAGAACAGAAACTTTAGGACAAAGGAACAAAGCCTGCAGATGTAACTTCCAACAAGGCAGTTATTGAATTGACAAATAAACCAAGTAACCAACCTCTAGGAATTAGAGAGCCTAGTCTCTCCCAAACCAACAAACTTACAAAATACCCAATCCCCTCCCTTCTCCCTTTCACCCTATATTTATAATTCTGACTGCCTAAAGCAGTTAGATAGCAGTTACTGCACACACAACATTTACTAATAATAAAATAAACTGCCTATAACTAACAGTGTCTTTCTTGATTTTCATCGGTCTCAAAAGGTCATTGTTGCCACTCTTCTAATTTTTTAGGGTACCTCATTTCGGCTAATGTTACCTTTTTTGAGATTGCTCCATATTGAGTTGACCTGAGTACCTCTTCTTGACCCTCTTCTCGCCGCTGTCTACCTCTCATACTATTCTTGAAAATGTGGTGTTTGTCTCGCTTGAGCCAACTATTGTTATCCCTGCTGCAGACCCTCGCGTGAACCCCTTGCTCCACAACCTCTACGGACATATCATCGTTGTCAACCACCTTATATTGTGAATGTCTCCATGTGAAGCATTATTCCGCCATGAGTGGAGGCAAGCAACGATTGACGAGATGTGTTCTCTCCAAAGCTGATGTACTTGGGAATTGGTTGCTCTACACCCAGAGAAGTCTTTAGCATGTTTTCATTACGCTGGCTTTAAACGGTGAAGGTTGGTCCTGATGCTAAGATTGATCAATTTAAGGCTCGCTTGGTGGCCAAGAGATATACTCAGATTCGGGTTGGATTTTAGTGATACGCTCTCAACTATAGCAAAAATGACATTTGTTAGTCTCCTCATGTCTTTTGCAACTATTTGACACTGGCACGAGATAAGATTAGAAATGTTAATATTAGAATGTTGGAGTAGCACCTATAGTAGAAAAGATGGGGGGAAATAGATTTAGATGGGGGAAAATAGATTTAGGTGGTTTTGACATGTAAAGAGAAGGCTCGTAGATTTGGTGGTAAGAAGAGTATAACAGATGGAGAGGAGTCCAATCCAACAACTAGAGGTAGAAGAAGACCCAGAAAAATTATAAAAAAAATTATTAAGAAAGGATCTCAAGATTAACGGTTTCTATAGAAGCATGGTCCTTGATAAAACATTATGGCGGAAGTTGGTCCATATAGCCGACCTCACTTAGTGGGATAAGGCTTGGGTGTTGTTGTTAGTTGTTGCTTTCACTTGTTTTCAATTTTTATTGAAATAATATTAATGTTAAGCACTTATATTTCAGAGAAGTAAAATGCTATATCTTATTTTATTAATATATAAGATCAAAACTATTTTTTTAATCATTTGTAATTTTAAAGTAGGAAAGATAGATACTCCCTCAGTTTTATGTTTTTTATTATAAATCATTTTGAAGAAAAATTGTGTATCAAATTATAAGTCGTTTAACAATACCAATGAATCATTAATAATATTTTTCTATTATACCCTTGAGTATTTATTATATTCTCTTCTTTCAATTATTTAAATTTATCTTTCTCATACAATTAATGAAGGACAATTTTGTAAAATCCTTCGTAATTTCTCTTTTCCGTAAAACAATTATTATATTTTCTAATATGTGCGATAAGTCAAAAACGACTTATGATAGAAATTTTTAATATTGATCAGTATAATAGCCATGCAGGCCAATCAGTGACCCACTGATTAAGTGCCTTGACCGAGTGAGTCATCGGTCTGAGTTTTAAAACGCTGATACTATGACATTAGTAAGATGTGAACTCATTTGATGGAAACATCTACTCAAATAACTTTAATTTGAAGAAGCAAAACCAATTACATTAATTTGTGATAATCAAGTTGCATTGCAAAATGCCTGAAATCCATTTTTCATAAGACCAGGAATATTGAGATAGAATGACATTTTGTCGGCGAAAATATCAAAATCGGCAACATCACCACAAGCTTTGTTAATTCAAATAATCAATTGGTAGATGTTTTTACAAAAAATTTGTGAGATCCTAGAATCAATTATATATGTAGCAAGTTTGGTACTTTTGATCTATATGCTCTATCTTGAGGGACTGTTGATATTTAAATTAAATAGTATATTCTATAAATATAGGAATAGAATATTCTCTAATGTTTTAGCATACTCACTAGCATATTCTATGGTAATTAATGTAGTTGATTGTGTATTCATTAGCCTGTATAATAGAATTTCCGTGATGTAGTTTAAACTCAGGGTTTCCCGATGTCTCTCATTTTCTCTCATTCAACACCCTGCAATTTTAATGTGTATTGTCTGAAACATAATAGAAATTCTTAGAATTTGTGTTCACTCTAACTTAACCCTAACAATAATGGCTTATTCTCTCATTGTCTCTCATTCAACACCCTGCAATTCTAATGGGTATTATCTGAAACATAATAGAAATTCTAAGAATTTGTGTTCATTCTAACTTAACCCTAACAATACTGGCTTATTAGGTGAGGATTGCCTCCACTTATAAACTTATATCCAAGTCTTATCTCATCCAATGAGGCACTCTTAACAGAAACGATACCAAATACTATGTGATGCAACATACTGATTTTGCTCCTAACTTACGAGACATAATGAAAATGAACGAAAAATGTGAGACAATGAAGAGAGAATAACAACATGAAATGTTTTTGATACAGTAAGCAAAAAAATCCAGAAGTACCTCATATGAGATGGGGTTGTGACCACCCGAATAATATACATCCTCTAACTCCCCAAATGGAGGAGGAGGAAGGGAATTTGGAATCTTTCCAAAGTAAAGGTATGTGCTTCCCTCACTCCTCTCAAACAACTCTGGATGGTTGCAGACCTGACAAATCGAAAGAGCAACATTTATTATGAGTAATCATGGTTGGATAACAATCTCTATTTCAACTGGAACCAAATAATACAAAACTTACATCACTAAAACTAAAAACAGAGAAAATAAGGCGTGAAAAATAAGGATAAAAATGTCTACCTTTCTCAGTTGAATAACAATGTTCATTAAATTCAAGATTTTCTTCTCATTGAGCTGTCCACGATTACTATCAAACAGTTCAGCAAGAGATATCTTGTTCTTAATTGCCTGATAGAAAGCTTGTTGCCTAGAACTTAACTTGCAGTGCACAGTAACTTCAGTTTTGCTAGTCAGCTCAGAAACTACATCTTTCTTAACACGCCGAAGCATGAAAGGCTTTATAATTGAATGCTGTTAAGAGAAGAGCAACTAAATATATGTCAAAATTTTAAAAATACAATTCTAACAATATGATAAAAATATATTTAGAAGGAATAATAAATATGAAAGTCGCCATATAAGCCATCCTATTGTAACTCCAATTGCCATCCATATCTATGTTAACACAAACCGATGTGCTTGTTTATATATTGTGGATATGATAGGATAATAAAGAGGAGTTAAATTTGGTTGGCTAGTTAAAAGGGGTTATATATATGGAAAATCAGGATGGAGGGAATCCTTATGTGAATTCCATAATCTGTGTGAAATGAGAAATCTTTTGTAACCAATGGAGGAGAGATCTCTCTCCTGACCCCAATCATTATGATAAGTATCCAAGCACTTGCGGAACCCACCCTTACAAAAAAGCTATCAAGGTCGATGGGGAAGAAAGAACTAAGACACTTAAATGCCGCAGCGAGCATCCCTTGTGTACCCTTTAATACTCAAGTCCTTATCACAACAACACCTCGGAGAGTTGATGCCTCGGAGGCTGCACTCTACGACGCTTTGCTCGGCCTATCCGATCAGCCCCGTTGTAGGTTAGTTGGAAAGGGGTTATAAATAGGGAAAATCGGGAAGGAGGGAAATCATTAGGTCCATTTATTATAACTCTTAAAAAAATATATTTTGATTGATGTTTAGTTATGTTTGTATGCAAGCTTTTGATAGAACCCAAAAATTCAAGGAAAAGAAAGTGTATTACATTTACTAAATAGCTGAGCAGAAAAGTTCTTACACCAGAAATGGATGCAAACCCAGAGTCCGAGACTCCTAATTCCAGAGAGATATTCTCTCCTAACCAACTCTAACAAACTTCCCAATGATCCCCACTTCCCTATATCTCTTTAACCCTTTCCTTGCTAACAGAATATTGCCATGTCAATCCTATTTCCCTATTCAACCTTCTCATTTGGGTTAAAAGGCCCAAATCCAGTATCCTATCAGCTTTATACAAAAATCATTTTTATTTTAAAATTGAAATGTTGCCTGAAAATAAGAAAGGGGATTAGGGTCGGGCACGAATAGGGTAAAGCTTAGTTAGTGGATTGGGGTCAATCAGGGACTTGGGAGAAGTAAGCCATGTTTCCGTAAATAAGAAAAAGGATTGAGAATGAGGGGAATCTTGTCATCCAAAGAATTAGGACCTTTGGGCATTTGGAGGTTGCAGACCCTCGAAGTTTTGCTCTATTTCCATATTTTCTTGTAATAAGATACTACTATACTGGTCTATCACCTCTCATTCCACAATGTAGGTTTCATATGCCCATACAATTTCTGATTAAAAAAATGCAATAATACATCCTTACCATTTATTTATTATTACTATCAAACAGGAAATACACTTACCAATCGATTAAGTTGGTGCTCGTTTAAAGTACCCCCATGTTCTGCATGGTTCTCAATTCTATTGTGTCAAAAATAATAACAGATGGTTAGACAGTAGTTAAATTAGCAAAATTATCCAAGGACAATAATTAGGAATACATACCCTTTTGAAAACCACTCATTAAACTGCTCATGGCTGTCAAATAAAGTTGGCATAATGAAGTGAAGAAGAGCCCACAACTCGGCCATATTATTCTGAACGGGCGTACCGGTCAGCAGTAGGCGATTCCGACAGTTAAAGCTGAGGAGTGTCTTCCATCTTATACTGTTGGATAAATTATGATTTTTTAAAGGGGTGACAATGATAAAAACAGATGTTTAGGTAACTTTAAATATTTCATCAACCACAAAGTTAATAAAATATATCTAAAATTATACACGCTAAATACTAAAAAAATACACCATATAAAATAACTAATAACAGTTTTGTTTAAATATCCAGTAGGAACAAGGAGCAACTAATAATTAATAACGTTCACTTATGCACCCCAGAAAAAGATATTAATGCAAACCTGTTGGAACTTTTAATTGCCTGAGCTTCATCTAAAACCATATACTGCCATTTCACGCGCCGGAAATACTTCTCATCAGAGACTAACAGCTGGTAGCTTGTGATGAGAATGTGAAATTTAGCTTCCCTGGTAAATAAGGTACAATAACAATAGAAATTAGAGGGTTCAAAATTAAAGACCAAAAGATATACAAATAGAATTTATTAATGGTGGGTAAAGCACAAAATATTGTATTAGCCTCACAAATTCCAAAGGTTTTAGCCAAAGATGATGCTATACAAATGAACAATGCACTGATATACTTTTCATCCCATTACTTTGGGTTTCATTTTCATCCCATAATAATATTCTGTTTTATTTGTTAAAATGTTCCAAAGCTTTTAGTTTGACTAAATTCATCCTACACATTAATACCCTAAAAATGCTTACAGAGTTTAATTACATGGCAGCTTATGTGAATGAATATATAGTGTACTGTAGTATTAGATAGACTTTTAAGGAGAAAATATTTTTTGGTCTCTAAACACTCCATATAAAAATGTATTCATTTGTAGTCTCTGTAAAATATAAAATTGTGTTTTTTTATCAAGACAAATAATTAAGAAATTTTTATAGAGACTAAAGTTGAACGATCATAATTTCATAGAAACCGACAACATATTTAACTAAATTTTCTAAGCTGGTGAATAAAACCCAGAGAAACCAAATTCCCAACAAATAAAACAAAACAAATTATATTTGCTTACATTGTTAAATCTTTTTCTAAGTTACCAAATCCATCCTCATTACC
The DNA here is from genome assembly GCF_029867415.1 of Vicia villosa. NCBI lineage: Eukaryota > Viridiplantae > Streptophyta > Magnoliopsida > Fabales > Fabaceae > Vicia > Vicia villosa. The sequence goes on along the minus strand of NC_081185.1, from coordinate 143,651,555 downwards.
GATTTCAAGAAAATCCTAGTTGGAGGTAGTGTACACTACTAACTGTTTACTTAACCAATATAATGCAGCCATGCCGACAAATTGTATTAGTGCATTTCTGACGGTGTTAGTATTTGGGTCATTATTGGATGTTCTAGAGTGGAAAGCCACATCATGAGGTCCCCCATAGACCAAGCCCTTTTAGAAATTAAAATTTTCTTTTTTAGTCTTTTTATTTGATTTTAAATACAAGCTCTCCCAAACCTTGCAGCCTCTCTCTTCTCTCTCTATTCAGTGCCCCTCCCAACTTTTCCCCTTATCTCTTTGCCTGTCGCACCACCACAGCAGGGGATTGGATGCCAACAACAGTCTCTGTATATCTCACTGTCTCTCTGAAATCCGAAAAAGCAGTAGCAGCACAAAACCAATTTTTCTCAAGTTAAACTTGCTAAATCTACCACCTTTACTGATTAGTTCATTTGATATTTTTAGTATATATCAAAAGTCAATGCATTAAACTATCATCATCATCAGGTTTAAAAGGAGATCCTTATTTTGACACTTTTTCAACAATATAAAAGCGACGAGAGAGAATGCATTCTACAATCCAAGCATCCATATTATATATGCTGAAATATCTTTATAGGGTTAGCAACATTTTATTTATTACAAGAAAAGCCCGTTGTTCTCAAAGATCTACCCTAAGCATAAGGCCGTTACTGCCACCTGTGTTTCAAGGTAATGAAAATGCACAAGAAAATAATATTACCTGCGATAAAGATCCTTTGGGTTCATACTTTTCCTAAGCACTGTCCGCTCTGAAAGCCCACCCCAATAAGGAAGTACTTTCAGTTCAGGGCAGAAGCGCTCGAGTTCCTCATTCCAATTGTTTAATACAGAAGCAGGTGCAACAACCAAAAAGGGTCCCCATATGTTTTTCTCCTGCATGAGACAAGCAAGTTACGATAAACTGAATAAAGTCACTGAAATGGAAAGAAGAAAAAAAGGCCGAATGAAAAGCTACCTCAGCTAAATGAGCTAAAAAAACCATAGCCTGAATGGTCTTTCCAAGTCCCATCTCATCAGCAAGAATACCATTTAAACCCTGAAAGAGACCAAATGCCTTCCAATTAGCAACCAAAAAAAAATAAAACACTGAGACTTTATGTAAGAGTGCTCAACAACCTGCTCGTAACAATTAACTAGCCACTGAAGACCTTTTAGCTGATAATCTTTCAGACAGCCATTAAATAATTCAGGTGTCCGAACTGTCGATGCCACGGGCATGGTGGAGCTGCAATACAAACAATGCAAAAATTTATTAGAAGGAACACTGTTGATTATTGCAATTCTTCGATACCATCTAATTGACCATCAACATAAATTTGCATGAGTACATTCATATGTGTCTATGTAATGTAGTATCTGAGGATAATATGCATTCACACTTAAACAAATAAAGAAAGAGAGGCAGCTCACGGGGTTTTCAAGTCAATATTACTTGCTCCAGAAACTTCTGATTGAAGTGAATCAGATTCACCAGTCTGGCGCAGTCTCAAGCATTCACTGTCAAAAGCATTTGTTAACATTTTCTGCTTAGAAACTGCTTCTTGAGCAGCTTTCAAAGCTTCCTTCCTCAATTCAGCCTCTTCGGGATCTTCCTCCGCGTTACCACCAGCAGCTGAAGAGTTGATCAGTGCATTTTCATCATTTGTATTTTCATCTGCCATGGGTAGAGCTTCTGAAGATATTGACTTGTTCTGCATAAAGTGACTGTATAGCTCAGTCTGTTGTATTAGAAAATTTAGCCTTTGCTGCTGCCTCTTGGCTTCTCGAATCTCCTGCTCGCGTCTCAAAGCTTCAGCAGCTTCTTTTTCCTCCCTTTTCCTCACTTCTAACTGCAAGGGATGAAATTAAAAAATTACAGCATATTCAAGTCTAACGTATACTATGAGTAGCTATTACATCAGCTTGACCATATTCACGCATCAAAAAGTAATTTCAAATAATGATGATAACATCTGCATTTCTACCGAATAGACCACCCAAACAGAACCAACAATGTGGTGTATCTGAATCTCAAAAACATCTAAACTGAACAGCTCACATCCCATAGTTTAATATTTTGGTTTGAAAAGTGCATATACCTCTCAACACCCAGATCAATCACGACTCACTACATCTAAAAAACTGAAGCACCGTTTCATAATCTGATTAACACGGAGAATACAAGACTATAATCCATTAGATAATCACATGGCCAAGGCACATAATCAAGTAGATAAAACCTATTATCAACTTTCATGCATAAGAGATGTTTTCGAGAGTCATCATGTGTCCCCTAACTTAAAATACAATGTCCTCCGAGGAAGAGTTTAATAATTTGCACCATATAATCAATTAACTTAAGCAACAAATAAAAAAAATACCATCTCCTTATCTATTCGCTTCCAGAATAGTAACATGTCTCTAGCTAGTTTTCGGGAGCGCATGCTAGCAGTTCTCGTCCATTTAAGCGATCTACTAACTTTCATTTTAACCTGAAAGAAAATAGATTCATAAAACTTATTAAAGTTCAATGAAAAATGCACAACATAGCATTAAAAGCTTTAAACTAGACAGCTATATTAATATTAATATTAAATATACTACAATTCGATGTTAAATATAAAGAGGAACAATCTATTGAAGGGGGGAGACAGGGCATACCTCTCTTTGACAGTTCTCTGAGGCCCTCTTAGCATCAATGAGCTGCTTTCGATGGAAAGAGGTAAAATTCCTATGATGCCTTGGTAGGTCTCTTCTAACAATATTTACCCAAATCTTTCCAAACTTATCCATTTCCTCTTTCTCTATTAACGCAGGGTCTTTCTTTACCTTTTGTTTCTTGGGTAAGCTTCTTTCAATGATCTGAAGCAGTTGAAAGACAAAGCAATATGTAAGAAAAAAATGAAGTGTGGTAAATATAAAAGGAAAAATCTCTAACATATTATCTGATAGGTACCTCATAAGTGTCTCCTTTCTCCAAAACCTTCACATAATAAACCTGCAATATACCCCCCTCAGATAAAATAGACCGCTTTATGCTTCCTGCTGCCCCCTCTGGAATGGAGGAATTCAAATCAGCATCAGATAGTTTCAGACTGAACTTGTGAGCTGAATTAGAAACTGGTGTGTCCTTTAGACGTGCTTGAAGTGATTCATATTGGGATACAGTTTCCCCCATGCCTGCTCGGTTTCTATTCCCAAACTTTTTATCAGATGCCATCATTTCAGCCAAGGAGCCTAAATCCAATGTACCCTTAAGGTAGAAGTCCTCAACATGGATATCTGAGAAGCTTGGAAGGTTCACCATTGCTGCCAACTTATCATAAACTGGAGGAATCTTATAAGTCACACCGTCCCCTATATTCACAAATGCAGGTTCATACATAACCCTGCAAAGAGTTTGGAAAAGGTAAAGTCAATTGTAACTTAAAGATAGACTATCATTATTCAGAAACCTCAAAACTCTACAAAATGAACAGGGAAGAAAAGACAAACCTCTCAGGGCCATGTTGCCGGACAAAATCCGTATCAAGGAGGTTCCCCGGTTTCTGAGCATTTGAACCATTCATCCATTCAGACATAGTCTCTTCATCAAGCAATCCTCTTCTACGTTCATTCCCCAGCTTGGGAGCTTTTAATCCATTGTTAGCCTTTACAAACGGAACAGCAACCTGATTCGTGTCCGGACTAGCCGTGGTACCCTTAAACCTCCTCTGGTATTTCTTAATATGGTCTCCAAGCATTGATCGGTATCGTTCTTCCATCGTATGTGTCCCGTGAAAACCACTTTTCTCCTCGTTATCACTGTTCCCAGACCGACTCCTCTTCTTCAACAAATTCACATTCCCATTACTATGACTTGCAACTGCCCCACCTAAACATAGAAGCATCCCAAAGACACAGCATACTCATATAAGTCAAACCTCTTAAAAACAACAATCACCATAACATTAACATTAAGTTCTTACAACAGAACCGTCACTCACGATTAAAAAAAACCCAATTAGATTAAACACTCTAATCTAAAAACCTAAAAGACATGTAAAAATTGAACAACAACAACAACCCCCAAACAAACAAACAAAAAAGTGCCTACCTCGGCTGTTTCTGCTCTCATCCTGACTACTATTCCCATAATATTCAAAATCATCATCTTGTTCTGGAAGTTCAAAGTTGATCAAAGACTACAAAACAATGCAATCAGAACCAGAAGAAGCAAAAAAAAAAAAAGACAAATTCGTCTAATTCACTATCAAAACCAACTCTACTATTTCAATTCAAACACTAACCGTGAGAGGAAAAAAAAGCGAAAAAAAATTAAAAAATGAATTTCCGCAACAAGAAGAAACACGCAGAGAAAATAAACGGAGACGAACCTGGAGATTGAAGAGAGTGGAGTAAGAGAGCGAATCGTTAGGTTTCGTTCTGTGATCCATGTGGTGAAAAGCGACTACAATGTGAATGGAGGAACCCTAATTCTGAGACGAAGCATGGAAGAAACGTTAACCCTAGAAAAGGGATGCGTAGGATAAGGTGAGGAAAGAGAAGAGGTTCGGGAGAACCATGGTGGTGACTGCAGGGAAGCATTACCGTGCGCTAACATGCACTGGGTGTGTAAAAGTTGAACTAACGTGCACGGATAGGTGTGTTTTGATTTTGACGGATGGATGAACAATCTACGGTGAATAATTTAGTTATAGTTATTCGCTAGCTTTATATGTTTTAAATTGTGTGGAGTAGTTAATTTAGTTGAAGAAATTAATAAAAATTTAAAAATATATTTAATTCTATAGACAAATATTTTTAATTAATTTAGTTTTAATAGCTTTGTTCTTTAGTTTTAATTTGGTAAATTATTTTATATTGAGATTGATTAGGTTAATAGTTAATTTTACTTCCTTCAATATTAATGAGATAGGAACTAAAATAAGTATGAGAAAATGGGTGATGTATTGATATGAATCAGAACAAAACAGACTGTAACTTTAAAAAAAATTATATGACATGGCAAAACGATTTATTTCTATTAGATAACAGTGTAAAACTTTTTTACACTGTCAGTGCATTACCTTTAACTTCAATAAGTATTTGATACATGTTACCGTAAATAGTTTAATATAAATTAAGTTTACAAATACTAACTAAATTTAGACTTGGATATATTTGTGGACTTGAACATGTCTCTTGATAGAGAGACTTGAGAGTAAAATGCAACATAAGTTGTTTTCTAGTCATTGGTCATACCATTGAATTTATAAGTGTTCTTAGGTTTTCTTAATTTCATTGATGGTATTAGCAGTGGCAAACAACAAAATGAGACTAGAATGCTTAGACGCCCAAGTTTACAATATATTCTAACAATCTTCCAAAGACATGATTATACGGTGAAGGAGGACGATATTAGCATATTAGTTTCAGAGATTTAATGCAAGTGAATGCATTCAAGAAATAGTCGATGTTCTGTGGGCCGAATCTTGATGACACCCTTTTGAAGGTTTTGAGTAGGCTTTAGAAAACCAAGATTTCAAATAAGATTTTAATCTTTGGTTGGAGGCTTCTTCTAAATAGATTACCTACTAAAGTAAATTTGGCAAAAAGGAAGATTTTGGTTGATCCGTCGCTTTTGTTGTGTCCGCTTTGCAGTTTGGAGGAGGAGACCTTTGAACATCTTTTTGCTTCTTGCCTGGTATCTCTTCATTGGTGGAACTTGCTTGGTGTTTGACTCCGCTTTGATGTAGCTTCCTTTTCCAGTAAACTCTTTGCTCGGTTTTGTTGTATGGAGTCCTTGTCTAGAATTAAGTTCAAAACTTATACTAGGTGGCTTTTTGGGATGGCTTTTTGTTGGGGGTTTGGAAATGTATAAATGAGGTGATTTTTAATAGAGTCTTAGTGAGTAACTTTGATTTGATTGGGTTGATACAATTTATCTCTTGGGAATGGTTTCTCACTTCCTATAATGTTAGAGATTCTATTATTTGGGGTGATTGGTGTGCCAATCCGAGTTTATGTTTTTGAATGTCTAGTGGGTAATTATGAAGTTTTGATTTTCTGTAGATTGTGAGAATGATTTTGATCCCTCTCTTTTGTAATCATGGGTTAGCACCCCTTGTGCTCTTTTAATATACCATATTGGCTTATCAAAAGAAAAGAAATAGTCGATGCAACGATTTAGTTTTGTTCATGTAAAGATTATAAATTAATTTCATATGCACACGCATTCGTGTCATTTTATCATAAGTTTGCAACATACCATGGTTGAGTCTTCAAAATAATAAAGATGTTAAAGGCGAGATTGTCTTATGACGAATTAATTTATCCAAGTGAATATGTTGAGAAGTGTCAATTTGGTCAATTTAGGCTAATTTGAGAGACAGTTGACATCATTTGCTGGGCATTAGATCCAATTGTTATATCCTTTTCTATAAATGGTAGGGTCTTTTGTCAAAATAGACAGATGAAAAGACAACCACTAAATTTTTGGGAATGTGAAAATGGTTTGCTATAATTATGTCAAACCAATTACCTAACCAAAAATTTATTTTGTCCCCTTTACCTATGAGCCAAGCATATTTACTCTTGAAGTGAAGTCATATAAGCAAATCTTTATACCATTTTAAAAAGAGGGTGAAATACGATGTCTAATGTGTCCTCGTGACGTATACATTCTAGACCAGAGGATGAGGGATTAAAAGTCTTGAGAATTAGCCATGTTCAAACTCTGGAGTAGGTTATAGGTCTAATTTAAATAGACCAGAGACCTTAGTCTTTAAGTCGCCAACTGCTAATTCTTGATAACAATACTTCTAAGCAATTATCACCAGTTTCTTTTTGGAGGTGTCATCACACAATATGAAGTTTTTTCACCATTTCTCCATAACATTTAAAAGAGAAATGGGCCAAGGAAAAAACATTAAGGTGTGCATCAACATTCCTTAAATGATTTTCTTAACTAATAAAATCCTTCCAGCAATGGTTAAGAGGGAAGTTTTCCAATGGAAGCTTTTCAAGATGCAAGCTTTACTCTAATTTTATCTACCACGGGTTGCAAGTGAATGGACTTTGGGTTGTTTCAAAAAATAAGGGCTTCAATAGAGAGAAATGGGAAATGACTAATGCAAAAACTCATTTTACTAGCTATATGCATGTTCCTATGAGGAGACATAAATCCAACATAGATGGTGAATTTGGAACAGTTAAAATGTTGATTAGGACACGCAGTATATCTCTTGAATAAATTGTAATAAAATCAATATATTCCATATTGCCTTTGGATAATTTTATGATATTGTCCGCATAAAGTGTATTGAAAGTACCTTTTATTTCTATAAGCACTAATGAGGCTGATTTTTTGTTCAAATGCCAACTTAGATAAACCTCTACTAAGAACATCCTTTGACAAATATAAGAGTAAGAGTGAAAGTGGATCACTTTCCCTCACCCCCTTACTTGCAATTAAAGTAACCTCTTAGTTGACCATTGATGAAAATTGAAATCAAGGTTGATATAAGGATGCAACTAATCCACATGTAAGATCTAGTGTGAATTCCAAACTTGTGAAGCACCATTAGCAAGAAATCTCATTTGATAGTGTCAAAAGCCTTAGAAATTTCTGCCTTCATAATAATGTTTCCTCTAAAAAAATTATCATTACGAAAAACAATTACAACTTGTAATTTGGTTGAAATCAAGTCTTGAAGTAAAGAACAGGAACAAAAAAGGTACATTCCAAAAAAAAAATCTATTTTAATGCAAATAGTGATATTATTAAGTTTAAACTTGTTATGAGAATAAACAAAACAATAGAGGAGAGGAGAATAGAAGAAAACAGTATATGATATTATTTTCATTATCAGTGTAAGTCTCAAATACAATATGAGTCTCCTTTATATGACATATATCATGAATGGAAAATCAATTTTTTTAATTAATAGACATACATATTCATTCAATTTATTACTCTCCCCCTTTGATGTACATCAAGAATATGTCCCATTAAACCTTATTAGAAAAAATTCAGTGGGAAAAAGTCTAGTGAAGGAAAAAAAGTACAATATCCTTTTAAGAAAATTCATTTCTTCCCCTCAGTTGAATAATCATTTTTTCGATGATGAAGACCAGTTTTTCATAATTGTTGGTAAAATGTTTTATTTGGGAGTGACTTTGAGGAAATGTCTAGAATATTATCACATGAACGAATTTGTTGGATACTTATATCATCACTTTTCTAAAAATCAATAGTGAAAAGGAACTTTGGAGAAATATGTTTTGTTCGATCGCTTTTATTGTAATCATCCTTCAATTGAATTATGCATGCATGTTGTATTATCTTCATATATGGTTGTTGTATTTATTTTTCCAGAAGCCAAACCATAAATCTTTTATGTGTGTTGAATTAGAGATCACAATCAAACACATTCTCAACTTTCCTCATGTAGTGCTAAAAACTTCTTCATGATTATATGAAGTTGTTGATATGATTTATTTCACAGGTCTCCATAAAATAGTTGTACCATTATAAGTAAATAGATAATTTATGCAATCTACTATTATGAGGACCTGACAAGTAATTTGTTTATGCATATCCTGTTAATTATAATTTTGACACTTTGGAATAAAACAAAGTCATGTCCATTGTACTCCTAAGATAACAAAGTATATTTTAAACTTTGTTATAATGTCTTCGTGTAGGTGAAGAACTTTATCTTGCTAATAGATTGACATAAATTGATATACCATATCATGTATAATTAGCAAGATAGACCAATTATTGAATTACACTAAGATATGATACTTCTGAACCTAATTTTTCATCCTCTTCTTGAGGTCTTAAAAGATTTTTTTGCACATCTAATGATCTAGCATCATTGGGGTAGATAACAAACGATATTTGTCCATATATAAACATTTTAATATTTATGTAATATAACAACGAGATATGTCCTTATAGAAATATTTTAACACTTTTTCTATATAACTTTCTTGGTGTACAAAAATTTCATTGTCTAAATATTTACCTTCGTCTTTTCTAAGTCCTTCATCTCAAACAATTTCTTTAAATAATTTATATATTTTGGAAATTTATAGGAGTTCCAATAATATTTATGTCATCCACATGAATATCTATTATATAAAATTCTTTTTCAGATATTTTCATAAAAATATAAGGACAGATGGAATTATTTGTACATCTCTCCCTTAGCAAATATTCACTAAAACAATTATACCACATGTGTCCATATTTTTTTTTGAAGGGATTTTAAGAGCGGTTTTTCAAATTTTTAATCCTCTTAACGGAACAATCCCGATGAATGGATCTTGATTAAATTATTAATCACAAATCAAACACAAATAAGGATTCTGAATTACCTCTTGAAGTGTGCTTTAACTTTGATCACAAACGTGGAAAATACCATCATCTCTACGAAGCCCACGTAAGTACAAAGTGGAACGCAGTGCTAGCCGTTTCTTGTTCTGAGAAATTTGAAAATTAACTTTGGTAAGGGAAATGGCTCTTCTACTTATAGAGAACTTCTAAAATCCTAATGTTCTTATTTTGGGTTTTTTCCCATAATAAACCCAATATAATTTAATTAAACTATTTAGTTAAATCAATATCATTTATATTTAATCAAATTTTTTTAATTAAATAAAATAAATTATTATTTAAATTAAATCATATTTAATTAACGATCAATTCTCATTTAATTAATTAAACTATATTTAATCAAATAAATTATATATGTCCTAATGTATTAAACAATTTAAATACTATTAACACATAATTAAATTAAATCATATTTAATTTAATCACTCATTCTACTATAAGTGTGACCCTGTATATTCTCATAATATTGGAAATAATATTAAATCATCTATTTAATATTATAAACAGTGAGCGGTATCTAACAACACATCATTGCTACCCAAGTGACGAGAATGTCATGTGATTTGACATAACCTTTTTGTGATAATGATTATGTGTACAATTGCCCTTTTGCCCTATGTCATACCCCAAAATTTGCCCACCACATTTTATACTCAAGCTCATTTGAATATCAAAAGCTCAAGACTCGACTGAACAACAACCCTCAAACTAGGTTTTTTTGTTTCTCTTCAAGAAAAATCGAGTTCTGACAATTCAAGTGGACCTCATAACCTCCCATATGCCTCAAAGGAGCCCAATATTTTTTTAATCTTGTTCCACAAGTTACCAATAGGGTCCATATCCAATGCCACAAATTATTGATTATTATTTGGTTTTATATGAATTTTTGATTCATTAAAAAAATCGATTTAATCAAAAATTTTAAAGAAAATGCATGAAGAAAATATGGACTAAACTGGGAAATTCTTTAAATGGGCCTATGTTTCTTTGATTCAAACATATTCTTAATATTGGCAAGGAATTCCAAAGCCCATTTACATGCCTTGTTGTCATTTATTTTATTGTTGGATTAATTTAATTTAGTTCAAATTTAATTAAAATAAAATACAACAAATCAAGTTAATGAAAATACATGGGCTAGGTTCAAGTTGTATTTGAGATCCAAAACAAGCAATAAGTCGTGTGAATCATAAATCTCTATGGAATCTTGGTTAAAATTGGCAAGCTTTCATGTGATTTGCAAATCAAATCTCTCTACCATAATCACAAGATTGATCTCACAAATACTGACCTAAAAGTACTTGCATAGATATTAACAGAAAAATCATAGAAAAGGAGGATTTTTGGGTGCCGCGAAAAAACTCTGACCGAACTCAGAAACCGTGCGCAAGGAGGAATAGAGATTGAAGTTTCAGATCGATTCAAGCCAAACAAATAATCTCATTCAATTCTCCAAAGCTTTCTGGGCGTGATACAATCCATATTGTTGACTGAAGCAAGCCAATTCGCGCATACTATTACCACGGTTTGCTACGGTTTACTGTATTTTCAATCATCACGATTCATGCATCATATATATGTTTTAAAGCTATAGTATTGGTCGTATGAGTACGTAGACCGTTTCTGGGCTGTTCTTTTCAAGGTTTGATGCAGATACCATGGAACACCATGGTTAGGGTTTCGGCCATATGATTTGGGGACGGAGGTTGGAGGCAAAATCGTCCAAAATCGATGATACCGTTGGATTCATTGGGCAATTTCCATTCGATCTATGCCGTTAATTTTTATTTACCATCTATTTTTGTTAAGCTTTGATTCGCAGGAGGCTATGGAGCCCAAACCGTGGCCGCATCTTCGCGAGGAAGAAGAACAAGAGCGCTGAGTTTTTTTTATAATTATTAACGTCGCTTGATTATCCATATAGACCGTGTTCCAATTCAATAACAGCAAACGAAGCTTGGTGCGATGGTTGAAGCAAGGGACCAGAGTAACGTGCATGAAGGCGTGGGTTCGAAACTGGCCTCGTGCGTTCTTTATTTTCTTTTACTTGTCTCTTTATCATCTAATTCAATGTTACGCTTGGATGTGAGACCAACATGAGCCCTCACCTCACAGCCGCTAGATCATATATGGACCAGATCCAACGAACGAAGGACTGCAAGTCCACCATGAACCCTCACAGGCTTGCCACACCTGATTATTACGCTAAGTTTTTTTAACTTTTTCTTATTTTTATTATTTTATCTTCTTTATTTATAATTAGTTTTTAATTTTTTATATAAAAAAAAAAGACTTTTTCTTCTTTTTTTTTTAAATCATAAATTCTCTTAAACTTTTTATTTTTGTTATTTTTATTTATCTAATTTATAAATATAATTTTAGGGTTAATTAGGTTTTAATTTTAATTAAATAATTTTAATTAATATTTAACCTTAAGAAAATAACTTAGATTTGATTAATTAATTTAAATAATTAGGTTAATTAATTAGATAAATAAATTAGGATTAATTAGGTTAAAAACCAATAACTAATTAATTCAATTTTATTTATTTATTCTATTAACCATGTTTAATTTTTGTCCGAATCAGGATTTTCGAGAATTTGCCCTACACTAAAAATATTCTTTTGTGTATTCTTTTCAGGGTTAGCAACAGGATTTCCCCCGATTACGCGCCACGTCAAAGAACGAAGCTAAGTTCTAATTCCTTCTTACTTAATATTTTTCGCCTATTATTTTGTTTTAATTAGGGTTCATTTTAAATGCCAATGAACTGTCTGTACACTCACGCCTTGTCGTTTCTTCTTTCAATTCTCAATGGTCAGAGTCAATGCTTCAGGAAAACCTTTGCCCACCAACCCTGGCAAGGCAAACGCCAAGCTAAGTACACTTTATTCATTTACTTTTAGCTACGAGTATTGGTAACCCTAAACCCTGATATTTCTTATCGTTTATTATTACTTATGTCAAACCCTATTAAGGGATCCGCTGGTTTCATTGTCCCCTTCCCCATATTGCTATTGTTATTGCTTTATGTTATACTGCGTGGTTAGTAAAATAGGGAGTGCAACCATGAACTGAACATAGATCACTAATAATTACAAGATAATGTATTTCGAATTGAACCACATGATTGTTGCACCCACGCACACTTTTGGGGTAATCTCTCTGTTGCCTTGTTGCCTGTTGCCTTTGTGTTTTTTGCAGAATAGCCTGTCCCTCGAATACGAGGATACCTCAGCCGTGTTGCCTCGATTAAGATCATGGTCCCTAATGATGCTGCCTTCGATACACATGATCTCGACCCTCGGAAGTTGCCTTTGAAAAGGCTGAGGTATCTTCTGGTTGCCTACAAAGAGGCTATTCTGATCCTTCCCTTTAGACTACCTGCCTCTCTATGGCATGGGACAGTTTTAAGGCGAACGATAACTCGATGACCCGTTAACATCCAAACGAAAGGCTTTCTGCCCTCTTATGGCACGAATAGACCCTTTCATCCCGAAAGGCTAAAAGAAACTTTGTTTTCGTCAAACTATAAGGTAATTGCTCCTAATTTCCTTGTTCTGGCTTATCTCTTTTCATCTTTTTCTCAAAACAAACACTCTCAAGGCTACGCTCATTTACGAGCTAAAGTCCCTGAGTTTCTTTTCTTCTTTTCTTTTCAAACGAGCAAAGCAATTAAGAGCCCATGGAAAACCATGGATGCAAAGGGTGCCTTACACCCTCCCTTTGCATAAATTACCCCCCGAACCCTATTTTCTCTAAAAGGTTTTTTCTGTTTCTTTTAGCCTTTCTAACTTGTTTGGATAAAATAAAAGTCGGTGGCGACTCTTGCTTAACCGCGACATTTTTGATTAAAAAGGTCAATTCACCGTATTACACCCTAGTATCTATATTGAACACAAGGCATAGAATGCGTCACCCTTGTATAGCTCAATATTTTATTCCTTGATCCCCGAGTATACTTGATAACAACAAATAAGCCATATATCTGATATCGACTAATTTGAGCACGACCGTGCATTTTACAGTCATACTCTATCACTCATGTCCCTCATATAGGAGGGGCCAATCACATTTATGTCACTTATGTCCCTCAGCATGCTTTATAAAGTACCCATCAACCATCTTTATTGATCATTTTGTTACAGACAATGTTTGATTGGCAATAAAGTACTCGACTCCACATCTAGGGTCCATAGTGGTTCCAGGTCGAAGGATGATATACACCACTATCACAATGAGAATAACTTATGACACTTACATAAGAAACTATGTAGTATTCTCATGGTGGGTCAACCCAGTATAAATATTACTCATAATATTTACACCGATGTGAAGTCTTAATATCTCATATCCATGACCGGTCAGTCTACTACCATAATAGTCTTTATGTGTTATTGTTGTTTTATTTGACAGTAAAGCTTGACCAAATATATTTTAAGAATAATGTCCTTATGTTTAATAAAGTCTCACGATTAAGTCACACTTAATAGGTCATTAATACACTAATTATTCTAAAGACTTTATTATGACATATACAAATAACATAATAAATACAATGTCTAATAAGTATTTATATTAACAAACAAACAATATATATATATATATATATATATATATATATATATATATATAAAATATATATCAAGGTCATGATACAAAAGTATATTAAGCCAATATTGATTGGCTATTAAGGCTTACTCTAACATTTTTAGCCCATAGAGATATTCATTCAATTTGATGAAGTAGCTTTCTCGAGATCCAAAATTATGTATCTCTGATATATTAAACCCTTTAGGGAGTTTCATACAAATGTCACTATCAATTGAGTCATACGAATAAGCTATTACAACATTCATCATGTTCAAATTAAGTCATTCATATGCTACATAGATGATTAAATATCAAAATTTGAATTGCATTCACTACAGGTGTTTATGTTTCATCAAATTTGTATCCAATTGGTTTCACACCTTGAGGTGTTCGAACTACAAAATCGAGTCACTTGTAAAGTGAGTTTAATTCTTATTCAATTAAATTGTTCATTTTTGCCAATTCTCATTTTGTCTAAAATCTTTGATAAACTTTGATTCATGGTCCTCATTATATTATTTATCACCTTTAGCTCTATATTGTATATAAAGATATTATTAATATTGACTTTATTTTCGTTCAGTCATATTCCATTCAATACATAGTTTATCGGGATCTCTTTATTTTCATAAATTTTGGGTAACTGGTTAGTTCTTCTAAAACTCAAAATAAATTATGTCAAGGTACTTGATCAGTCACGATTCTCACTATGTTTTTGTCACTTTCCTGATGATAATCCAGGTATTTTGCACTGCTTAATGTCATAGTTAGGGCTGGACAAGAACCGCTGAACCGGTCCAAACCGCCCGAAACCGAAAAAAAAAAGGAAATTGGGCGGGTTCAAACAGACCAACGGGTTAGGCGGGTTAAATTAACGGTTTAAGGGGGTTTTAGTGGGCGGGCCCGGGTAACATAAACTGAACCGCGGGTAACCAGACCCGCCCATAGAATGTAACGACTTGGGATTTCCACTAACTTAGTGGTAATACCCAGAGCCCTCATTTCATCACCCTCTCTCTCTCTCTCTCTCACTTAATCTCAGATCCGACGAAACCCTAGCAGAGTAAATCCTTTTAGTTCTCTTCTCCTCTCTCTCAACAACCACGATTTCTCTTCATCTCTCATCACTCACCACAACTATAAGTCACCCTTTCTGTTATTCTCACTGACCTTCACAAAAAACCATTGATCTACTTTGTTCTACCATTGTTCTTCTACTTGCAAAAGTTTCAGGTTTGTGGTTTTGATTCGGTTTTAAAGTTTTGTATGGTTAGGTTTTGCTCATTAGGGTTTCAGATATCTATTTTGTATTGTTCTTCTATATAGGAATTTGATTAAACCTTTGGGAGTTTTGATTTCTCACTTTGTTATCTATTTTAAATATCTATTTGTATTTTTCTTCTATGTAGGAATTTGATTAAACCTTAATTTAATTTATTCTCCTCTTCGTTTAACAGATTGTTGGTAACAAAGATTGTCCAAAAGGGTAACATTTTCGGCATGTCGGACCTCGTCAAAAGTATGTTTCCAAGTGCGTGAGTTTATCTGTTTAGGTTCCTTGTGTTTATTTAATTATGAAAGTGAAAAAATTGGATACTCATGTGTTCTTTTTGCTACTATGTTTCTGGATTGTTTGATTGTAATTTTTTGTTGTTCTTTTTGCTAGTCCATATATTTGTTTATGAAAATGACAATTTCGCTTTTTTTCTTAGTTCTTTGGACTTATTAATGTTTTTCTGGATTGTTTGATTAATGTACATGGCAGAACCCATGAAGATATGGCTGTAGGACACCATTCTTGAAATTGAAAATGATGTGTGAGTTTCTTTCTCTTTCATTTCATTATTTCATACTTTTTTATTATCTATTCTGTATTTTTAATTGATGAACACAACTTTGAAGGTAAGTACAAAGCAATGTTATTTAACTAGCTTTGAGACATTTATTTTTTGTTATCTATTCTGTATTTTTAATTGAAGAACATGTGCAAACATCATTATTATTGCTGGAGCATAAAGCATAACAGGTTATTGCTAGAGCATACACCATAACAGGATAAAATGTGTTAATTGTAGAACCAAGTCATTAAGAGCACCTTTCACTGAGTTATTTATGGCTGTCCAGAAGGGAAAAAAAGTCTAGTTCAGTATCTTTGAAATTATTAGCTTGTTTGTTGTTGTAATGCCAACTGTTGCTTGTAAATAATCTTGCTTTGATGCTTCTAATTCGTTATTGTTCTTTGCAGGTTAACAATGTTGTTGTTGTCGGTGACAACACACTCGTTTCTTGTTCTTCAGATACAACCCTTAAGGTTTGTTGGCTGTTATTTGTTCTGACAGTTCATACCATTCCACAACAGTACAAGCACTAATACAATTATTTACTCATTTTGATTTTTAATTGGGTTGCTGAATTTTTGTGCTAGACATGGAATGCTTTGTCCACTAAAACTTGTTAGGTGAAGAATGATAATTGCTCGGATGCTTTATAATGAGGGATCCAGTCAAGAGATGTTTAAGGTGAATTGTTGATATTTATTTGTTAAAACATATTATAATTGTTTGGTTCTCATAAATGCTATGCCTAATTAATATTCTTTTATAGGGTGTTTCAATGATTAGAATGACAAACTAAGATAATAATTAAGGAATGTTCATGTAAATTTTATTTCTTTTTGCAGGTTTCTATGTGACTCATGAAAGAAAGCACTCTGTTTATTTCTACTTGGACCAGAACGTGGTTTTTCTTTTCTAGTTTGGCTAGCCTTGCTTTGATGGGGACAAATAGTTGACAACAACTAGAATTGTCTTGTGATTATGTTGCTATATAACTTTTCATTTTGTATGTATTAAATCCACAACACAAACTCACTGCAAGACATTCTTGTTCTTGTATATATTTATAGATTTAAGTTTTCGGTAATTTGGATTTAAGTTTAGTAATTCGTAGCTCAAAATGTGTTATTGGGATCAACCAAAAATGACTCAATAACCCGATTAAACCGTTTGTATTAACCCGCAACCCGTCGTAACCCAACCCGTCCAAACCCATTAAAAAATGAGCAGAAATGGGCTTATAGGGTTCAACTGCGGGTTGGGATGGGTGAGGCTTTTGGGCCCGAAACCGCCCAACCCGGCCCGTTGTCCAGCCCTAGTCATAGTATAGTCTTTTTAAGTTTTTTAAGTATTTATGAGTGTGTTTGCAAGTTTTTTAAGTCTTTTTAAGTTTTCGAGTTTATTTTCCCATTTTATGCTTTGGTTTGGTTGTTTAATGATGCCTCAGATCTAGAAGATGGTTCACTCTATCCATTGCAAGAAGTGTCGGAAGTAAGGAACAAGATAAAAGAAGAAAATAGAGAATCAGTGGTGCAACACGGGCGCCCGTGTTGAGCAACACGACCCGTGTTGCTGGGAAGGCAAGGCAATAAACAAAAAGGTGAAATAGTGGAGCAACACGGGCACCCGTGTTACCCAACACGACCCGTGTTGCTGCTACTGAGTGCACAAATTGAATTAAGAGATCCAGAAGACCAACACGGGTACCCGTGTTTGCTTGTTACGCTGATTTTCATGTTTTTGTGTTTTTTACTCAAAAAGTGATCCAGAAGGGCGTTTTGGTACTTTCCGACTTAAAAATAAGGGTTTGCAATATATAGTGAAGGATTGAGAAGAGAAGAGGTATCTTTTACACAAGGAAGAAATTGAATCTGATTGAGAGCAAGTAACATATGAGATTGTTGAAGAACGGAGATCATTCATGAGCAAGAGCAATTGAAGATAAAAAATTCCTCAATTATCTGTAATGTTTAACTTTTATATCTTTGAATTTCTTTTGAATAATATGAGTAGCTAAACCCTCCAATGCTAGGGGGTGTCCCTGATTTGGTTTGTAATGACTTTGATACTTTGATTTGATCAATTCCATGTTCATGTTATTCAATTCAATTGTATACCGTTTTTAATGCTTTCTTTATCGGACCAATAAAGATTGTTATGTGGTTAATAATTTACCGGACCGCAATTGTTAAGGTTTGTATCCAATTGGATCATAGTAGATATCGCCTAGGACTAGGGATACCCTATGGGCACTAAGAAACTCTTGATAGTACAAAGCTTGGTTTTATCTGATTTCTCTAAGGACTTAGGTTTTATAGATGAAAAACCAAAGGTTTGCCAAATAAGGATTTATGGGCAAACAATCTGAAGATTTAGTAATTGAATACAATGAACTTGTTGAAGAGATCTCAAATAAGGATTCAGGGTTGTTACAGAGCAAATCATACACCTTGCCTTGACATGTACTCATATTAGTGAAAAAGCATAAATTTATTTTCCGCTATTTTTATTTTACTCTTAGAAATTATAATTCAATCAAAAATCCCCGTTGACCTTTTATTTAATTGAATAATTATAAAACTTATATTCCAACGCAGTCCTCGAGATCGATACTTGGATTTTACCCTTTTATTACTACATCGTAAAAATAGTACACTTGCTATTTTTCCGATCAGTAATCTTAAAGTTTTCATATCCTCACTTGAGTCATCTTTAATTTATCTCATTTTCTTGTAGAGGACTTTTAATATAGTAACCAACTTTCCTACCATGTTTCATGTGCATTTTCAACTCATTGCAATATTAAATTGTTCAACAAGAAAATCTACTTTGATTGAAGTATTAGTAGTTGATAATTAATTTTATAAACTTTACAAATGAGAAATATATTGAACTTTTGATTCATATACTTTTATACGAGGGTCAAGATAACAATTTATTTTAAACTATTCATTTGAACTTGTGAGTCATTCTTCAATTGCCTAATCTTTCTCCCCTAATATTGTAAAAATTAATTTTTCCATTAATAATCAATCTACTAGATTGTAATCAAGTATCGAATTATATGCTTAAATTATATCTCAAGAATAAGTATTGAATTTGTTTTAGTGTATTTTATTAGAGCAATTGGTAAATACACATCACATCCAAAAGTTCACTTAGATGAAAAGTACCAGGTAGTTAACCTAAAATAAATTATACATCAAGAAAGGAGAAACATATAGTAATGCGATGACTTAATGCGAATAAATATCTTAATATTCAAGCTTTGTGTGTTTCCAATATCTAATTTAAAATTGGGTCATGCTAACATGTGCCCTAAGGACACATTTTAAGGATATTATAATTAGAAAAAATTAAATGTAATTAAATACAATAAAGTCACATTTAAAGTTGCAACACAATGAATGTATGTCTTCCAAGAAAATATTTTCATAAATTGCTTACTGACTTGTGTACATGTTAGCTTTTTCCTTTAAAATTTAGGGTCTTAGAAGTATCAGTCATACAATTAACTTTATACATCTAAAAATTGGATTTTCAAGTCCATTTTTTATGAGCGTATGCTACAAGACGTTCAATCTCAATTTTAATAATACATGCAATATTTATTAAGAAAATTTTGAAAATATTAGAAAATGAAATCTTCGTTTGAGAAAATAATTTCACAAACTCCAGGTTGTGAATAAACAATAAAAATTTGAATGATATTTTAATCGATGCAACAATTAATGTCATTAAAAAAAAAAAAACAATTTCTCATATTTTTAATTTTCTTTAGAAACACACAAAATTTATTGAATTGAAGAAACTTATAGTTCTTCAATATTATTTTTCGCATCATAATACATATACACGATCTTTAAGTTGAGAAAATAATTTCACAAATTTCTGATTGTGTGAGTAAACAACAAACATATGCATGATCTTTTAGTTGATGCAATAATTAATGTCATGAAAAATACTCAATTTCTCAAATTTTTAATTTTCTTTGGGAATACACAAAAAAAAATGGATATTGAAGAAACTTCTAATTCTTCATTATTAATTTTTGCATGCATCATATAATATCCGAGATGACTCAACCAATTTTGCCAACAACAAACATACACTTGATATATAAACTTTTGATTTATATAATACATGTGTCTCAGTTATTTTAATATGTCTGAATCAACGGTGAATAAATATAATTTAAACTTTGTTGTTATTCAAATAAAAATAGATATTTTATTTACCTTTTCTTTTAAATCACGCATTCGTCAAATATTATGTACAAACCTTAAAGTATAAACTTTATGCAACAAATATAACACCATAAAATAAAATGAGCATGAAGATTATTTGTGTCGTACTTTCGGGATGCTTTATGATTATGTTACAAATCTTTAAATCGATAAAAATAATGACTCTTCAGAATCTTTAAGGTTGCTTAATAATAATAAGTTTTTATTTTGAATGATTGTTGATGTTAAATTTTATTTCTCCAAAACATATGTTATTATTTTTTGGGCAATTCTTCTAGGATATTTTAGGAATCATGATTTAGTTATTCTATGACTCTCTAATATTATTGATAAAATCTTTTTAGGATACATGAAAATAATGATACATTAATATTAGTTTTGTTATAATTCTTCAAAAACTATATCATACGTTTTATTTATAGTTGATGAAAAGAAAATTTTCATTACATTGCATAATCCTACAATGATATTTTATTAGTTCCTTAAAAATTATATAACATTTTTGCTATCTTTTAAGGATCTTGATAAGTTATTCATGCACTATATAACAAATTTATTATTTTTTTATCCTTAAGGAATGTTTTATATGTTCCTCATAATTATATAAAAAATTCATTATTTTGCTATCATTCTTGGATGCTTTATATGTTTTTTAGAAATTATATAAGAAATTAATTATTTTTCATGTTTTTCCAAAAAGTTATTTTTTTTCATCCTTCACGATACTAGAAAAAATTAATAAGATATTATACAATATCAAAATTCAAAATGAATAATGTAAAATAAAAGAATAAAAGATCAATATCACCTTCGATAGTTATAGTTCCAATCTTTTTGTTCTTTTCAAATTTGATAGAGTTTTGTGTTGATAATGTATAAGATATATATCATAAATGGAGAATCAGTATAAAACTCTCTCATCAAATTCCCTCTTGCCTTACTTTGGAACAATGCTTTACCCATGTTTACGTTTGTTATTTGTGTCTCTCATCATCTCCATACAACCTCCCTATATTCTTGTCTCTCTTTCCCTTCCTCAACCTTAGCCCATCTCAGCCTCTTTCTCCACCATCACCACCATCGATTGAAAAACCAATCCCATATTCATTCTCCCCATCATACAAATTTCCTAATGAACCTAATAAATTATTTTTTCGGCGAACCTTGTCGTCGACCATTTCTAATTCGCCAACCATTACAGTTTGAAATGGAAAAACAAAACATTTTTCTTTCTCTTCTCCTAATGCTTTTGTTTCCGATCGTCATAGTTTAAACTTAGTTTTTAGTTATCAGGTTGAAAAAACTCATATATATTGGTAGGCATGCTTTTGTTGACCACTATCGTGCCACTGATATAGTAATCAATGGATCGGGGTACCAATGATCTCCCTATTATACCCTTGCTAATAAAATTAAGTTACACTAAAGTATGCCCTTTGATGTAATTGACTAAATGAAACATTCTTGACCAAACATATTAATTCATTCATACAGGTGGCATTGTTTATGATATCGTGGATTGTACCAAATTGATGGTCAGTTTTCATTCAGCTGCACCAGAGAGTAAGCTGAGGGCGATTTACAAGAAATTTGGTGGCACCGATCGTTGTGCTGTTGTTATTATTAAAGCATGAGTCATGCCCATCGCATTTGCAATCATCTTGCATGGGTTTCAAGATTAGGCACAAAACAAGTTTGAAAACATGTTTTTTTAAACTCAGATATCAGTGAAACATTGGCTCGAAATGACAATGAAAAAACCAGCAAGGATGTATATGATAACTCACTGAAACTTAGAACCTGGCAATTGAATAAATTGGCTAGAGGATTAAAAATTGGATGCTTCAAGACAAGTGTATGCATTTTGAGTATAAATTTGATATATTGTTTGTTTTAAAAGTTTAACACTATTTGTGAATCATAATTAATCTTATATATATGACTATAGCATAGAAGTAGTTATGATTGGAGTGAAAGTTTTAATGATATGAATATTTTGATGAGTGATGTAGTTTTGAAGCAATCAATAGCCTCACATATGACATAACATTATTCATGTGATGTTGCTGGTTGTAAACCTTATTTCCAAATTGGAGGCATTGTTCATTAATATCTAGGATGTCAAATTATAACCACCTCTTTTATGCTTTATAAGGTTTTGAAATCAAATTAATAATATACATATAAGAAGCTTGAGTTGGATATGTCTTATGTAGGTAGGGGTGGCAAAACGGGCCCGGCCCGTGGGGAAAGCCCGTTTAATTCGCACTTTTTCGCGGGGTGGGGCAAAGTTTTAGGTCCGCTCCCTTTAATGTGTCCGCCCCGTCCCGTTTTTTTGCAAGCTTTTGCAGGCATGAGTTTTTTCATACAATTTTACTATTTTTATGCCTAAAAGGTTAAATGCCCGCGGGCTTTCCCCGTCTCTCCCTCACTTTTTTGCGGGGCGGGGCAAGGTTTACCGCACTCTCAAATATGCCCGTCCCGCCCCATTTTTTTGCGGGCTTTTGCGGGGCGGGTCTAAACGGGGCGGACATGCTCGTTTGCCACACCTATATGTAGGTCATGGAAGATAATCAAGAAATTGGTTCGTATATGTTTCGTAGGATTGTCTCGTCTATGTAGTTATCAGTTGACGATATAAGATGGATGGTATGTGCTCTGCTCCCTCTTTAATTTTCTAATTGTCCCTTTGGATGTACATTTTGACAGATCTTCATGTAAACTAATAGGGGCAGACTTCATAAGTATGCAAATGAAGATGTTTCATTAAGAGCTTGGTTTATTGGAGTTGATAGATTATCTCTCATCACCATGGTTCAAGCATAGGCAATGTGAATCTGTATAATGTGTACATATGAAGATGTTTTGCGGCTCACACCTTTCCTTCGACTGTTAGTTTCTCGACTAACAATAGTTCAATGTCGCCGCAAGTAAGGGATGAAGATGTTCTTCTTACATATGGATTGTAGATGATTCTCATATCTTCCAAAGATCTTAGGAAACAGTTTCGGGTTGTGGTGGTAGATTCACGACCAAAGATTGAAAGTCAAGCCTTACTTACTAGGCTTATGGCCAAAGGTCTGAGTTGTACGTATACTCATATAAATGTTGTTTTGTATATTATGCATGAGGTCACAAAAGTTTTTCTGGGAGCTTCTATTATTCTTTCTAATGGAACTGTACTTTCAAGGGTTGGGACATCATGTATTGCAATGGTGGCTCGTGAATTTCGTGTTTCTGTATTAATTTGTTGTGAAACTTTTAAGTTTCATGAAAGAGTGCCACTTGATTCAGTATGTTGCAATGAAATAGATAAGCTTGAGCACCAGTTTGTTATATTGAGCTTTCCAGCTCTGTCAAACATGAATGTAGTCCAATTTTAAAACGTTGTTGGCAAAGAAATTTAACAAACATAAAGTTGCATACAAGTGACCTTGGTGTTGTTGCTATAATTCCTAGAAGAATGAATATCAATTATCTCAACAACACAATATGTACTTTATTTTAACCACAATGTTATATATAACAAAAGTCAATGTTACGAATGTCACGAATGATACATTTTAACATTGACTATATAACAAAACACAATATGTACTTAAATATCATTGTGGTTAATACATTTTACGTTTTTAATGATTAAATCATTCGATACATTTTAACAAGATAAAGTCAATGTTAAAATGTATCATCATTCTAACCTCAAAAATCTATTACTCCCTCTGGTCCCATTTATAAGAAAATATTCTCTTTTTAGATACATTGAATAAATAACGTGTCTAGACAATATGTTGTCCAAATACATTATTTATTCAATGTATCTAAAAAGAGAATTTTTTCTTATAAATAGGACCGGAGGTAGTATCATGTAAAAAGTTACAAGAATATATGAGAGAATGCCACTAATGCAACGTGGAAAATTCAACTAAAAACGCAAGTTGTAGATTTAATTAAGACAAAATTTAGGTACAATTCTTTATGTGTGATTTCTACTATTTTTCAATAAAAGTATGACAAGTGTATAATTATCTCTTACACATATGTAAATTTTTCATATTTTCACTCACTAAATGATATTTAAGTATATTTGTCATATTTTTATTGGAAAATGGTAAGAATCATACCTAAAAAATTATACCTAAGTTTTCTCCATTTAATTATTGCCTTTCGTGAAATATTATTTGCGACATTAAACATTTTTGTTATTTTAATGAACATTTTTTTTATTTGAGAAATAAAATTTTCATTTTCAAATGTCAAAATTTTTATTTTATTCATCACACAGATCTAGATCTACTTTTTTCTCTTTTTGTTTATTTATTTAATACAACTTAATTTATATGATCATTGGTCATTTTATAATTAAATAATTTATTTTAAATTTATATGTATATCTAAATATATTTTATAGTGTATCAAATAAATATTTGTAAATTTTACCGGCTCCGGTGAATGTTATCACCGAAACTCATTATTTTAATGAGTCACTATCACTATAGTACTTTTTACTTTAACCAACTAAATGTTTAAAAATATTTATAGTTATTAGTGATATTTGTAAATATTAATAATTATTATGCATATTGGATTTATCATGTTGGTGATTTACTACATATTTATTATTAAATATTTATTATTATTAGTGATTTTAAAATAATTATAATTCTAAATCAGCAACAATCAAATCTTATTAAATGATCTAAAATAAGATAAGAATGAACTTACTCGTGCGGACGTACACATGTTATACTAATATCAAACCATCGTAATAAAACGTGATGCTCTTAAATTTTCAAGAAACACATCAATTACACCACTAAATCATTAAAAAAAATTTAAAAAATAAGACTTAAAAAAATTTCTAATTAGGTGCAGTCTGAGTCCTGAGTTTATCTGTTTTAATGCAGCCCCTGACTGCATTATTAGATAATTATTGGAGTATTCTTGTGGTGTCCCTCATGTGAGGGTTACATTTGTGTAGTTTTTTCGTGTTTTTGGACCTTTAGCCCTCTTTGTAACAAAAAAAAAAAATCTAATTAAAGCCATTACTTTTAAACCATAAAAAAAAACAAGAGTTAAATCATGTTAGATTTTATTTAATTTGGAAAAAAATTACTACAGATTAGTTAGAGTAAAATCTAGTTAAACTTAATACCAAAAAAAATCTAGTTAAACTTTTGATTAAAAAAGATCTAGTTTAACCTAGATTTCGCTCAAATTCAATTTATAACATATAAAATATGATAAATCTAGAGATATACATACAAAATTATGTTAGAGTGGAGAAAATTGTTCCAACTGAATATTCATTAGAGTAAAAAGCCAGCTTGGTTACATTTATTCTATCAATAAAAAAATAAAACATTTTTTTATGAACCTAACTTGCTCATCTCTAATTAGCTATCACAATTTCCTTGCAGATTCCTCGCAATTTAACCCTGACAAAATAAATAGAGGCCGTATCTTCACTAAGATTTAACTATAACAAACATTTTACGATACTCTATTTAGCTACCTTTTAAGTGTGATAAATTTTTAACCTGTGCAGTAACTCCGTCTTGCACACCCTTAAAGACGATCCTGTCATTTCACATCTTGTAAACATTTTACATGACAATTTTTTCATCTTTAAGAGTACATGAATAAACTGGTCTTCCACCATCACACTGCAATGGCCTTGCATTTTCTTCAAATCCCTGCAGTAATAGTCATAATTTATATTAGGCTAAAAAAATATATTTCTATGCTTATAATTAGTTTTAGGAACTTAATTGTGGAATCAATGTTTTGAAATTTGAAATATTACTTGAGAAACAGCTCCTTTCAATGCTTTCAACTGCTCCATTGAAACTGTCCTTACCTGTAACAAAAACATGTTATACAAATTTGAAACTAAAAGATTGTGTCTATAGTATAAATTAATGTATGCTATATAGTTAAGAGAATTCATGTGAAAGTGTATAGAACCTTCTTCAATATTGTCCAAATAACACCTTCAGTGCATGGTGGAGCTGTAAGAGAACCATAATATCTGAAATATTTTTTGCTTCCAAGTTTGATGTCTCTTGGGTTAATTAATCCCAAATCTCTCTCCTTGTCACCAATTGACTTTATCTTGTCCAAAATCTGTCAAAATTATGTTAAAATTGAAAAAATCGACATGAATTGTTCGGTCTGATGTGTGACACTGTAAAACTTTTTTATACCAGAAATATAACAAACCTTTGCAAGAAAGGGATCTGGAATGCCAATTTTATACAATACTCCAATCACAGCTATCTCTCCTTTAGTGTTTTTGTGGACTGCATGCAATTCCAAATCAAACCTAAAAAAAAAAAATACAATACATATAAATAGCAAGAAGACAAGAACGAGTGTCTTCGTGCTTATTTTAAGCAAACCGTTCCTTTGAAGATTTATGTAAGTTAGATGTATTTTAACCATGAAAAAAAATAGAAGTTTTATTTAACTACGGTTTACCAATAACAAATAATTTATAAGACTCTGTTTAACTACAATTTAATCGTAACAAATTTTTAATCTTATACATATGTGATAGGAAAAGTGAAGTTACTTTGTTTCATTGAGAGTGTGCTCTGCAGGTGAATGCCAATGACATTGCAATAGTTTGTATTGATTTTCATTTATAATAAGGTTTCCTCCATCACCATTCCATTGGATCTGTCAAAATATTAACCACATAGATTAGTCTTATTAAACAAATATCTATTTATAAGGTTAAGCACATAGATTAGTCTTATTAAACAAATATCTATTTATAAGGTTAAGCACATAGATTTTGTCATCCCTATTTAAAAAATAATCAAGTCAATTGACGGGTGATAATTAAATGGGTGATAATCGACGGGAGCTAAAAAAACCCGATAAATTAGAGATTTTTGCGAACTTAAGAGGTCAATATTTTCTCATTTTATAATTATCATTTTTTTAAAATTAACAAAATTTTAAAATAGTAAATAGATTTTAAAAATTAATTTTAAAAAATAGAAATCTTATAGACCTTTATCTCTATTCATGATTATTTTAAAACTTTGTTAAAATTGGATCATCTTGCTCAATCTGATTTAATACCTAAATAATTTTATTATTGAGACTCATGAGTAATGTAGCCGAATTATCTGATTTAATTTAAATCAAACATGTGGTTCAATAAGTGACTTTCTGGTTCCACTCTGTGATCCATTAATCTTGTCGGTTTAATGGCCGAGCCGGTTTATAATACATTTATTGAAAGGATGGAGCAGTTGGTGACTTGATATTAGTGGCTTACCTTGACATCATGACTTCTTTTCTGTAAGACAGCAGGGGCTAGATTGTATTTTACTTGAAGTTTACCAGGGTCAGAAAGTTCTTGCACACCTTTGCTAAGGAGATTAATTGGAGATTGTAATTTTCCACTCCCACATATTTTCCATTCTGGTTTTATATTCCCCCAATTCTCTGGTCCTCTACTATCTCCTTTTTTGTAGTTAAAGTCATGATCTGATCACAAAATAGAATAGCCATGACTAAAAAAAAATGAAGCATTAAGATTCCATATAGCTCATTAATGATTCAAAATTTATGAAAAACCAAACATGACAAAACATAATGTTTGTGAGGAACATGCAAAAAGTTGAATGTATATATGGTTCGTACCACAAAGATTTCCAAAAACTGATACGAAGGAAAACGATGAATAGAGAATGAGCGCAAAGAAAACCAAAGACAGCAAATTTGTGATCATCATCATCATGTTATAATGGACCTGATGATGATGATCACAAACTTGTGGTCAAATTTGCATGTTTGTGTTTGATGTATATATACTGGTTATTAGATGTGATTTGGAGATGTAAAATCAGTGCTATGAATTCGGTTTATTTGAAGGCTTTAATTTACACTTGCCTTTGAATTTGCCTTGTTTCACGAACAGCTGCTTATCATAAACAATGTTGTTAAAAATGCATAAAGAACTTAAAAGCCCTCAATATATTAATTAATATTTGGTGTTATGATATGGTTTTATGTTGCTTGGAAAGTTGATTGATTTAATTATCAATCAATAAAAGGAGAAAAATAAACTAGCTTGGTAGGATTGGCCTAATAACAATTAACAATATATTTGGATATTGTTTAGGGGAACACAAATAATTGATTTGTTTGATAGCCTTGAAAAAATGATTTTTTTAATATAATGGTTGATATTCATTCCTCTCATCTCTCATTATCCTGAGAAGGTAAAAGCCACATTAATGCATTAACATTCTCTCTCTTGATGAATCCAATGGTTGATATTCGTTCCTCTCATCTCTCATTATCAAGTGAGAGCATTTTTAAATGAGAGATGAGAGGAAGATATATCAACCATTGGATTCATCAAGAGAGAGAATGTTAACATATTAATGAGACTATTAATTTCTCTCTCTTGATGAATCCAATGGTTGATATATCTTCCTCTCATCTCTCATTTAAAAATTGCTCTCACTTGATATGCTCCCTATATATATATATATATATATATATATATATATATATATATATATATATATATATATATATATATATATATATATATATATATATATATATATATATATATATATAAAATTCATGGTATCACTTTGTTGTCGGTGAATGATAACATACAATGATACTTTAGGTTTTGAGGTATTTTAAAAGTTTGTTTTGCCCTAAGAATTGTCTCATTGTCCTTCCTAGAGCCAACAAAACTTCCTCTTTTAATATTGACCAGAACAATACTCTCCTGGCTACAATTACAAAGTAAGAAGTCTATCAAAATTTTATGAAAACGAAATCCAATAAATCCTCCTATGGTCTGGATGGGTTCCAACCCATTTTCTTTAAAATATTTTAGGAGAATATTGAGGATGGTATTTGGGAATTTATGAGGTCTAACTTCGATAGAGGTTACTAGATCCTCATATGGAAGAGTATATTATGATTCTGATTCTGAATTAGATAACGCACACACTTTTTAAGAAATTTTAGATCATTAAGCTTGCGTAGTGTGACATGTAAGTTGATTTAATTTTTTTTAGTAAATTTCCTTAGGCCAATCGATATTGTGAGCTCTATGCATAATGCTTCATTCTAGGTAGAGGTGCAATTGATAATGTTATTGTTCTCCAAAAAATTCATTTACCACTTACGTAAATCTAAGAAGAAATAAAGTGATGTTATTTATAAGCTTGATCTTGAGAAGACTTACGACATAGATTTTCTCTAGGACACCCTATAATACTTTGGATTTCCTAATGGTTTCATTTATTTGATCATAAGCAGTATATTTTCTACTTATATCCCTTTGATATGGAATGGGAGTAGAACTGAACAATTTAAACCTCTTTGTTTCCTTCGACAAGGAGGTCTTTTATCTCCTCATGTTTTTTGTTCTATGCCTGAAAAAACATGGCGATTTGATTAATAATTTAGATCACGAGGTTCAGTGGCAACCTTTACATATCACTTCCAATGGTCCTAAAATATCTCACTTGCTCTTCGTGTATAATATGTTATTGTTTACAAAGACAAAATATTTTCAAGCACGGCTCTTTGCAAACTTGTTAAAAAAATTTTGTTCTTTTTCAGGTCTAAAAGTGATTCTAGATACGTAAAGAGTTTACACCTCTAAAGGTTTCACCCAAGCCATTCAAGATGATCTTGATCAGTCCACTAATATATTTACCAATTTGTTAGAAAAATACTTGAGATTCAAAATGAAATACAAACGTACAAAAAAAAAAGATTTATTGGAAATCTATGATAATGCATCTTCAAAACTTACTTCTTGGAAAAGTGGACTCTTGAACAAACCAATGTGTGTTACCCTGGCCAAGTTTGTTCTTACTTTTTTATCTCGTTATAGTATGAAAAATTATTGGTTTCCTCAATATGTTTTTGAGATCTTGGATAAACCTATGGGGAGTTTTGTTTGGCATGGCAAGACTGGTCGATTTAGGCATATAGTTGGTTGGAACGATATTATTAACCCTACAAAT
This sequence comes from Vicia villosa, assembly GCF_029867415.1. Classification (NCBI taxonomy): domain Eukaryota; kingdom Viridiplantae; phylum Streptophyta; class Magnoliopsida; order Fabales; family Fabaceae; genus Vicia; species Vicia villosa. The sequence continues at coordinate 143,621,445 of NC_081185.1, read as the reverse complement.
TTAAGTGGTTTAGGGATTTGTCTGACCCGATTGCAAAATATTATTTTGTTAGGAAAACTTGCTTGGAGCTTAGTGCAATCAGACAAGAAACTTTGAATCTCATTTTTAGAAGATAAATTTCTCTATCAAGGTAATATGTCCCTTGATTATAACTATGCATTTTTACATGTTCGCTTCAGTCCCTCTCTAAGTTAGCATCAAACCTAATAATTTCCATACTTTCACCCTAAAAAAGCACCTAACAGGATTTATACACATCTTATATCACACAATAGAATGTTGAATGTCCTTCAAATCATCTATGTAAATTTCCATGGTTTTTCTATTTGTTTAGTAAACATGGCGTCTATCAGTCACTGGTAAATAGCTTTGGTGTTCATATAACTAAAGGGCATTACCTCGTTGTAATAATTGCAAGTGTTAGTCATGAAGTTGGTCTTAGGTAGGTGTAGAGGATTCATCTTGATTTAGTTATACCCCGAGTATGTGTCCATGAAATCGAGCACTTTGTAACTTTGAGCGCGTGAATCAATCTATCTATGTTGGCCGAGGGGTAAAGGAGCTTGGGGGCACGCCGTGTTAAGTTTGTCTAAGTTTGCATACATCTTCTATTTTCCCGAGAATTTTCTCACCATCACGACATTGTCCAACCATGTGGGATATTTGATCTTGCTTATAAAGTGTGCATCCTTTAACTTCTTCACTTTGATGACTATTCTCCATTCTTTTCTCATTTTTATTTCTTATGTATGGTGTAATTTATGGTAATATTTAGGGAGATATGATGTGGTATAACATCTGAGCTTATATCTGACATATCCCAGGGACTCCAACTCCAAGTGAATATATCCATGTTCTTCTAGGGAAGGTGGACTAATTTTTTCTACTCATACTCTTTTAAAGAGGTTTCCAGCTTTGTGCTTTGAATGCTTTGGAGCCCAAATTAGACTTCTTTAATATCTTCAGGGGAAACTAACATGTACTTTCTTCCCTCAGGTACAAGTTTACAAAGTTAGCATTGTGGGCATTTGGTCTTGGTGGCGGGTTTTAGCTCATTATTGCCCTCTTTATTTTGAGACTATCCTTGTTATAGTGTTTTGGAGGCACTTATTATTAAAAGTAGTTACTCTCGTAATATATTATGTTTACATATAATTACTATTCTTAATTCTATATAGATTTTCTATTATTTTTAATTTGAAAATTTATTAGCACAAATCATGCAGTGGAGGGTTACTTATAGTGGTACTTTACTGTATCATACTCTCACATCATCCCATCTATTATGCATGCAGATGAGATGATGTTGGACCTTTCGATGTTGGGGGACCTTTTGATGATGTGTCCCCGCCTTCACTCGGTGTGGGTGACCAACAATGCCAGCATATGATAGCAGTACTTATAGATAACCTCATGGGTTTGGTAAATTCAGATGGTGAGATTTATATTTTGACATTGTATATAGCACACATAGCCTGCAAGGGACCTATGTAAATTTATTATTTTCTATTACTCGTATATTATTTACATATTGCTGACATTTTAACTTAATAGTTTATTATATAATACTTTATCGCTTTCATTATTGTCGGATTAACATAACTTAACACAGGACAGATAATCATATTTTCTCAAATATGGTGATAGCACAATTCTAGATCAGGTGAAGGAGAAAATTGTATGTGCTTGGACCGATCAAGTTAGACAATTAGGAAAACAACAACTAACAATGTTGAATTTGCACATGATACACTGGAGAGTTGGTTGGAAAATAGTAAAGGTGATTTTTATAGAGGATGGAACACGGTGAACCAAATGATCCTAAATCAACATAATAAGAAACAAACACCTTTCGGTTGGAGCATTACTGTATTATAACATTGATTCAAAGACAATATTCTGTATTCACGGATGTTTGACAACATCTCTCGTGCGAAATTGAATTTTATTTATCACGAAGCCAAGTGAGCAGAGAAATTAATATCAGATGGTTCAAAATGTGGTTGTACACTTAGGAAGATGTGCAGTCTTCCATGTGCTCACATTAGATAACCATCTCTCTCACCATTGTTACCAAAGTTCATCCATGTTGAAGAGATGTAGCTTTTTATGCACATACACATTGAGTGGATTGGATTGTAGATGTTAAAGGTAATGGAAAATGTGGTTTTTGAGCTGTTTCAGATTTGCTCGGTAAAAGAGATTAGAACAACACATTCTTCTGCCATAAGCTTATACAAGAGTTGATAATGCATAGAAAATCATAAATCATATGCATTCTTATACGTAAAAAAATAATTTCAATGCATTTCTCAATGCTCTTATTCCTTGTGTTAGTGGTCTGGCGCAGTTCGAAAAATGGTTGTGTTTCTCATGTGTCATCTTATAGCAAGTGCTTGTGATAGGGTGTGTATTGATCTAACAAAATATGATTTCTCGTAAATATTTTTTTCCACTTTGGAGTAGGCCACCTTAAAATCCTTCCAGGGAGTCATATATCAAAGACATCACTAGAGTGGATGACACATCTCACAGAAGAGGATGAAACTTGGTCAGATCACTTTTTAGAAAGGATGGAAGAGTTCACCAAGTTAGGCGAGATTGAAAGAGAATCAAATAAGGAAAAGTCAAAGACGGCACCACCCATAAAAATAGATTTAGTTGATGACATGTTTTGATGCTTTTTAGTTTTTATCTTATAATGTATTTAGATGGTGACTCGTTTAATGTAAGTATTCTTGACACCATTTGATATATATATATATATATATATATATATATATATATATATATATATATATATATATATATATATATATATTAATTGTACAATAATTAGAGTCATTTTTAAGAAAACTTACTTTTTCAAGCTCTAAACACAGGCTCTGCATAAAAGCAGGTTCTGTATGAAAATCGTGGCGTTTTTGGAGAATGAACATGTTCACAAAAATATACCACATTAGAATAAACATATATTGGCATGTCCCATTGGTTTACTTCAACGGTGTGAAGCCATCACTTGAATTTAAGGTCACATAGTAGAACTCTCTTGTAAATCTGAAATTCATACTAAAAAATCTCCTACAATACTCAGACAATCAAAAAATTATGAAACTCGTGTACCGCTCACCCTCAATTGACAACGAATAAAAGATTTAATACAACAAGTTGGAGTTGAAGATAGAAGAATATTTAAAGGTTATGTGGAATACATTTAACCGTTACGAAATAAATGATTTGATTAAAGTGGATACGACAATTGCAAAATTGATCGAAGATATTCTAATGATATTGTAACGTCGTGATAAAATATAATGTTAAATTTATGCTACATATTTATGTTACGATTATCTATGAAATGTTACGTATTTTGATATTAAATTAAATTTGTCTTTAACATTTTGCGTCAATTTGTTACTGGATTGTGGTTTAAACTTGCAGAGTGTCTTACGGAGATGTGTCTCCATAAAATTCATTAAATTTCGAAAAAAAGGATTTACCGATATGCACCTCTGAAATAACCATAATAAGAATACGGAGATGCATCTCCGAAAATATATTTAAACAACATGGGATGGCTCACCCAAAAAAATGTGAGAGTGGTTAAATTGGATAAAGATATACACCTCTAAAATCTTGAGACATTTGTGACTTTTAACAAATACCATAGAGTGGAATGTTTATGTGGAATGTTTCTTCAAAGAAGTTGTGTTTGGTTGTAAATTGGTCTTGGTTCTTTTGCGAACATCTCTGATCATGAAATAATCTTAAAATTGAACACACCCGAACACCCTCCCTAAACAATTGATGTTCTTCTTTTATTTATTTCATTAATTTTATCATAAATGACCTTTGATGTATGTTAATTTTCAATGTTAAAGGAATTACGTTAAAGAAAAACAAACAGTGAATAATTTATCCAGAATCACTAAACATCATTGAGACTTATCTCTAATCGTGAAATAATCTTAAAATTGAACACACCCGAACACCCTCCCTAAAAAATTGATGTTCTTCTTTTATTTATTTCATTAATTTTATCATAAATGACCTTTGATGTATGTTGTATGTTAATTTTCAATGTTAAATGGATTACGTTAAAGAAAAACAAACAGTGAATAATTTATCCAGAATCACTAAACATCATTGAGACTTATCTCTAATCGTGAAATAATCTTAAAATTGAACACACCCGAACACCCTCCCTAAAAAATTGATGTTCTTCTTTTATTTATTTCATTAATTTTATCATAAATGACCTTTGATGTATGTTAATTTTCAATGTTAAATGGATTACGTTAAAGAAAAACAAACAGTGAATAATTTATCCAGAATCACTAAACATCATTGAGACTTTTTACATCGAAGGACACGGTTCTGGTAAGGTATTAGACACAACTGTGAACACATTGGAGTTGGTAAGGTGTGGTTGTGGTGGTGATTACAAATATTGCACATTTATTCTAGAATGATCAAAATCTCCTCTAACATACCATTCTTGAGGGAGTCATCCATGGCGAGTGGCATGCACTTTCATTATGAGCTCAACGAAGCTGTGCAAGGTCATGACCAGAAAATGATGTGTAAATAAGCAGAGTTTAAATTGATTTCCACATGCAATACATTATACATTGCTTCCCAATAAGGTTCTCAATCCAGATACACAATAAAACATCTATTACATTTGAGAAACTATGTGAATACAACAGAGTATTTGTTAGACTTTCTGTATAAATAGCCCCCTTCCCTTTCAGAAGAGATCGTCCAACAATAAACAGGTAGGTATGAAGTATCAAAACCTTGTTATCAGTAAAGTTAGTGGAGAGCATATCTGATTGATGGTGGAGCCTGTTCTTAACCCCCTTTCCTTGGCTCCTCATGCTTGCAATATCTTCGAGCAATCTTATTTTTGCAAAGGTCTGAGTCAGACCAAAAGAATATAGCAGCAGTGGCCTGATTGCTAACTCAGACTAAAAGATAAAGGAAAGTTTGGTCATGACCAAAGTCAATTTCAACCGAACCAAGAATAGGAGTCATTGTTGGTTACCTGCAAAAGCAGTTTTAAGCCTTTTTTCACACCATCATGAAACTTGGGTCTAACAAGAATGGGAAGGGATGTCATTTATATTCCGACCAGACAAAGGAACACAGATGCCCTTTGTCTAGGTAAACTCTTACCATCGAGAATAGGAATCTCCATATGTGCTCCAATGTCCATATCGTCTGCTATAACCTCTATCATAGGAAGATCTATAACTATCGGATGATCTTCCATTCCCATAAACGTCTGAAGATCTCCTGCAGGCGCCACCTTTGTTACTTTGTTTATAAAGTTTCCTTATGTCCTCTTCCATATCATACTCCGAGCGCTGTGATAAATGAAAGAAAAACTTGTTAGATTTTTTATTAATTATTAATAATGACTCTTGATAAAAATTAAGAAACTGAACTAGTCTAAACTTCAAACTTCCCAGACTAAGCAGAAAAATGCAAAACAAAGGAGAAAACTCTAGTATATTTATACAAAATTCTGATTTTCCCAATAGACAGAGCCACGGGCTCATTTCACAATTAATGAATCCCATTATATGTCTTGCCGAAAACAGAAAATATCATAACAAAATTTCCTTACATTTTCTAGACCCAAAAAAAAAAACCGTACACCTTATACTAAAATAGAAGAACAAAATTATGATGGACAATATAAGTTTAGAAAACTAGTCTACCTTTAAATTCATACAACTTTAAAGGACCTACTTGTCGACTAATTGAGTCAGCTTTGTTTGCACAGATATAGTAGCATATGACATGAACTTGAAATTTAGTGTTTTTAAGATGCGAGTGAACTTAAGCATTGCTACATAGACTGCGTACAAGCCATTCAATTATTATTTATCGTCTATCTCTTGCTCACTCAGCTCGCATTTTCAAACTAAAATCAACAGTGCATTCAGAGGAATAAACAGTCAGTTTTTTTGCATACAACCTTGGCAGGGTCTGAAAGTACAGCATATGCCTCTCCAATCATTTTGAAAAGCCTATCAGCATCCTTGTGCACCTCCTGAGAAATTTCTTTCCAGAAAACACCTTCATCCCCAACTTCACTTCTTGCCAACAACTGACCAGCCTAGATTCAAGCCAAACAAATAAATTTTCCCAACATAAGTTTTGAAAACTACATATATGGTTTAACCCTTGTACCAAAAGAAAATAGTGAAAAGAAATAGTTATACTAAGGTAACTTAATACAGACATAGAAAGGCTCAAACCTTGTCAGGATGATGTCTGAGAGCTGCCTTGTGATATGCTTTCTTGATATCAGCTGCTGTATCAGCTGGTTTAATACCTCTGGTGTTGTTGATATTGAAAAGAACATAATTTAGAATTTGAACCTTTAAATAAGTAAATATCATACAATGGAAAAAGTTTCTTGTGCAATTTTTATATGCTAAAATGTGTGATACAACAAAGTTGTTCTATGGGATGGTATATTATATTCTAATGGGATGGTACATTATATTTTAATGGGAAGGTCATTCACATTTGTTCAAACTAACTTTTCTGCTTTTAGATAAAGTGAATTGACCTTCTCCTACTTATGTCTCAAATGGTTCCTAGTCTAACTCGCTACATCAGCGAATTTGAGGTGGATCATAAATACCTTGAAATTCATTTTTACTGTCGTGCCGGTACAATACCGAAACAGTAGCCTAAACAGCCTCGCGAATTGAAAATAGGTACAGTGTCAACTATTACAGCTCCACAAAATGAACTCTCTTTTTATGGCCCTTTGTGGTAGAAATCTGCTTACACTTAAAAGGTCACCTGAACTATCTACAATGGAAGGAATGGTCAAGTATGAGCCTAGAACAAGGTCAAGGTGCAGCCTGATCAAAACAGAAGGAAGGTTGTTTGTAAACCAGTAGAGTTCCTATATCTCTAGCTTCAATCCTGAAGATGTGTATCTTTGACAAGGAGAATGAAGGAAAAACATAGGACTAGGTATCAGGGACAATATAAATTCTCAGAGGATTGGACAAATTGCACACAGGCTGGACTTACCTGCAGCAGCAGCACTTACCTGCTACTTCTGGGGCCAATGTTTAAGAAATTCATCTCTACCACAACTGTCAGTAATCCCTTACAACCAGTTCAGTTAGAGGACTGGGAGCTGAGAGTTCAACCACTAGATTCTCAGCTACCAACCAATATAGCAATTTAGAAGGAGCTCCAAGTATACTTATCAAATGGAAAGCGTTTCCTAATTAAGAAAATTCATAGAAATCCATGACTTCCACACAGGACTAGTTTTCCTGCATTTCACACAGGGAACAAGGAGAAAGCATTGGGAGCAGGTGTAAGCGAGGAGTACTGCTTAGAAGAGCTATATTGTGAGGGTGTATGTGTAGAATTCCAGGGATCAAAGTTCCGCATCGGCAGGGGAATTTGTCTCATTGGGGCGGTACCTAATTGTGAATATAATGATTTGGATAGAAGCATGGTCCTCGATATAACATTATGGCGAAAGTTGATCCATGAAGCCGACCCCGCCTAGTGGGATAAGGCTTAGTTGTTGTAGTTTGGGGCAGTACCTAATTGTGAATATAATCACAAGGGGAAAATTCTACGGTAAAGCTGCGGAGAAATCTAACTGGAAATAGAGTGGAGGGGGAGGGCAGGAGGCACTGACTGCAGCATAGACAGGAGAAATCATGGTGCCTCAAAAGCCCAGTTAACTTTTTGCTTTGTCCCATTGTGAATTCATCTATATGACTGCTGATATCAAACTGGCATCAGTGGTTATATGAAAATATTACTGTATTATAAGGGAAGTATTAGAGTGACTACATTTTTTCAGTACAATCTGAACCAGTTTCTATCATGCACATGCTAGCATCCAAGGCGAATGAGAGTAGGCTCAATTAGTGGGTGAACTACGTCAATGCCATGGTCTTGGGTTCATTTCATGCAAATTGTCCTACATTGATGATAGGTAATCTATAAATACCACAGCAAGTCTTTCTTGAGGCTCGTGGGTTGTGGCATGCCTTGGCATAAAAATGGACTAACCTCTCTAAAACTTTTGTAAGAACACGAGAAATACGACAACAGTCAACATAAGAGTTTTCCTTCAGCTCTAGGCCAGAAGGGCCACTTAGTCCTTTTACATTTCCCCGTTTAAACTTTTGATATGCAATATGCATGCAGTTATGCAAATAATCTTATTTGAGGTTACACCCAATGTTTTAAAAACCGGACCGGACCGGCCGGTCGGATCGGTTGGACCGGGAACCGGACCAGCATCCGGTCTGGTCTGATCACTCGATCGCTCTTGACATTGAACCGGAAGAAAACCGGGAAAACCGGATGGAACCGGAAAAAACCGGAAAACCGGTGGTTCAAACAAACCGGCGGTTGCTTAGCAGATGTTATTTTTTTTTGAATTTTTTTTACTCAAAACGACATCGTTTTGATTTTTTCAATTAAAAAAATAAAGAAACAAAATGTTTGTTTCTTTTCTTCACATCCCCACGTTAGCAGCAAGGGTTTCTTCATGAAAAAAAATAGCAGCATGTGACGCTGGAACCACCGCCGCCGCCGTCTTCAGTTGTTCCACCGTCGACGACTACACAAACAACCGAAGATCCCCGCCGCCGTCTGGGTATGTTCTTTAGTTTTTAATTTTGATTCTGATATTTGATAAAACCAGGGTTGGTTCATGAAAAATGGGTTTGATTCTGAAAATATCAATGATTGTTGATGTTATTATCATGAAACGGCTTAGATAAACACGATATGTGTGTTTGTTTATGAAATTGAAAGTATATTCGTGGCATTTTATAAACCAAATGTTGAATGTGGGATGGAATTTTACAAGTTTTTAATTTTATATTCGTGGCATTTTATGAATCTGGGTATGTTCTTTAGTTTTTAATTTTGATTCTGATATTTGATAAAACCAGGGTTGGTTCATGAAAAATGGGTTTGATTCTGAAAATATCAATGATTGTTGATGTTATTATCATGAAACGGCTTAGATAAACACGATATGTGTGTTTGTTTATGAAATTGAAAGTATATTCGTGGCATTTTATAAACCAAATGTTGAATGTGGGATGGAATTTGTGCCACGTTTTATACTATCTACTGTCTATCCTAGAAGCTTCATTCATTCATCATTCATGTCGCCAGAAAAAGGACCGTATTTTATATTTGGCATTTTATTTAGATATATGTGTGTATTGTTTTCAACTTACATAAACTACAATTTCATGAACTTCTTTGGCACCTACATTATATGAGATGATATGTCTTTGACTTTTTCCTTCTTGTAAATCTTGTTTTTATTTTAATGCTTTTTAAATTTGTCGTAGGTTGTTGCTAAGAAAAAATATTTGTTTCATACATCCCTACCAAAAATTCTAGATTAAAGTATTATGTTTTTTTAATTATTTTTAGTAAAATTGTAAATGTTATAGTGAGGTCTATTTTTGATATTGAATGATCCGGTTCGACCGGTTTTATACCTATATAGTCCGGTTTTATATCTATATAATGACCGGTTTATAAACCGAGTTATCCGGTTTAATCATGTGGTTCGACCAGTGACCCAATGGTTCGACCGATTAACCAGTGACCCAGTAACCTTACCGGTTTGATGACCGGTCCAGTTTTTAAAACATTGGTTACACCAACTTAGAACACTTCCTATTTTTTCTCATCTTTCTAAGTTGCATAGTCACAAAAATTCTGCCATCCACTGAGGTTCTCAACTTAAGGGAGACTTTTCCTCTGACGCTAGGCATGAAAGGCCACTTAGTCATTATACATTTCCCCATTTAAACTTTTGATACTCATACAGTTATGCAAATAGCCTAATTTGAGGTATAACAGCAACTTAGAACGCTTCATAATTTTTCTCATCTTTCTAAATTGTATCTAAATTGTAGTCACAAAAGTTCTGGCACTGCTAAAGATAAACCCCAGTGTGTCAGCCACGGGAGATTCTGACACATTCAATTTGTGAAATTGTCCATGCAACTTCAATTGAGGTATCTAGATAAGATATATAGAGGAGATTAACCCCCGATTGAATTAAGAACTTACAAGATGAGATAAAAGTCCAAGGGGGTCCTCATTTTGGCTTGATCTTCCACAGTAAGCAGACGTTGTTGAGCTTGCCTTGATTCTTTGCCACCAGTTGATCCGTTTGGAGATTCAGAATGTTTGGCCTTTTCATTGGATTGAGATCCAAGAACAGAAATAAGTCTCCGGATGTCACAAGCTGCTTGTTCATAATCTCTAACCATCTCATGCAAGGTGGCTCTTCTAGAAATTGCCTGCAAAACTAGACTAATTAGATTCCCAAATCCCTATTTAAGTTCCTACTTCTTAGTAAATTAGAAACCAAAAATTTACCATATTCAATGAAACAGCAATACAAAATTTCTGTCAGTATTTCAAATTGCTTCCAAATTTTTTACAAGTAAAGCTAGCATATAGGAACAAAATTAAAAGATGCAATCAGGATTTTAAATGAGCGAAGGGACTTCAGAAAGAAATACCTTTGCATAATTTCCATCAAGGGCCATAGCCATGCTGCAGTCCGCAATGGCATCCGCTATTTGGCCTGAAGCTTGATGTGCAGCAGCACGGTTGCCAAAACATATTGCTGCAAAAGGGCGTGATTTGATATTACTAGATAAAGCAGCAGTGTAGTTCTCCACTGCTTCTGTATACTTTCCCAATTTGAAGTTCTCATTTCCTGCTTTCTGTTAAGAATAATAAAAATAATAATAATAATAATAATAATAATAATAATAATAATAATAATAATAATAATAATAATAATAATAATAATAATAATAAGGATAAGGACCAATATACAGTTAATAGGAATAATACTAGTAATTACCTGAAACCGGTACAAATCTATAAATGATTCGAAAAAAGACTGAGAAGCTAACATACTTATTGTTAATGTATAGATCTGAATTAATAGGGATCCAGAAGCTAAAATTACTGTATTTGTCATATCAAAATGTAAAACAGAATACTAAGAAATATTCCCACTTCTCAAGTAGTAAAATAATTTTCCAACAGAGAACTACAAAATGAAACTTCATTTGGTTGCCTTTTCTTATATAGAAATTCTGTTATAATTAAGAAATGGAATATTTAATAGTAATATTTCATAAGAACATGGAAAAAATCTAGAATCCAGAGTATACAGAACGCCCGATAAGCCTCTAAACCTGAGGCCCCCAACTCCAAGACGTTTAAATAATTTTCATTTGTAATCATGAATGCATTAAGGAAGATTGATATCTAATATTTACCCTGTGATCTAGAAGGTCTTGTATTGTAGCAGCTAATGACAGCAACTCTTCAATGTTATCAATCACACACCTGCATGATTGAAATGAGCATAAGGCATCTCTAGTATTTGAAAAAATAAAATGTATCAAGATTGAATAGCGAATTGAAAATCAGCCTTGCATGATAAAAGATTGAATTACTTGTCATTGACAGATGCTGTTTGCTGTAACTTTTCAATAACATTAAGTGATGCATCAAGCCTCCCCAAACGAAAGTAACACTTAGATATAAATGACCATCTCCACATTTTTACACTTAAGTAACTATCATGCATAGAATTGTTCGCACTGTTTGCCAAGGCAAAATTCTTTTCAGCAAGATTCAGACTCTGGTCACATAGCTGAATTGCTGCATCATACTTTTGCAGCTGCAAGTTGTCACCATAAATAAACAGCAACTATTATCAGCCATATTATACAAATTGTTTTAACAAAACAGCAACAATAACAAAAAAAAATTAGATAAAACATTAAGATGAAGGGAGCAAAGAACTGGGTTAGAAAATACCAGATAGAGAGCATCGGCCTTCATTTGGAGCAATCTTTCTGAGTATAAACTCTTCGACAATGCCTTCGTAAGTAGTTCTAAAGCAGAACCACCTGCATCAGAAGTTCTCTCCTTCAAAAGTTTAGCAGCATCATTCATACACTTCGCCACTTCCTGTTAATGAGGATAACACTTATTAGACATCTCTAAAATGTATGTACCTTGTGAGAGCAACAAAATAAGAAAGAAGAGCAGAGTTTAAGAGCAAATGCTGTGGGACTGACTAATAATAGATCAAGTGTTGGTAATATAATAGAACCTGAATGTCATGGCTGGAATCTAGGAAGAATTCCCTTTGATTACAGAATAATGACAGCACTTTGAGAGTCTACCTACCTACTTCCCAGTATAAAAGCCCTACTACTTTCAAATGACATGATGCCTACTTTATAGTCTAAATCCTTCCTCCCTATTTATAGGCAACATGCCTTAATTATTTCATCTAACTAACCCGGCCTAAGTAAAAAGACAATTAACTAGCATTTTAACTAACAGTAACAGGCCTGTTAATATGCTCCCCCTAAACATTCACCTTTGTCCCCAAGGTGAAAGATTATGTTAAACCACAGATATGTGGATAGGACCTGAGATGAGAAGATTGATTTGGGTGTCTAAGTAATATGAATATTTTATTATAATTTGCTACTAAAATAACAATAAAATATTCATATTATTTAGACACCCCAAATCAATGTTCTCATCTTTAATCCTATCATATGTAGACTCCAATATTTCTTGCAATCCAGTGGCTTCCATAAAATTCCCTACAGGTGAAATTTTCCTAGATCATTTGATGAGAACAAACTGGTATTAAGGGAAAATTGAAGAAGAAAACAAGAAATTGAGAATTCCTTCGCATGCAACTCTAGGAAGAACCGAGAGTGTCTAACAAATTCTGAGTTATCCGTAAGCACTTCACAACTCCTATATATAGAGCTCACCCCTACCCCTTTACTAATTATTAACACCAATAAACCAGAGACTTGTTAAGATCTATGAAGCACGGACACCCCGAATTTGACTCCGACACTGACACGGCGACACCGATAATAATTTGAAAAAATGAAGAAATTGAATGTAATCACAAGTGTCGGTTCAAGTGTCTGATACCGACACGGATACGGACACGCATTTTTCAGAGGTGTCGGTGCTACATAGGTTAAGATCCATAACTAACCTAAATAACAGATCATGATATTAAGCCTTCAAGAAAAGAAACAGTCATGCAAATTGAAAAATTGCAACAAAAAAAAAAAGAATTATCATAAAAAAATTTTAGAGTAGTGTTAATTAATCACATAAAAGAATCATTGGAAAACCTGAGCTTTCTGTAAACCTTCAGCTGCTTCAACTGTTACTCTCCGATCCAAACACACAACTTTACCTGATTCCAAGCACTTGTTATAGCACCGCTGAGCATTCTCAACATCCCCTAGCAAAAGGTGGCAGCTGGAGAGGCAAACCACATGCCATTATGTATGAGAAGAAAAAACACTGTATTTTGAATTTTGAAATTAAACAATTACAAACAAAGCCCTTACTTAGCAGCTCTAATCTGTACTTTCAGAAAGGTGGGGTCCAGAGAAGATGCTATCATGCAATCCTCTAGAGCTTCTCTAATCCTTCCTAGAGCCATACGTGTTGCTGCACGGTTGCTATAGCAGAGTAAAAGAGGCTTAATGCAGGATCCTGATCTTTTATTGGAAGGAACAGAAACTATTCCTTGTGTGTAGCATTCCTCAGCTTTAGAAAGATCCTTAGCTTTATGAGCACGGTTCCCCCTAGATAAAATAAAGGAAGCTCGTAAAAATAACTCAATTACAAAAACATCTTACAGAAATCAGAATAGCCAAATATCAAACAAAAATTAAAATGTAGTTGAAAATACTGGATTTTTCAGGGTCAGAACCTGAGTCTCCATTGGTAACAGGCTGCTTGAATTGTATCTGATGACGTATCGCCCTCTTCCTCGAACTGATTATTCATGTGAGACCTATCTGTCACATCAGAATGTGATGACATGTTGGCCGTAGTAAGTGGTGAAAATTGTAAAGAAGATACAGATTTTCCATTCACATTTGGAGAGATGACAAATGAGTCACGACCAACTTTCCCCCTAAATTTCTTCTTCTGCTTAGGCCTAAATAATGAAGAAATCTCTACAGTGGACCCTGCTGAAAATGAAAAATCTTTCTCCTTCAAATCACCCAGACCATTATCAAAACAAAACATTTCAGACTTTTTCTTTTCAGAGTTTGAGGTGAAGTCAACCCCGGCATCTTCCGAAACACCGGCAGTACTACTGCTACTGAACACTTCAGTTTGCATCTTAGGCCAGATTATTTCGGGGCCAGAAGAAGGAACATCACCTAAAGAAGAACCTCCATAACAGGACTCGTCATTACCAAGATCTCTACATCTCTGAACATCTGAGTTGATGTATTCTCTTCCTATAGCAGCCGAACATTCGTCTTTTAAATCGGTAGGAATTGTTGAGTGAAGAACATTTAATTCTTCTGAAGCCTTTACATCTTCATCTTCTGCCGAGGCTTCTTGATAGGGAGAAAAATCCATCGGAGAGAAGCCGCCAGAAGACTCGGGGGTTTCAAGTGAACAGCTTTCCTTTGGCAAATGGTCCAGCTTTGTCTGTTTCTTATTCAAGGAACGTGACTTCAATTTTTGCCTCGTACACTTTGATCCTTTTTCTTTGGAAGATTTACTGTTTTGTGTGGATTGAACTTTTTCATTTAACTTACAAAATAAGTTTTCTTTAAAACTAGAAGGATCCCATGTCGGGGGTTTAAAGTCCGTATAAGACTGTTCAGCTCCATTCACTTGGGCATCTTCAGACACTTGAAATTCTGGAATTTTGCCACATTGGAAATCTTTGGTCCCGTCCTGACTAGTGGATGTCTTAGAACAAGGTATTCCAGTGGCTGCAGCATCCCGGGCGTTACCATCAGCAGTTCCATTTTGAACATCATTTGTTCTGCAATCTTCAGTATATTGGCCACCAATATTCTCAAAATCATCATTAGCATGCAACTGTTGACCTCCAGTAGTATTAGATCCTGAACTAACACTGAAACAGCTAGAAACATTGCCACTTCCTCCAAACACAAAACCATTGCTACTATGTACATGTGAATTTGTCGAATGACTAGGAATATGGACACCCTCAGGATGGTTGATGTTCAGCTTCTTTATCTCATCTACTACTTGACGTACATGAATGCCATTATAAGTAGAAGAAATACCATTAGTACTTCCATTTCCATTCTTAGACTTAATATCATTACCCAAATTACCACGCTTATCAGCATCATTACCAAGATTACTGTATGTTTCTGTCTCGGCATGAAAAACACAGCTTCCATTATCCAAACTTCTCATGCTGCCAACAGATTCCTGCTTTTCTACATTAAAACTAGACATTTTAACACCTCTATTCATGTCCCCAGAAGAATCCTTCTTTCCAAAAACAAATTCATTTTTACATTCCCTCTCCCCACCATCATCAACCCCCGAATTCCCCACAGGTATAGTAGGTTTAGGTTTTCCCTTTTCTGTATTCAAACTAGAAGGATTGTCGTTTCTACCAGCACTAAAAACGAACCCTGTAACATTAACCTCCCCCTTCTCCCGTTCCGAATTTAACTTCTCCCGTTCCGAATTTAACTTCTCCCTTTCCTCACCAGAAACTTTCTTCCCCTCATTCTCACTACTCTTTTCCTCTCCGTCAAAAAGTGAATCCAATTTAGCATAAATTTCATCAGCATTAAACACAAATTCCACACTACCACTTTTCCTAACCTCTGTTTCTTTCTCCTCCTCCGAATTTTTCAAATCCCTAACAGAATCAGAATCAACCTTCCTAGCACCAAAAACAAAACCCTCGCTACCGTTCATACCAGTCTCACAAGTATCGGAACCACTACATACCTGATCAGAGCGAAAAGGATTGAAACCGGTGACTGCGGATGCGGTTCTGCTCCTCGACCTTGTGGTCTGAGACGCTGATTGCTTCCTCAGTTTCGCCAGTCTCGGCCGCGACCGTGCACGTGCGGTGGAGGCAGGAGGTTTGATGGCGTCGGCATTGAAAGGAGCGAAGTGAATAGGAGTAGGAGTATGTGGAGTTGTATCGGCGGAGGAGTTGATCGGCGCCGGCGACATTGGTTGGAGAATCGAATTGGGATGAGTAGGGTTTTAAAATTGAGTTGTGGTGCGCCAAGGGATTGTGAGTTCAAATTGGCACTCTCCCACACACGGAAATGGAAATTATTGAATATAAATCAGTTTTTGTAATATTTGTAATTAATTAATTAATTAATCTAGGTGGAGTGAAGGAGCGTTGGTTCGGTTCTGTTTTGGAAAAAGAAGTAGCGAAGGAAGGAATAGTATTTGATCGAGGGTAAAAGATTAAGGTAAAGCAGGTTGTAAAATAATATTATACTGTTGTTTAAGTAGAAATTTATTATTCAACGACTAATTAAAAATATTAAGATTATTTTATTAATAAAAAATTATTAGTATTCAATTTAGATGTTTATTTTATTTTTTATTTGTTTTATTTTTGATTCATAGAAGTTTTTTAATCAATTCAATGATTTTATTCAATGTTTTATTTTTATTGATATTGTGTTAATATTATAATATTATTATTAAATTAAATTAGATATTATTATTGGTTTTTATTAAATATTTTTATTGTTATTTTGTAAATAAATATTATACTTTTTAAAAAAAATTAAAAAAGTTAAAAAATAATCTAAAAAATGAAATTTTATTAATATCAATTGGTAGGAGAATGATAATTTTTTATGAGAAATCCTGCAAAGGACCCATATATCAAATATAACACTTTTATTATTTAGAAATAATAAATTTTTTTAAAATACAAATTAGTTTTTAATGAGTTTTCAATCGGATTTAGTTATCTTTATCACTAAACAATTGATAAAGATAATAATTATGAATTATTTTAAAAAAATGTGTGAATGACAATATGTTAAAAGTATATTTAAAATAGCATGAAATTATAGTTACTTTATTATTTTTTTAAGACAAAATCCATTGAATTAAAAAATATATATTATTTTTTACTTTATTCAAATCTTATAATTTATTTATTATCTTTTTCCCTTACTCTTTTTTTATCAAAATTTTATTGAATCTTTTCAAATTTTAAAAAATTATAAAATATTTTGATACACATTAAAATTTTATTTTATTCAATTAATAATTTTTATAAAATATAAATAAATCTTGATTATTTAATTTTTAATAAATCCAAAACAATATAATTTTATTATATATATATATATATATATATATATATATATATATATATATATATATATATATAATTCAATTAAAATCTATCACTTATTTTACATTTGGATTTTCTATGAAATAGATTATGTAAGACTTTTTTAAGAAAAAAATCATTACTGCATTAATCTCACTCAAAACCTTGAGACTTCTTATAATCATTCATTGAAATTTTTTTGTCGTTACCTTTAAATATTGAGTGTCTAAGAGTTTTTTTTCTTTAGTAAAATATTTGTGCGAAGGTTCCGTCTGGTTGATGTACTAAACGTCATAATTTTTCATTGATAATCTAATTTTTCAGTTGTGAAATTGTATTATTGATCATAGACATTCAAAAATTCACATATGATAATATGCATCATCTATGATGCATTGATCCAAACATTAATTTAAAAAACAATGGAAATATAGCTAAACATAATGGCTAATGTACTAATTATAATCTTGAAAAGGCAATATGTTAGTTTTGTTATTTTGTTTAGTTGTAATTTCTTACATTAAAAATGTTAAAAGAAAACATGTTTACACTTCTCAAAATATTTTTGTCATCAAACTGAATTTGAGACTCCGTCGTAAGACTTCATCATTGTAGCAATAAACTCATAACTTATTTTTCCATCCAACAATTGCATGAAGAAATATATTATATTGGTTCCAATTTCCAAAATGCAGAATCTATAAGTATGTGGTGTTTCAAAGATGCATAACTTTGTCATGTGGGAAAATAAAGCATAAACAAACATTCATTGAAAAATTTGACCAAAAAGTGAAACATACCAATCATCAAAGATGTCCATTTAAGCAACAAATAAACAAGTGTAGTTCATGGAAATATTTCAAAAGTCAAATTCACATTCTTTAGAAGAAAAATATACAACAATCGTGTATTTATTTATTTTTTGAAGTTAAATAATCACATGTAATAAAATGATTATAGTCTACTACTAATATAGGAAAGTTAATACCTCATATATTTACATGTTAATCCTTAACTAATCAAAAGATTAATCAAAATTTTAGGATAAAACAGTCATTAGGGAGTTTTAAAATTTTAAAAATATAAATTATTCAAAGTAATAATTATGATGTTGTATAATTATTACTATTCGCGTGAATAAATGAGTAGATGAGGATAATTCCAACCATTATACACTTTTGGTATTCACGTGAAATTTTTTTCTCAAAAATACTTCTCTTTCCAATGCATTAGGCGGCTATACTCATTTATTACAATTCATCAAGCGTGCAAATTATGTTTAGGGTTACATCCATCGCCCTTTCACATTCATCCTCTATATTAATTCCCCCATTTCATCCCCCTTTCAATCAGTCCATCCCTCTTTCAATTTCCATCGCCCTTTCTCATCAGTATTCCAACTGTTCCCCAGGTTTCTATTGCAGAAAAATGTCTCGCAGAAATGGAATTGTAATTTTGTGGATTATCTATCATTTTTTTTCGAATTGAGACTAGAATTGTAATTTTGTGGATTATCTTTATAAAAAAATGTAATCTTTTTCCTTTTTGATGTGTTAGAAATGGTAGAAAGTCTATTTTGTTCTCATCGATTGGATTCGGAACCGTGATATTGGGGTTTCGTTACTGTTACGATTTTCGTTGTAGATGTGGTTGGAAGTTTCGACGGCTAAACAGTGATATTGGGATTTCATTACGATTTTTGTGGCAGATGTGGTTGAAAGTTTTGATGACGGGTAAGTGTATTTTGGTGATATCTTGTATATCGTGATGTAGGTTCTTGGTGCCGTCCATGTCGCGCCATGTTCCAGTATTTCTCAACAACGGATTATGTTGATGGCGAATGATGGACAGTAATTGAAAGCAACCAATTATGTTGATGACGAATGATGGACAGGAATCAAAAGCAATGCACTCACGGAAATGTTAAAAGATTTAATGGTTTTGACTAAAAATAACTTATTATAGTTGAGAAGGTCTTTGACTTCTAAGAAAAAGAAGAAAAAGCCATTTTGTTCAAATTTATTCAAATAATATCAATATAAGAAATGTAAAGTCTCTGTTAATTACATTCTAATCATAATTAAATCAATAGATTAACCAGATTTTGAGGGCATAAGGGTCATTAAGTATTTTAAATTATTAAACTAAATTAATCAAAATAATAAAATTCAATAATAGTCAATAATTAAGAAGTTTGAAATATTACATTTAATGAGGCCAATTAACATCGATACACTCATTGTTACTCACAATGCATTCATATACCAGATTTATTTCCTTTTTTCTTGAAACAATGTATCGATGCAATTGGACTGGGGAAGATAAATTCTCAGGAACACGTAAAGCCACCTCCCTTACCAAAGCAAACCCTAAACCCTACCATTATAAGTATTACTTCATACACACTAGATCATTTCATCCGAACCGTCTCAAGCTACATATCATTTCAAAGGTTCATTATTTAGTTTTTCATACGATAATAAAGGCACCATTGTTCATGCTTCCTTTCCCATTGCCGTTGTTTCTGCTTTCTCTCTCCTTTTGTGTAGCTACATAAAATATGTAGCATACGACATGCGGCATAAAAAAGTATTTCAAAGACCATTTGATGAACACCGGCAGATCCATACATTTCATTTTAAGCATATACTACACCTGTTATTTTTCTGTTTTTTATCGATCATTGGTGTTCTTTTGCTGAATTGTTCGATTGACGATGTTGATTTAAGTTATTGTTATTTTCGGTTGTTGTATGTATGAGTACTTCTTTCATCTTATAAATACTACTTATACTCATTGCATATCCATATAGGTTATTTCGATTTCAAATAAGATTTAAACTCATTGCATATCTATATTTGTCGTTTCGATTTCAAATAAGATTTATACTCATTGCATATTCATATTTGTCGTTTCAATTTATGTATAATTTTGTTCAATTTACTTATGTATGACATTGTTCACTTCTCAATATGTGAAAAACCTATTCCTATCTCTCTTGCCTATGATATTGAATTTGCAGATATTTGAAGTCACGACCTCCCTTTTTTTTTCAATCATGATTTGAAAAAAGAGAACAAAGTATGACAAACTGTTATTTTTTGTTGTGAGACTTTTGGATTTTCAAAGAGCATGGTGGTCAAGAGGTTGTGATCTGAAATTTTGTGGAGTAAATTTCTGCATTGAATATGCTTTTGCGAAAAGCGGAGAATCGTTCTTTACTGAGTTCTATTGTTGATGATGTTGTTTGCGTATGGTGAGAAGAGTTGAGGGATTCACGCTTTTTGGAGAATGAGTGGGAAGAATAAACCCATGATGTTTCATTTATTTTTTTATTATTAATTTTTAACTGCTCTTTTTAAAAAAATAGTCAAACAATTAATTATTATAATTATTTGGATGGAGAGATTGAAAAATATGGTGCGGAGAGATTGAAAAATATGGTGCGGAAGTGAGTCACTGTTTTCACGTGAATTGATTGTTGTGTTGAAAATTTCAATTTTTTTCTTTCTTTAGATTTTTTATAATATATTTTTTTTAAATAAAAAAAAGAAGTAGAACGAGAGATTTGGGAAGGGTTCTCCCCATTTGGCTTTCTTTTTTTTCTTCTTCTTATTTTTTATTTTTTTTATTATTAATATTCAAATAATATATGACTCAAATTAGGAATAAATGTATGGATGGTTTGGGTTTTAGGCCCATGTTCTATTTCAAAGGATTTATCATGCACTTATTTATCATTTTGCCATTTAAAATATTTTCATGCATAATTAGCCTAGCTGACATTAATTATGTACATTATTACACAAAACTATAGCTATCATTCCCTATATAACATTAATTACAGATATTATTACATAAAACTTTAACCATCATTGCATATTCAAATTATGTATAGTCATTATTGCATTAATTATTTCATTTATTTTTTATTCCATTACATGTGTCTCTTCCTATTACAGTAAATCTTTTTATACATCCTTACCTTCCTCATTAATGTCTTTTTGAATTATGATACATTGAAAAATATAACAAAATTTTCTATTTTAATGGTGATTATTTATCTTTCTATAAACCTAAATATACTACCCTTCTGCATTCTCTTTATTTTTAATTACTAATTATATTTGGTATATAAAAAAAAATTAAAAATTATTGTATTCAAAATTAGAAAAAAATATTCTATATATAAATTTGATATATATAAATTTGAATATTTATCAAGTTAACGACATATACATAATATAAAATTTATATAAAAAATTAGAAACTTTGTTTCTTTAAAAGGTTTATTTCAATTTGTTTATAATTAAAAATCAAAATATAGTAAATAAATAACTTATAAAATGAAATACGTGAATACTAAATCATTAAAAATAATACTCTCTGTGTAACAATTTATAAGCAATAAGTTTCTCTGTAAAAATTCTGTACATTGAAATCATTCCAAAATATACAAAACTCAGTGTAGCTTTTCAATCCATAAAATCATAAGATTTTAATTCATAAAAACATAAGATTTAAAAAATATTTAAAAAATGGGACTATTTCAATTAATTGTAACTTATTTTTTATTTTAAAAAATAACCTAAAACCTACTTCAATATTTTATTCCCATTATATTTTTTAATGGCTCATACAAAAGGACTTAAGATTTGACTTTTATTTTTAAAAGGATTTTCTTTTCAAAAAGAAGTTAATGTTTCAGTAATATAAATAAAATTGTTTTTATAAATTTATTTAAAACAATATTATAAACTTGATGAATATATTATATCTAATATTGTGACATAATACAAGAACACAATTTATAATCATCACACTACCTTTAATTTACCAATTATCTCACGTTTTCAAAAACAAAATCTTTGCATTCCAAGAGTTTGATACATCACTTCTACGATTTTTTAAATGGCTATTACTCAGTATTTCCATATTTTGAAACCAACTTTAAATTCTCTCAGTATTCCCATATTTTGAAACCAATTTTAAAATCTAAATTTAAATAGACTTTAATTATTAAATAAATCTACTACTATAATAAGAAATTTGAAATCCCGTCTAATTACATTTTAATCATGAATTTGATTTTGATTTTCAGACTATTTTGATATAGTTTATTTGAATTGATTCTTATAAACTTTAATTCATACGATTTTGATATAGTTTATTTGAATCGATTCTTATAAACTTTAATTCATATTAATTTTGATGCATACTGGATGATGATGTGGAGAAGAAAACTGAAATTAAGGAAATTAAAATCGAGTACAAGGTGAAGGAATTAGATATTAATTGATTATCCCCTTAATTTTTCCTCCATATTCATTCATCAAGATGATTTTAATTCTATTTATCCCCTTAATTTTTCTTCCATATTCATTCATCAAGATGATTTTAATTCTAAATATGAATGTAATTGATTTTTCTCAAAATTTCCAAATGTGCAAAAATATAGATAGCTTTGAAAGTTAAAATATTAATGTCATTCAATATCTCAGTTTAATTTTGAGACTATTTTGATTTGTACATTCTAATGATATTCTACCTATGAGTTGATTTTCTATAAATGTGAATTACATGTGCTCACCTTAACCTAAATTAATAAGGTTGAATTTGATTCTCAATAATTAATTTTTTTCTTAAAATATTTTAACGCGGATTCTATTATATTTGTTACATGTTTTAAATATTTGTTATGCGGATTCTATTATTAGATTTTTTAAATATTTTTTTTTATATAATCATCCTATTTTGCAATTTTTTTATTGTTGTTATTTCAAATAAACATATGACTGGTGTCCAAGATTATAAAAGAATATGTTCAAACTGACCCAACTAAACAATTTTTTTCAATTTTGTGACATAAATATGTGTTATTAATAACCATGTTTAAATTTATTTTTTATTAGATAATAAAATTATATAATAGTAATAGAATCCATAAATTTACAATGGAGAAGAATTTAAAAATTATAGACATACCGGACGGGCCGACAAAATATTTACGTAAATTTAACAGATATTAGAGATCATATGTTTAATGACTTCTGAATTACTATAGCATATAACTTTTAAATTATTACACAAATTTAACAAATATAATATTATTCAATTAATTAAATCTAATCAAATTATTAAATCAATATATTTTTGGGTGTATAATATGTTTTATTTATAATATTTGTTAATAGAAATTGTAAAATTAAAATTATAAATAATTATAAAAATTATAGGCATGCCCGACGGGCCTAACCTATTTTTCCACTATATATTAGGTTTAATAATAATTACCAAATCTATGTATATCCTAACAACTACGATATAAATTTTTATATATATTTTTTTATCATAATTAATAATTAATATTGTGAAATAATATAATTATTGCAGCATTAATTTTCTTAATTCAAATTGATTTGAATATTTTGAATATTTTAATTTTTTTCTTTAACCAACACTAATTACAGTCCCAAATGCTTCTTTTGAGGAATAAAATAACGAAGAAGTGAAGGCGATTTTGTCAGTATAACAAAAATAAGTTTTATCATAACAAAAATAAGGGGACAAACATTAATTTATAATATTTACTAAGGATAATTTAAGATTGTAACAAAAAAGAAGTGGAGGTGATTTTGTCAATTTAACAAAAATAATTTTATCATAACTATTTTCTCTCTCCTCCAAATCCCTCAAATTTTGAAGGATTGAAAAATTATTTTAGGAGTGAAAAACACATTTAACTTAAAATATTAACTTAAAAGACAATTTTAATTCAATATTTGCACTTGATATAGCTTTATTTATAAATATTATTTATTTTTTATGTTATTTTTTAAAATATATGTAATATATTAATTATAATTAAAGATACTATTAAAGTATAATAAAGGATATTAAAAGTTTTAATTATCAAAAAATGTTAGTAATTTTTTATGATAAAATGTTAACATTTATACTTAAAAAAATTGCTACTAATATTTGTTTTTTTATTAAAAAAACATCATACAATTATGATTGATAAATACATAAATTTCTTATGAAAAACATACATTTTCAACAGGCCGGAACTACTTATAAAATTACATTTAACATGAGACAATTATGATTGATAAATACATAATTTCTTATAAAAACAAAAATTTGATATTCTTTTTTGCATTTTATATACATTTTTAACCATCACTATATTATATTAATTTACTATTTATAACGACATTGTATGAACCGTGCGAACGCACGAGTAAATGATTTCTTAATTATTTTCTTTTTTTCCTACTAAAATATACATTTTTCAACGAGTTAAAGCTACTTAATCTGTATATATTTTAATTACATTTTTAACCATCAATATATTATATTTATTTACTACTAATAGATAACTACTTAATCATTTCATTTATTTTTTATACATACATATTAATCTATAACTGACATTTTTGAAAAAATAAATCTATTAAATATATTGAAATTTTTATTTAAAATAAGTGAAAAAGATTTCAAATGCTTATAATTAGATAGGAGTATGAGTGACAATACACAAAATTTGGACAAATTTTTTTCCTAACAATGTGCAATCCGTGGGAACGTATGGATAGATAACTACTCATGGTAGATTTATAAGGATATTGTATGATGCGTGTGAATGCACGGGTGGATGACTACTTAATTATTTCATTTATTTTTTCTACTAAAATATATATTTCTAACTAGATTAAATTAATATTTATATGACAATTATAATTTTAAATATATATTTTTTAATTTGCGTATCTTTTATATATATTTATTAACCATCGCTATATATTTATTTATTTATTTATATCAACTTTGCGTGACCCGTGCGAATGCACGGGTCCTTTACTAGTTTTGTTTTAAAAAAAGTATGGAATCATCAAACATCAAACAAATTGAAAGCAATGATCATTGACAAATTGAAAGAAATAATCTTCAAACATATTAAAACATATTAAAAGCAATGATCATTGACATATTGAAAGCAATAATCGTAATTGTTTATCAAAGAGATTGACAGTAATCAATAACTATAAAACTGACTGACAGCAATCAATCATAGAAGGCACAAATAGAAGAAATTAATATGTCCAACAATATCATCTGCAGAACCGTGTATAGGTTCAAAAAGCTTAGGACCTTGATCCAATAATAATACATAAATACTTTTAGTGAAATCAATAACATGAGACAAAAGTATCGCAAGAAAACTTAAGAAACATTCTCATTATTTGAATTATAAATTATTAGCCTCAAAGCATTTTTTATACTGAATCCCCAAGGATAGCAGAAGGAAGTATGCAAGTATCAAACAGATTGAAAGCTAATATAAATTTGATGATTGAATATTTAAAAAACCTGTGAAGTGAATAAACTGTACGACTAGTTATCTACCTTCAAGTGGCATAAAATAGTTGCAAGGGAAAAGTTTAAAAGAAGGATATTAAAATGATAGTTTCAAAGAAAATGATAAGTTGTTTACCAACTAACATAGTGCTTGGAAGATCTCTTTAAACACAACATTGGTAGTAGTCGAACATGAAGCATTGTCCTTGTTGTGTATTAAAATTTTCAAACTATTCTTGTTTTTAACTCTTGAAATTGCTACATTATTGGCCATGACTGAAAACAAGAGTATGCAAATATAATCCTACATTATCAAGTGACTGAGCTCGAGATTTATTTATTTTCATTGTGTATGAGACAATGAGGGTAAATTGTCTCATAATCAATTTGAATGACCATGGTGATTCAGAAGGTTACATAGACATTTTGGGAATATAAATTATATTACCAATGTTCTTTCCAGATATAATTTTGGCCTCAATAACATGATTCGCTAACTCTGTCACAATTAGTCTTGTTCCATTACATAACTCTTCAAGTTGGTATGAATTCCTCATTAACATAATGGAAGTTCGAACTTTCTATTTAATCTTGTGATTTGGTAAACTAATACTCTTAGAGAACTCAATAATTATGGAGTTAGAACTTCATAAGCTTGATTATAATTGACTTATGTACTATCAATTGAATATGAAATTAGATATTCTTTTTCTTCTCTTTTAATATAGTATAAAATTAAAAAAAGTAATGATATATTAGAAAAAATGTCTAATTTATTAGATAGACACACAATTATCTTCAGCTTGTTCTAATAAAATAAGAGAGGCTTGTCATTCATTAAAAAGTGTAAAAGAGTCTTTCAAGAATGTAATAACATTAAACTTCAACAAATCATAATAAGAAAAAACAGATCTCCCCGACCCCGATGTTACATAAAATAGAGCATAATTCTAGAATAATAACGAAACTAAACGAAAAATAACTCCAACGAGCTATCTTTCACTCACAATAACGATTTTTAATCCTGATTATCTGCAATATAAGCTGCAAGGTAGAATATAAACATCTACACATATTTCACATCAATCATATAGTCATATTCTCACACCTTACTCATTTATGAAATGCGACTTTTGACAACAACTCGACATGATATATATGTGGTACCAATCAATGAAGGTTCTTCAAACAAACTGGGTCCACCCTTATAGACCCCGAATCCACCCTTCTAAGTTCGGGACAAGTTACTTGTCCACCCTTCTAGACTTGCAATCTGCCTCTTTCAACAACAATGACACAAATGTCACATGACATACAGTTGATGTAACAACAACAATTACATGGTTATATCCCCTTCAAACCATAAACAACAATAATTATGCACTCCCACATAATTATTCACAAGGCAGCAATAGTATGTGTTCAATGCAATCATGAAACAACTTAGTAATCACACACAACTCAATCAACATGTTTAACAACAACACATAATTATCGCAACTTAGTAATCATGTCCAACACAACATTATTATCAACACCTAAGCATTTTCATCAACCGTCTTTCAATTCTTAAAAATTAATTAAAATCACGTTTAATCATCAAGTCACATCAAAACAACATCAAACAATAGCTAAATAGTAGGTCAACAGCCAATCAAACTCGAAAAATTGGAAACAAGTTAATTCCAACAACTGAGAGAATTACGCCCTTATTGGTAGCATGACGGGCTACCAGTCACTGACCCTAAAACCCCTAACAACCAACCCATAGGCCGTTGACACCCGTCAGCACCCTCAATGCCATAATGACTCGATCGTTATAGTGATGACGTCCGTCATTGACCTGTAGATTGTAGACTTCATTTTATGTTATGGAGTTCAATATATAACTCTAATTTTTCACTTCTAACACCTAAACTCGATCCAAAACACATTATACATGTTATAATACATCCATTGCAAATTAATTTATCAGTTTTAACATATTTAATCACACAATCCCATGAATTCATATATGCTGCAAAACCTTCAAAAATCTCAAAAATGATTAAATTTCATCAACAACTCAAAGCAGATATTAACACATATCACAGTACACGAATTCTATCATTAGTATCATCACATAATAGTAATTCATCATCAATTTACATAATTCAATTAAAAAAACCCAACAATCCTATTGGAGGTTAAGGACTGCTCATTTTATCCCTCATGCATATACCTATTAGAGAAGTAGTTCTCTCTCCTTATTTGGTTCTCCTCGCAGCAACACAAGTTTTTTGGTTTGGATGTTCTTTCCTCACCCTCAAACCTTCAAGTTACTCCTTATTTTTCTGACTCTTTAGAGCAATTTCACAAATTGTCAAATACCTCCTTAAACCTAGGTTATGCTTAACCTTAAATAGTTAGGATATTAATCTATTTAAAATTGTAGTTTCTCCCCTCACTCAATCCTTTCTCACTCATTCCCCTATTCTATTTCTCTTATTTTCTACTTTTGACCCAAATGCTCAATTTTTCTCATTTAATAAACTGCCACGATTTTAATTATTAAAATAATTCTAAATTAATTATATCAATCTCTAACTCTCTCTCTCCACACTCCCACCTCAAGGACATACACACACCCCATGCTTCCTATTCATTCAAGTATAACAACATAATAATTGAATAAATCACATAAAAGTCACAAATAAATAAATTAAAACAATTTAATCGAAATTAGGGTGTTAAACTCAATACCGGACTTTAATTATTTTCCTTGGAAAATGTTTAAAAGATTTGTGACAGGGGTTGGACTCCTTAGTGCTAAGTGATAGTTCAGGCTTGCATTATCAACATCCTGAGTATCATTTGGAATTGTAGAAACACAACCATGTGTCAAGGATCATGCTAACACCTTTAAGAATGCAATATCTGAGACCAAAGTTAATGTGTACCTATTTGGTAAAGGGACCAGGCAGTCTTATTATTCCTCTACAAGAGAATTTCGAATCCTTAAAGTTTTTGGCGTGGAGATTGACCCTCATAAAGCTAACTCAATTAGAGAAGTTCTTTGGATAACAACCATTAACCTTTGGTTAAAATATAACACTGATGCAACAACTACCTTAACTTCATCATCATGTGAAAGTCTCTTTAGGAACAATGGTGCAAAGTATGTTGGAGGTTTTGTTGAAAACCTTGGTATTCACTGTACCTTCTTTGCAGAATTAGTTGGTGCCATTAGAGCCATTGAGCCGACTCATTCCAATCATTGGCACAACTTATGGTTGGACACTGACTCAACTTTAGCGGTTCAAGCTTTCAAGGTCCACTCCTTAGTTCATTGGCAACTAAGAAACAAAATGGTGCAACTGCCATATCCTTGTTATAAGTATGAACTTCTTTGTCACTCATGCCGTCAGAGAAGCCAATACTTGTGTTGACTTGTTCGACAAAGAATGACTCAATTTGATAAACTTTCATTCTAAATGTTATGCCCAATATGCTTGATTGTACTTTGTTGCTAACAAGTTAGGCATGCCTAACTTTAGATTCACTTATTTTGATTTAGAGTTTCAATATATTCCTCAATTTGTGTTTGTTTTGCTTTTCTTCAATATATTTTGATTTAATTTAACTATTTATTGTTGTTTTTATGAAAAAACATGCATTTAAAAAAACTCACAATTTATACGTGTGATAGTGGAACGAGACAAAGAAACTCATTTCTTGTTGGAGTAGAATAAATGGTCAATTATTATCTCGACTGAGTTTGAGGACAAGAACAAGACTGATATAAGGAGGCTAGGACGAAGTTGATAATCTTAAACCCGCGTCCTGGTTGTGTTACATTGTCATGACTAACTCTCATTGTTGTTAAAAAGTTACATTTATGCGGTACACCTGATTTTTTATTTTAGTTAACTATTTGTTGAATTTAGCTTTTGATTTCTAGAAAATGTGTAATAAATACGGGTGTTTGCAGGGCGGTTTGCTTCGGTCTTGAGAGAATCCGATGCCCAAATCGATAAAAAATATATGAATTGGTTTGAATTGAATTTGCACATTTTTACGATAAAGCTCAAGTCGAAGTAAACTAAAAAATAATAGATTGATTTGAGTTGGATTGATCGGTTACATTAGCAATTTTTTTTATAAAAACTATCTAATCTACTCGAACTAATTTTTTATAATAATATAAAATTTCGAATATTTTTCGTTTGTGATTGTCACAAATGACATTTTATTTTCTTCTTCTTGTAGTTGAATATCATATACTAATTTTCATACTAATTTTCAGGATGATAATATAAATAATTAATTAGGGTAGACATATCTACTGGCAAACTTTAAAAAATTCATTACTTAAACTAATTAATATCGATTTTCATTGATTTAATTCTATTTTTATCTAAATTATCTAAATTAAAATAATATTCAACCAAGATTTGGTTTGAATTCCGATTTAATTTGGATTTTCTCGACCAAACCTTAATCAGAAAACTAATGTAAAATGTTAAAACAACCCCTGAAGTGGTGCAGTTATGATAAAAGAAAAGGTGACGATCTCCAGCGTTGCCAAAACGCAGAGTGCAGAACACACGTGTCTTGTTTTCCTCCGTCGCCGAACTTCACACACACGCACGCACCCACCGCAGTTCCAGAATCTGATTTTTTTCTTCAGTCACGCTTCTTCTTCTCTCATATACCCTTCACTTTCAATCATTTATTTAAGGTACTACACTACTACTCCTTTATTCTCCTTTTTCTACCCAACAACACCAACCACATTATTAATAAATTAATCTAAAAAGAAAAAATTAGGTCACTTACAAGCGTGATGTTACTATTTTTTTTTCCTAATTCTATTTCATTATTAATTCTTTGATGTGTACTTTGCACTTTGTACATATTCTGATAGTACTTACTGATCTTGATTGTTGTAGTGCATTTATGGTAGGATCAAATGCGTTTGTTTTAATTTACTTTGTTTTTGCAGGTCAAGGATTTCATAAATTGTGGGATCTGAATTCACTGAAACAGGAATGCATTTGAATACCAATCAGATAAAATGATGCAAGGTGCCTGCTATAACTAATTACTTTATGCTATATGAAGCTCAGTTCAAATACTTTCCCAATGCTTGATCTTACTTTGTTTAGTTATTTTTGTTTAGTATAGTTTGTGGAATTTCAGTTTTCTCGAATAATTGGGATGTCGCTGGTTCGAACCAATTTCTGTAATCAGATGTCCCAACTATCAAATGAGCTGCCTTATGAGGATATTTATTAGGTTAAGTTAGTACTCCCTATTTTTTTTTAAGTGTCGTTTTAGCACAATTCAAGATAGTAGCACAATTCAAGATAGTGGATTGTTAGAGTTATTTTTTCTATTATACCCTCATTTATTTCCTCTTTCCAAATAAATTCAATCATATTCTCTCTATTTTCAATAACTAATTGAGAAAATAATTAATTTTATGGAAAATGTAAATGGACTTATTGAGAAAGTAAGGGTATAATTAATTTTATGGAAAATGGAAATGGAGTTATTGAGAAAGGAAGAGTATAATTGAGAAGCTAGAATATTCAACTATAAAACGACACTTAAATAGAAACCAAAAAAAATCTTCTAAACGACACTTAAAAAGGAGGAGGGAGTAATACATTTCGGAATGTAAATCATGTACTCGATTTACTAGTTTAAGTGATCATAAGACTATATGAATGATTGTTTCTGATCTGGTAAACCACAAAATTGTTTTTGATCTGGTAAACCACAAAATTTACTCTTTAAGAATTGTTTATAAACACATATTTAGGTGATATATTGTTCTTAAGTAAGTAGAAATAAATGATGGATGACCAGGTAGTAGAACCTATTACCAAAAACCTGATAGTAGGTGAACTAATAAATCTTAAACCTAGCTCTGAGCCTCTAATACCATCTTAAGAATCGTGGTTTACGTCTAGCCGACTTGTAAAGTAAAAACTGCCTCACTTATACATACATATTCAGGTTTCCAAAAGAGGACTCATAAAGCAGACAATACCTTGTAGACGTAATATAGTGGACTTGAGTTTGGAATTGGAACAATTTGTAGTAAAATATTAAAATAGTGAAGTAATAAAGCCGGGAAAATTGGTTGATAACATCACAATTGAAATAAAGGAATCAAATTTATGTATTTATTTATTTGAAAAAAGTAATAGAATCAATGAGTGAAGCATGCCAAAGCACTAACATGCAAACACACTATACTATTCACTTATCCCGAGACTATATACTCTTCATGGAAATCTTTTGTACTTGATTCAAAATTATCTTCAATTATTTGGTCTACTTCTGTTGAACTGTACCCTCAGCATGTTAAAGCAGTTTCACCAAATCATTTGGTCTACTGAAACATAACAGTTTTTTCAAAAGCCTATCAGTTTTTTCATCCACTTAACCGGGTGTGTACTTTATTTAGCCTTTTGTAGTAGGAAGTGCATAGTCTTTGGTTGCATGATATACTTATTTGAAGTTGTTCCAAACTACTCTAGAGATAACGCGAAAGTGGATTTTTACTTGATAGGATTATCTTTACCTAGTAAATCTGGTCTATAGATTTCTTTTTGATTGTTTTCATTTGATGTAATGGTTATGTTATGATGCATCAGATAAAAATGGGAGCACTCCACCAGTTCAGGACTTATCCACTGACACCAATCTGTCTAAGATTGACGATGGCAAAGATATTTTACAACATTTTACAAGAGCCTCGGGCGATATTGAAGAGACAAAGGAATCTGATTTGAAAGGCGGAGAAAATTGTCCAAAGGGTACATCTGTTGAGGAAATTGATGTATCCGGAGATGTTAACATGGAGGCATCCATAACACCTGATGATGTAATCCGGGCTGGGGGATTTGGTGCTAGAGATGATATCAGTAGCTTTCTTCCTGTTGCAAGTGATTCAACTGACTTTGAAGCTTCAATTCGTGATGCACGAGACTACGAGGAACCCCAAGGAGAAGTAAGCAGGCCCGGACTTGGTTGGACTGGTGCGACTACGGGTGAATAGTTATTGTCTCTGTTGTAAGCACTTATAGTTGCATCTTTTTAACTAGGGCGATACTCTTGTGTTTATCTTCTTAACTGGTCCTTGTTAAACTCAATGAGTCATGTAATATCAGAAAAAAAATCTTGTTAAAAATACTGTGAAACTATTTTCTTGTAAATATGGTTGGTCTTTTACTATTATTTGTTTTGGAATGACAGATTTTAGTACTGTTAAGTCAGTGTTAAGTTGTGGGTTGGGATAGAACTCTCAACCTCCTTACAATTGGGTAGGCCGAGAAAAGCTACCTAGCACAGACACAAATGTGTCCAGGTTTGAAACCGACACTTGTGAATACGTTTAATTTATTTATTTTTTAATTATTACTGGTGCCGACGTGTCTGTGTCGGTATTGTGTTTCTGGTGTCCGTGTTTCATAGGAGAAGAGTATGCAATTTATTTCTTTCTCCTTGATTATGAATTTGTCCCTTTCTTTGCATATATTTTTCATTACAAAAGTGGTGCAAAGATGTAAACTCAAATTTGTTACAAACTACCTATAAGACCCCTTTTCCCAAATGCTCGTATCATAGTCCCACTAGCTCATTGCTGGTGTTTTTCTTAGTCAGTCTTGTAGTTATGACCCAAAAGCAATCGCTCATTTCGTTTTCAAGTGTGAATTCAATGGCCATGCTTACAAATTTACAATAATTAAGAGCATGGAAACATATAAGGTTATTATTAATCAATAATTCACAACCTTACATTCTAAAACTAAATGGAGGTAGACCCTTCCTTTTGAAAGATTCTGTGGCCAGGGGCAAGTAATGCTAGTGGGTCATAGGTTCTTTTTCTTCCCACAAAGGCCCCCCATTTTGACCCAAAATGAGTTTGCCATTCTTCCTGTGTGGTGTAATGAGCAAGATATTGCTTCACATTTAGTTTGGCATGGGTGCAGAAATCTAAGATCCTTCTGTTTTGATTTAGAATGTATTCCAAACTGTTTTCACCAGTAGAAAATGGGATTGCTGATGTCAAGAAGGCCACTAAGTAGAAAACATCTTCCTCTGGGGTCACCAAAGATGTTTTACTGTTCCACCTGAAAAAAAAAAGTTGAAAATTGCGTTTTTTTAGGTTGCTTAAATTTTTGAATCCTAAAATAAGTTACATACAAAAGCATATACTCTAAAGGGTAAATCCAAACATGTACTAGCTGGAGGCATAAAGTTTGTCAAGCTAAGATTTGATAGATACCTAGTTTGGTTGACAGGGTAAATGAGAATGGGACCATTACTTGTGTCCTTGAGAATATTGCCAAATACTTGTTTAGCAAAGTCATGAATTTCACTCCTTGGGATCAGAAGGTTCAGCCAAGGATGGTGAACATCCCATAGGCCTTTTGCTCTTAGCTTCATCTCAGAAACATGCACTCTGTCCAAAAATTCCACGTAAGACACTTCTGACAGGAACAGTGTGGGTTGAATGTAACTCAATTTTGACAGTAGGTGATCAACACTCTGCATTTAAATGTAAAAAAAAATTATAACTTTTTTTAGCTGCTGAGATTGCGTGCATGTTTAAATTAACAGTGAGAATAGCATAATTACAGTGACGCTTTGATTTCGTCAAACTCACTGTCAATTCAATCACAGTGAATAAGTTTGTAGGTGTGTCTTTGTCTTACCTGATTCATGACTTCGGCTTCATCAGGTTTGAAATATTTTGCCATCTCAAGACAGTAAAAAGTCTTTCCATCTGAACTGAATTGGCTGGCCTGAAGTGGATCTTTCGGGTCAAAAGATAATCTCCAACTATTAAGGATACCAGTTCTATTTATGATTACAAATCCTTCAATATAATCAAATGTGTCCTTAAGTGATATCAAATATTCTTGATCTCTTGTAAATGTAGAGAAATCTGAATAGAGCACCCTAATCCATTTCACCTGTAAAATGTTACAGATTATGTCATAAAAAGTATATTCTTGGAAACTTTTTTCTGTACTTTCATATTAGAGAATGAAGGTACACCGGTAGAGTACACTCACCATCTTTGGTGCTGGTTCAAGAGAAATTCTAGCTCTGGTGATGATACCGAATTGTCCAAGTCCTCCAAGAACACCATGAAAAAGGTCAGCATTTTGATTTTCTGAGCAGGTAACAACTTCTCCTTTTCCTGCAATAAAAGGGAACAATTATTCTCATTCATCTTTATAAAAAAAACTAAAACAAAGCCAACTCTTCTTAGATTCTGTTTGAGCAGTACCTGTGACAACTTCCAACTGGAAGATGTTATTGATCTGAGGTCCATGCTTAAAAGCTTGTCCACTTATTCCAGCGTTCGAAAGAGTGCCTCCAACCGTTAGATGAAGATAATCTGTCCAAGATTTCGGTGCCAATCCATATTGAAGAGTCTCATGCAGAATGTTTATCCACAACTCACCACCGGAGACATCCACATAAGGAAATTCACCTGTCTGAATTTTCATCTCAGGACCCTTTAGTGACTCCATTTTGATGACTAGTCCTTGATGTGCCTGTGCCTGACCTTGAAGGGAATGTCCATGGCCTCTAGCAGCTACCTTCAGCTCGGAATCAGACCCTTTTTCGAAAACATGTTTTATAGCACGTGAAATATCTGAAACGGTTTTCGGATGCAACACTGCTAGAGGAGGAAAATGATGTATGTTACCAAAGTCCTTAGCAGCATCTTCATTGTGGTTTAAGCTCAAGTGGCCATCAAAGGATTGTGATTGTAATGATGTGAGGATTTCACAGTGTTGAATTGAAATTTTTGATGTTATGACAGAATTGTTGCAGCCTGAGTCTGCTTTGTTAATCATAAAATTAAGGATTAGAAGTATAGTGATTTTGATGAATGAAAGTATGGCATGTTTTGAGAAACCAAAAAGTTTTAATGCCATGGTTTGGTTGAATATTTTGTTTTTGTGAAGCAGGGTATGTATAGAAGAAGAATGAAAGGTTTAGTAGACCATAAACAAATGAAAAGTTGAGAAGACAATTTGAAGAGGTAACACCTTTTTATAGACAAACATGATAGTCTCATGTAGGTGTGTTTGATGCACCTTGTAATGGTAACAAATTCTTTATCATGTGTATATTTGGTGATATATAGAAAGTACAAGTAAAATAGGTATGAAATTCAATGCTGTTGAATATATCCTTTAAATAATTTTTTTTTGGTAACTTGAATAATAGGTTTAAACTTTAATAAGTGGGATGTCACCACATATCCATGTACAACTATCACAAAAGATGGTTTAATAGAAACTGTTATGCCCGTTCTGTTGAGGCTCACCAAAGTAAAGTGATAGTGTGGACATATTTGAGGCTGTGATATGAAAACTTTGATCCATTCTAAAGAAAATGATGGCGGCGAGACCATGCGGGTCTTGCCCCCAATAAGTTAAAAATGACAAACATTCTAGTTAATGCTCGTGCAGAAAGAAAACGGCACAGTGAGGCCATATTAAAGGGTGCGAGTATAAAATCTTGTCTCAACTCGTGAAAAACTACGGGCAAAATGGGAATATCCGACAGGCCGAGTCTGATTTAACATCTATAAACGGAACACTTTAAATGATTTTTAAAGATACACTAATGCAGTAAAAAAAACAATTATGCGATGGTAAATTTTTAGGTACCCATAAATTCAAATTGGATACCGATATCTTTAGTATAAATTATTTTAAAATTTCAATTTATTTTAAAATAAAATAAAATAATAAAATGATGTGACATTGATTTATAATAGTATTTGATTGGTTAAGAGTATCGGAGTATTCAACTTATACAATCTTATACAATTGCTTAATCATAGAGTATTTATTATGTGTTTAATCATGTTTGACTATGCTCTCAATCTGTGATATGAACTTAAAGAAAATGCAGCTATCAGTGTGGATTAAATTTCCACAACATCTTATCAAAATTCAATGTTTTATCCAATCATTTATATCTTTTAATTGTATTTGAAATTGATACTGTTTGTTTCAGTTTTTTTTAGAAATATTTTTATAATGTTATATATTTTTATTTTATAACTTTCTTTTTAAAATTCAAATAAAAATTAATTTAAATAGTTATTTTAAAAATATTATTTTAGATATTTTATTATAACTTTTTTTAAATATTAAAATTTAAAAAATCACTTAAATTCAAATAAATTTTATATTACATTAATATATGAGAATAAAGGATGTGCATCAACAGTGTAAGATTTTGTTACACTGTCAACTAATCCCAAACATATTAAGTGTCATGTCATACCGTTATTTTTAAATAAATTATATGACATAACTAAATGATAAATTTTTATTGGATGACAATGTAAAATTTACAGTGTCAACCAATCACAAATCTGTTAAATGTCAAATCATACCGTTATTTTTAAATAAATTATATGACATAATTAAATGATAAATTTTTATTGGATGTCAATGCACTATCTTTTAATTTTATTAACATAATAATAATAATAATAATAATAATAATAATAATAATAATAATATTAATATTATTATTATTTATTAAATATTGACATGAAAAAGGAAAGTGGAGAGAGTGAAAATTTTCGAAGGAAGAGAGAGGTTGAAGATTTTTAAGAGAAATTTAGTGGAAGAAATTGTAAGATTATAATTTAAAGTTATTTTAAATAATTTTTTATGAAAATAATTAATAAATAATAATAAAGAGTTATATATACGATATCCTCTACAATATTTCAAAGAAATCTAAATTTTTTTACGGGGTTAAAAACTCAAATTTCACCGATATTAAGGAGCTATTCTATATCAACCCAAAAATAAATTTAATTTTGAAACTATTATAAAGGAAATTCTACTTTTCAAAGGTAAAACAAACACATTATATGACTATATAAATGAATAAAATTAATTTTAATAAATAGACAACATAAAACTTCTTTTAAATAGACAAAACGTGCGGGACGAACATAGAGCTTAAAAATTTGACTCGTTCTAATTTGCAAAATGGTCTAAAAAGATAGATATAAAATTTAGAGAAATACTAACGAGTATTCCCTCGTTAAGATTTTAAAAAAAATATGTTTTGTTAAATATATTTGTATTCAATATATTAAAATAAAAATAACTGACTTTTTTAAGGAGCAAAAATATATATATATATTTCATTAAAAAAAATTATATTCAATACATTGAAAATTAAATTGATTAATTTATTTAAAAAATATTTTTTTACATGAAAATCTTAAAGAATATCTCTAGAACAGTCATCAGCAGGACCCAAAGCTTTAAAATGAAACTTTAATGTGATTTAGTTAGATGCGAGCAATAAGTAAAAATTGCTACGCTTCAAATTTGATTAAAAAAAAGTATTGAATATCAGTATAAAATTGACTTACAGGTATATCATATATCATATGATTAATGGTAAAATGGGATGATGCATAATTCTTTTTAGAGAGAATAGTTATTTTAGTCTTTGTTAAAAAAAATGGGATCCTGACAACAAATAAGTTAAATTTTAATTTCTAAAAAAAAGTAAATCGGAATATATTAGTCTGTAAATGAACATCCATACAAATTTGTTTTGTTTTTTTTCTCTTCTGATATGCGATGTCTTAATCCATATGTAAGTTCACTCTTTCACAATATTGTCCCTCATAATTATGTGATGGAAGTAAAAGATAGTTTAGTCCCTCATAATAATTAAAAAAAAAACAAAGAATACAGTCTCTATATTATATTTAATTTTAAACTCTAAATTGTATTTTGTTCCACTGACAAATTATGTATCCAAATAAAACACGTGCCAAAATGTTCTGTTTAAATCCGTCATATATGTTAAAATGAGATGGACTAGTATAGTTGAAGGTAGGATAGAGATCTAATAATTTGATTTGTTCCATAAAGAAATGAAGGTTGAGCGGGTCTAACAGAAATTGAATCCATAAGTTTAAAAATTATAAAATTCATGTAAATATTTGTGTCTCCAAATTTTTTTAAAAATGCAACACATATATTAAAGAATGCTGATTTAAAATTTTGATCTAATCCATAAAAAATATGAATAAAATAGATTTATTCAATAGACCAGATTTTTTTTTGCCACTCTTATCCGTTACGCTAAGTCATCTTAACTGATAACTATGGAAAAATTCAATTATAAGAGCTCAAATTATTCCAATGAGTGATATTTTTGCTACTCAACTAAAAAAAACACACTAGCCTCCATTCAATCACCTTCATTACTTCAATATGTTGTTAGGTTATATTTGCTCTCAAAGCAATTTGATAACACTTGTTTTTGAATACATAGAGAGTGGACCACTCGATGATGAAAATAAAAAGAAGACATTAGGACATGAAAAGATTCGTGAGATTTCAATCCAAAGTTACTGGTTTTGGTTTCACCAAGATTTGCAACAAAGCACATACTCACATGATGGAGGATGATAAATGCAACATGAATTCGAATCTCATAGTTGTTAATTTTGTTAGGCTATAAAAATTTGAGATGATAATTGAATTGAGTCGACTCAATTGATAGCTCTGCAATGACATCAAATATAAGGGACGCGGATTCGAACCTATGACATCTCACTTATTCATCTTTAAAAGATAAATCCGTGACATCTCAATTATTCATCATTAAAATGTGAATTATTATTGGACTTTTAGCAACCATATAAAATGGAATCACAAAGTATTTTAACTCTCAAAATTAGAAAGAAGTATACGACTCCTTCCATCTAATTATATGTTTTAATTTAATGACTGAATTTTTCTCACACTTAAATATCAACAAATATAATTTAGAGATATTTAAATCAAATATAAAGACACAATTGCCCTTTTTTAATTACTCCTTAATTCAATCACATAGATAAAGAAGAAATTTTGATGACAAACTCTAGCAAAGAAGAAATCGGTGGTCAAGGAGACTTTGAATGGACAATTTGAGGTGAAAGATCTTGGTAAAACTAATGAGATTCTAGAGATGCCTATCACGATAACCTGCAAGCGGAATGAATTGTTCTTATCGCAATCTAGTTATTTAAGAAAGTGATAGAACAATTTTGAATATAAGATGCTAAAACCGTCAACACTCATTTGGTCCATCACACGAAACTTTCGATTATACAATGTCTTCAAAATGAAGAAGAGAAGAAGTTGATGAATAGTACTCTCTATGAAAGTGGGGTTGAAAGCATCATGCATGGTATAATTCATAGTAGACTAGACTTAACAAATGCAGTTAGATCATGATTCAAGCGAATCCGACAAATGTGTTTACCAAATCATTGCTTAGATCAAGATTCAAGCGAATTTAATCAATTTTTTTTGAAGAGTGATTAAAACTTTGGAAATAACAAAAGGTGGTTGATGGTTAAATTAACATCACTTACAATTTTGAGCCAAGATGCGAAATTGTGGAAGTATGTCTCAAAATCTCAAGTGTTCAACATAAATATCAACTTTCAACGTTGCCTTACCTGTAAGAGGGGCATACGGAGGCGCGCGAGGCAAACCTTTTTTTTTATTTGGTTGCTTTTACCATTGGCTCACCTTTGAGACGATGGAAGCGCGTAATGTGGTTTGATTTCTTAGTTTTCGAGACTATAAATATATTTTTGTCACTTTTGTTGTAGTAGATAATTTTTTAGAGAGAAACTTAGAGAGACAAATGCAGAAGTTTTTATGATTTATTTGTTCTAAAAATTAGAAGACATTTGAAAATCTCTAAGAGGATTGAGAAATAATTCTAAATATTTTATGTTTGTTTGATTCATATATTGAGTAGGGATGACAACGAATTGGGTCGGGTGCGTGTTTCACACTACCCAAATATGCATCCGAAATCAGCACCCGAAATCGGCACCCGAACCCAAACCCAAATGCTTTTCGGGTGGCAAAATAACACCCACGCCCACACCCGTTGAGTTCGAATTTTTTCACCCAAATCCGAACCCGCGGCAAAATACATGAAATTTATTTATTTTCTACAAATTTTCACATATATATATATATATATATATATATATATATATATATATATATATATATATATATATATATATATATATATATATATATATATATATATAAAAGCGGGTGTGATTTTGGGTTTCGAGTGCGGGTTTCACACTATCCAAACCCGCACCCGAAATATCGGGTGACACTCGAACTCGAACTCAAAGCCAGTCAACTTGGATTTTCATCCGTTAACTCGAGTTCGGGTGCAGATGGGCTCCGCGGGTTTGCGTCTGCTTGCTAATCCTAATATTGAGGGGAAGAGATGTTGAGAAATTTTTGAATAGAAAATATGACATGATGTTATGAACTTGATAAGTGTTTCTCCTAATTTATCTTATAATATCTTACTATGAGTCTTGAATTATAGTGGATCATAAAATCTCTCTCTACGTCAGTGTGTGTGAGAGTAATGTGAAACGTCATCATAAAATTATACATTCAATTCGTTTTGTTTGGTTGGAATGATCATTTTGATTAAATTCTGTTAATGCATTTTTTACAACCGATCAACATAATTCTCTCTATGGTTTTGCAACATAAAATAAAAAAACACTGTAATGTTCACTTTGAAGGGTCTATAATTTTCACTTCGAAGGGTCTAGAGTGCTTTTTTACAATTGTAACTATCAGAAGTCAGAACCATATCTTTTGTAAAGTGTGAGAACAAATGAAAGTTTCTATATGTATAAATATGAATAACTAGTGTTTACTAAAATAGTGATGCAATATGGTGAACCAAAGAAATAATAGCCTATAGCTACATAGGCTATACATTTTAAATATGTAAAAGAAGAGAAGTAAAGAATAGAGGACCCACATATATAGCAGGGAGTGGGTTGATGTTGATGATGATGATGATGATGGAGTACCATTTGACCTTGAGGTCCCATATTAAGATGAAAGTTACTGTTGTCAGATATTGAAAACAGCATGAGTTTGATTTTAGTTTTAGAGAGTGTTTGCCGGCCCGGCCCCTACTGTAAGCCTCTTGGTGTTTGAGTTTAGTGACAGGTCCAGTAGACACATATTTATGGGGCCTATTCTAAAAGCAATCTACCTATACC
The DNA here is from genome assembly GCF_029867415.1 of Vicia villosa. Lineage (NCBI taxonomy): Eukaryota > Viridiplantae > Streptophyta > Magnoliopsida > Fabales > Fabaceae > Vicia > Vicia villosa. The sequence goes on along the minus strand of NC_081185.1, from coordinate 143,579,722 downwards.
ATTTTCCCATTAATCTTTTTTAAACACTTATCTCTTTCAATTTTTTCTTTTAATAAACATACATATAACCTTTGTTTTTAAATATAGAATAAAATTAATGGAATCTCATTAGATCAGTGGATAATTGTGCATAGAAATATAATTATAAAGATGCAACTTCGACTAGGTGAATAGCTTAACTAATAAAAAAATGGACATTTTAATTAGTAGATACAAAGTTAATGATAAGTCTGTTAATAAATTAGGATAATTATCAAAATAACTTCATTTTGAAATTTTTGCTTATTTGTTTATTTGTTATCAAAGTAAAAATCTAATATAATAATATTTTGTATAAGCTAATACTCTTTTGTGTTGTCAAAAGAGGATGAAGAAATTCTAGATAGCTTTCGTTCCGTATAATAAAAAATATGTGGAGTTATAGTAGCCGCAACAAAGGAGAGAGAGCTTTTGATATGCAATGGAGTGGGGGTGTACCTGCAAGGTTAACACTTCAACATTTAAGTTACTACGTGAATGATGAGAAAATATTATCAAATTGTGTTTGAAACATGTTATCTGAAATGGCATCATTAGCATATATAAGAGAGCTAAATAACTAACTTTCTAATTATCCGACGTATGATGCTGAGAACCGTCAGAAGCATTGGAGGGAGGGATCTCCTGTTTCTAGATTACTGAAGATTCAGTGGTTAGGAGAATGTTCCAGAAGCTTTAGTATTTACTTGAGTTGGGTCCAGGATGATACGTTTTATGGTGACTGACTCAGAAAAGGAACATGCATGGATAAGATAAATTCGATGAGATATTTCCTAATGGTGGTCAGATCTCTAAAGGTAGATCTGCATTTTCTAGAAAATGGCTAATCTAGAACAATTGCCCCCAAGACTTCCGGGGTCTTAGGAACTAGAAGATCTTTTCACAACATTGGTTGGTCGTATCGAAGGTGTTCCCCGGATGCTCAAAGAAATGGAAATGTTTGGAATACTCTGTGGGATTACTTTGTGCATTTAATGTTTCTTTGTTTCTGAATTGATGCCCCCATAAGACTTCAACACGTCACCTCATATACGTGGGTTGATAATCTATTGACCTACCTAGGTTACTCAAGTGTTTTTTATTTGAGGGGACTTATGGGAAAAAAGCACGTTACCCTCATATGGTTTGATCTAGGCTATTGATCTTTGTATTACTTTTCGCAATAAGAGTTTAGGCGTTATTTAGCAATTTTGTAGTTATTTTGTATTTGTCTGTCTTCTCCATATTGTTTCATCTTATTCCCTAAATCTTCAAACTCGCTTATCTGATCAGTGTCGATGGCAGCAATCTTCGTAGAAGATTACTCTTGGATAGAGTCTCCATATTTAGTCCATGGGTATGCTTTTGTCCCAATGAAGGAGATGTTATTTGATCCTTTAGAGACAGGGGTTTCTTTCGAATGGGAAATCTCACCCATTTCGGCTGAAAAAAGAAATTTTCACCAGTTCGAGGGGTGTTATGTCCCTTTTTTTTGCTTATATCTTTTAGGACCTAGGGGTTCGTCTTCCATTAACCCATTTTGAGAAGGAGGTTCTGAATCATCTTCGTATCCCTCTTTCACAACTCCATCCTTGTGCCTGGGATTTTGTGCGAGTATTTTAATACTGATACGAATATCAGGGAAAGCGGGTTTTGCTTTCCGATATCTTTTCTTCAATCTTTTTTAAGTGTGACCTGCTTTAAAGGGTGATATTGGCCACGAGCTTGTTTCCAAATCTGCATTTTCAAGGTCTACATTGACAATTAGAAGAATTTTATGTCTAATTACTTTTTGGCCACACCTCTTACTCTTCAGACTCATGAGGATTTTTGCATCGTTTCTTCTACTTCTGATGGACGACCAGGTTGCACGAAACAACGATGATGATTTTGGTCCTCAGAATATTTCTCTGAATGTTCCAAAGTTATAGGGAACCTCATGATGCACTCAATGATACTTATAAGGATATGAAGGCGATTGTAGTTTCTTTTTCTATTGATTTGATACCCCGCAAGGAAGTGGCGAAGGTCGGTTCTACATAGGAGTAAAAATGGGTGTTTGGTAAGTTTCCCACTTTGTTTCACTACGAACGTAATTTTTTTTAATTTGCACCTTTTATTGTTTTTTCTTTTAAGATAAATACAAGAAAAATATGATTCCGTTGGAGTCCAGGGTTATCCCGATTGTCTCGCCTCTCCTAGGGGTCGGCCTACGAAGAAGCGTGTCAGGATTAGTGCTATTGCCCCCACAAAGATCAACTAAAGGGGAAGAAAAAAGCCAAGGTTAACCTTGGGAGTGATGTTGTCGAAGGGTTAAAAGGCGTTTCTCCAATTTTTCCTTCTTTGTTCACTAGTCTGTTTCTTCAATACTCTAAGAGATTAAAAACCTTATCCTTGCCAGGGATTATGCTTTCGTTGGTCGACTTCTTCCTCTAATCATTTTAAAATAGCAAAGAAGATAGCTACCGGGGGTTATGAGGACGGTGTCTCTCCTTAACTAGTTAGTTGTTGAACCAGAAGAGTTTTTTGGCTTCTTGTGTCTTGCCTCAAGAGGTGTATTTTTTGAAAGCTTGACGTGACTTTGCCGAGATAAAAAAGATGAGTCATGAGAAGGTTTTTTTGATATTGCAAGGTCGTGTAGATCACTTGCCTTTGTTATCTGAAGAAAGGTGTCTCTATGGGTCCTCAACAAAATTAGTTGATCAGGTAGAGAGCCTTGAGGATTATCTTAGGAAGATGGGAGATGATGTTTTCTGGGGTGAAGTTGAAGCAAAAATCGTGTTTCTCGTTTTTCACGGTGTTGATCAGGAGCTGGATGAATGTGAGAAGAATATGTTGACAAGCGAGGAAGCCTTTCAGTGTTAGTTGACTACGCTTGAAGACCAATATCCTACTATTGATTCCTTGAAAAAAAGTACTTGACTGAGTGTCTCGTGTCAATTGGAATCTTTAGCTCTGTAGCTTCTTGCTTTTCATGCTTCCTTCAGTCTTTTTTATTACTTTAACATTTATTGTTCCAATAAATACCTATATGCATAATAATATATGTATCTGTTTTGTATTTTTTGAAATACCTGGCTATATATAGCATTTACGACTATTCAAGTTTTGCCTTTGTCTAGTGAGACACGGTCATGCCTCTACATTTGTATAACGCTCTGTGTCACAGAGGATCATTTTTGACCAAAGGAAGAGGATCTTTGTCCCTTCCCCGAGGTATAACTCAGATTGAGGTGGAAATCTTCAGGCTTCACTACACTCGTTCTTGGATTGGCTAGATCCGAAGGAGGGGGTGCATCAGCTACGCGTAAAAGCGTGCATTTCTTTGACAAATAAAGTATTTGAATGTTAGTATTCTAACTTGCAAAGCGTCTTAGATAGTACTCTTGGTGGAATTGGTTGTTGTAGTCAGATGTGCAAAGTATATCTAACAGCTCCTTTAGACTCTTTCCGGCACGTTAGACACAATGGGTATTGATTGTTAGAGTCGAATGGCAAAGCGTCTCCGATAATACCGCTGGACGTTTGAGTTCTACTACTCTGAAAGGGAAAATAGACAAATAAACAGGCAAACACATTATAATAGAGAATGGTTTTTATCAAAACATTGGTTAGTTCCATATAAGCGTGGTTTATGCACTCAAAGCTTTCATACTTATTATTTAGCTATAATACCATTTAAGTTTGACGATGATCCACATTTTTGGTATTTGTTCTCCTTCTAGAGATTCCAAGTGATATGCTCCTCTTCCGATACTTTCTTTTACTCTATTAAGCCCTTCCCTATTTTCCGCTAGCTTTCCATCTCGAGCATTCTTACCCCTGATGTCGACTCTTTTAAGAACTAGATCTTCCGGCTAAAATTCCTTGTGTCACACGTGGCAGTTGTATTTGGCAGTCGTGTTTTGTTGGATGATTGCCCTCGTTAGAGCGGCCTTCAATTTTTTCCATCCAAAAGATCCACCTCTTCTATCAGGGGACATTATTCGCCACCTTGGAAAGGGGGTTAGTTATTCTATAAGCCAACTCTTTGATTTATACCGAGATAACTGCTTCTATCTCATACGTAAGTCAATACGGGGTCTCCCCTGTCATGGATTGTGGGGTCGTACGATATGCTCATAACACATGTGGTAGTTCATCTGCCCAGTTTTCCTTGGCTTCATCTAGCCTTTTTTTTCAATCCCATAACCAACACCCGGTTGGCGACTTCCGCTTGATCGTTGGTTTATGGATCCTCAACTGACAAAAAATGTTATTTAATCTTCAAGTTTTCCACCAGTCTCTAAAATTTCTCTTCTATGAATTGTGTTCCGTTATTGGTCACGATGGATTGAGGAACTCTAAACGTGCTAACACGTTCTTCATGAAGAATTTCAGAACATCCACCGCTGAGATTTTTGCTAGTGCTTCAACGCTTATTAATTTTTTGAAGTAGTCAACAACTACGATTGAGTATCTGAGTTGGCCGGGAGATGGGGCGAAGGGACCAAATAGGTCCTTCCTCATTGCATGATAGTCCATGGAAGAGAGAAAAGATATATATATATATATAGTTGTTTGACATTCGTTCTTGCTTTGCCTTCTCCACTCTTCAACGGTGTTAAAGAACCATAGGGAAATACTCATGATCTTTCACTATTTTGATAAGTTTAATACAAGCATTTTGATTACAATGAACCATCGCACGATAATTCCCTCTATTGATGCAAACACTTAAACTGCTAACAAAAACAAGATCCCTAAAGATCTTGATCTAATAACCTTACTATCCACAACAAGTTGCTCCAAGTATTCGTGTATGGCAATCCACCTGATCCCACCAGTTTCTTGTTTGAGCGATTGCCATTAGCTAAGAGTTGATTGGACAACTTCCAACTTTATTTGCGATCAGTCTTTCTGTAATCTCACCAAAGTTATGAAACTTCCAAATTTGCCTTACGAACAATATATACTAGACTTTGCCAAAGTCTTCCATGGAGTATACTAAAACTCTCTTCTTGCTAGATAGCAATAAGAGCGAAACTGCATTCAAGAAATGATACCCACACCTGTTATAAACAACAAACTTCATACAAGAATATTAGATACCATAATATATCACTAGTTTCCCTCAACACTCAATCTTTAGAGATGAAGGTCCATAAAAATGGAGAATGACTAAGGATGAAGATGATGAACAATGCTAAAGGAATATCACAAACACTCTAGTTCATAAGGTATTAGTCAAAGAATTAGATGTAGGTGAAATAAGAACACACATAAAGGCTCTCTTTAATTTCTATATAAATGGGTGTTGGATCTTGATGGATATCCTGAGATGTTTTAGAAAACATAAACACAAATATTTGAATAATAAGCAAATTACAAATAATCAAACAAACTATAACATATACACTCAAATTGATAAAAATATCAAAAAAATATGATACCATATGATAACATGACTACACTTTTAGTCTCCCCCTTTTTAATGTTTGGGAAATTTGGAGATATTATTGTTGATCAATTTATTTGAGCGAATATTTGAAACTTGAAGATAAAATGAATTCGGTGAATTTCCTTAGCGCACTACAGATGAGTGTACAACATATCGCTTGAGCTCTAAAGCTCCTATTGCATTAAACACTTAATGCACGTGAATTTTGATAATATATCGATAATTTCTTCCCCTTTTTTACAAATACCAAAAAGAGAAAAGAGAAAAAAATGAAAATAACTAAGTCCATAATAACATAAAAGCCAAATATAGAAATGTCATACTAGCGAACTAAACATACACCACAAATATCACATACGATACCAACTACCGCATACAATGCAATTTAAGAAAAATGATCAAGATAAATATAGTATATTAGAATTACAGAGATACCAAAATACATGACTAAAACTTGTCACATGGTACATAGTCAAAACATAAAGTCAAAATCACAAAACAACCCGTCGATCCAAAACGACAATAATTAACTAAAATGCACATTTTATGATATGTCATGCATAAAAAATAAAATTAGGGTAAATCAATTATACAATCAGTAGGAAGGGCAACAACAATAGGATTTGAAGGAGCACCAACAGTCTCTAAATCAATAATCTAAGGATCAATAGCAAAAATATAAGCGGAACTACGAAGATGATCAATAATACCTTTCACATATGCCACTTCATCTACGACTCGAGCTTCACTAGCTTTTATTTCAGCTTTGATCTCTTTCTTCAACTTCTCCCGACCCTCTTTATCTTCCTTAGCCATAACTTCAATGTGGCTCATGATCCGGTCTTTGCAAACCTAATTATCTTCCATGATTTTTCAAAACAAATCATCAAAATAGGCTCTCACATCGGCAAACAATATACCAACATCAGATGAACCTATCTCAATAGTAGAATCCTTCTTTGGATCTACAATTCGATCATCATACACTTTTTTGATTCCAATCAAGTGCAAATCCTGACTCGAATCAAATGAAACAACCCCAAAACGCCACAACTCCCAGACTTAATGATTTGAATCATATTTAAACAGTGATTCAAATTAAGAAGCATAATTTTGAAAATTATTAAAGAAAAAGTTAATGTATGAGAAAAAGGTTTTAATGACTTTAAAATTTTAGTGATGATTTAATGATAAATAATTTTAAAGTAAATGCAAAAATGCTTTTTAATGATAGAAATAAATAGTGATGTATGAATGAATGATGCACATAGATTCAATAACCATACGAAATAAAATTTAAACCGATGCATTGAATGATTGAATGATTAAGACATGAGATGCACAAACATATTACATACACAAAGTCATTCACATTTCAAACATACAATACATTTAGAATACAAATAATTGTCATATATATACACAAAAGGAAATAAAGGAGGGTTGTAACAATCAATACCAATTTAGACGACCTAGGCTTAACTTGATGCACATGGAAATTGTTAGTAATCAACAACAAGAATATGTCATACGTGAAAATATGATCAATCATATACTAGTTGGATAACCTTGGAAGAATAGGTCACTAGAAGATGCTTTTTGTTTCTTTCTTTTAACTTTCAAAAACTTCAAGCATGTCGTTATGTGAAAGCACACCCATCTTTTATTAGGATCAATCAAGAGTAAACTTTAAAACACAGTGTCAGGTTTCTGTTTACATTGCACATACCTCAAAACATTTTCAGTTAAACCCTGGATCAGTAAAAAAACTTAAAGAATATATTAACTAAAATTAATGTTTGAAGAATACACTACTAACTTTTTACTGTAAGTTAATCTATGTAATGCATTCAATTAAGGATCATACATTAGGAAATCATTGTAATATAATTTATAAATTATGTAGTAAATGAAAGTGTAAAATAAAAAAAAAAATATTGGCAGGCCGGCTCCCCAACCTGCCAACTCGTAAGTAAATGGGGCAGGCTTGACTTTTGAGCTCGAAACCTAAGTTGGCTCGCCCTGCCCGCCCCACTTTTGGACGGGCTTAAACGAGACGGGCCACCAGCTTTGCCACCCCTACTTAAAATATAATTTCAAAATATTTTTAGGTCCCATAAACGATCAAAGATTTTAAGAAATGCAAAAGAAAAATAAAAAACAAAGAGAGCTCGAAAGCATCTCAATGAACTAAACCAATTGAAAAATTATAAGATATCATTAAGGACTTGACTACTTCTAATGCAAGTTGAATACAAGATCACTAAAACTGCTTTAAACAAAGCGATTTTAAAACACTTTATATAGATATTCATTCAAAACATAAATGGATTTATGAAGATCCAATAAGATTGATGCATTACAAACCTAAGCTTACACATAAAATCTCTATAAGAAGGTCTAACCTAAGTGACATATAAATGATGCAATAATGCAGTAATGTAGTAATGCAATAGCAATATTAATGAATGAGAGAAAATTAAAGGAGACAAGGGAAGAAATAAAAGACACACACACACACACACACACACACACACACACACACACACACACACACACACACACACACACACACACACACACACACACACACACACACACACACACACACACACACACATATATATATATATATATATATATATATATATATATATATATATATATATATATATATATAGATAATGGTCCATCGTTCGTCCTCGCTTTGCCTACTCCACTATTCAATGGTGTTAAAGAACCATCAGGAAATAATCATGATCTTTCCCAATTTTAATAAGTTTGATACAAGCATTTTGATTAAAATGAACTATCACATAATAATTTTCTCTGTTGATGTAGACACTCAAACTGCTAACAAAAATAAGATTCCTAAAGATCTTGATCCAATAAATTTGCTATCCAGAATAACCCGCTCCAAGTATTTGTGTACGCAAATTCGCCTTATCTTATCAATTTCTTTTATGAGCGATTGCCATTAGTTATGTGTTGATTTGGAACCTCCCAACTCTGTCTGCGACTAGTCTTTCATGAATCTCACCAAAGTTGGACAATTTCCAACTCTACCTTACAAACAATATGTACTAGAATTTTCCAATGTCTTTCATGCAGTATACAAAAACTCTATTTTTGATAGATACCAATAAGAGCAAAACTGCATTCAAGAAATGATACCTGCACCTGTTACGAACAACAAAAACTTCACACAAAAATACTAGATACCCTAATGTACCACTAGTCTCCCTCAACACTCGATATTTATAGATGAAGGTCTACAATAATGGAGAATGAGTAAGGATGAACATGATGAAATCAGTGCTAAGGGAATCTCACAAACACTCTAGTTCACAAGGTGTTAGTCAAGAAATTAGATGTAGGTGAAAGAAGAACACACACAAAGGTTCTCTCTATTTTCTAGATAAATGGGTCTTGGATCTGGATGGATATCATGAGCATGATCAATCATGAGTCACTTCAAGATTTATCAACTCACTCTCTCTAATTCCCTCAAAACAACAACAAATTTCACAAGAACAAGGTGCAACAAAAAGAAGTGAATCTGGCATGGATTGACACTCTGGAAGATGTTCTTCAAAACAAGAGAAAGGTTTAAGGTTCAAGGGAATAGACACACTAAAGATGAGAAGACGAATGGACATTCTTTCTCTATGGGTTTTCACCCACATGTTTCACACACATGTGTTTTGGATCAAAGAAACAACCGTTTAAATCTAAGGTGGAAAATTGGATTTGTGAATATATGATTCGAATCAAATTAAGCAGAGCTAAATTTCAGCTTCATGGAGAGTTTTGATTCTAGTCAGGATTACAATATGATTTGAGTCACATGATATTGTGATTCGAGTTAGGTTAATCTTGTGATTTGATTCAAATCGTCCAAAGGCAAATTCCAATTTTCACAATGTCTATGATTCGATTCACACATAACACTTGATTCAATTGTTTTTTTCCTAATGATATGGAAGACCATGCGGCTTATTAATTTGTGGGAGGTGGGAATTGAACCCATAACTTTTCCTTCCCAACACCAGCACCCTATCCACTATAGTGTTTGCTTCATTTTATGATATGCATTGGATTCGAATATGTTTTCTTTATTGCTCCATTTGTACATTCTATGAAGTTTCGCGCTTTGAAAACAAAAGGTTTATGATGCTCACTTCAAATTTTACTGTAACGTTTTTCTTTTATAAACTTTGCGTAATTGAATTTTTAAAAACAACAAATAAATAATATTTTTTACTGTAATATTTTTTGTTTTTAATAACAACAAATAAATATACACTTACTGCATATTTACTTAAATCAATAGTATGCACTTTTGTGTAAAAGTTAAATCAATAATTAAAAGTTTAAATTTACACTTTTTTCGTTTTTGAAATAAATGTCTTTTAAAATATATTAAATTCTATATTACTTTTTTTGTTTTTCGTTTTGAAATGAATATATTAATTAATTTTATTAATAATTATTAACTAATTTAATTTGATAAATATTAAAATACTAAAATACTGTAATTACATTAATCAAATATATACTACAATTATTAATATTAACTAAAAACAATTGAGTATTAAAGGAAACAACTAGTATTAAGTAATACTAAAATTATTGCTGTAATCAATTGAATACTAAATATATCCAAACACTAATTTTACAAAAGGAAACACGCAACCCAGTGGAAATGGTGTTGGGGCTGTGAAGCTATTTTCCCTAAAGATAAATACAATAGATTTTGTTTTTCCCTAAAATTAAATATACGAATAAAGCTAACTTGTGCCCAAATAACACATGTTAAAAAATTTAAAGATAAAAAATTTGTATTGAAAGATGTAATAAACACATTAATTATCAACTTTAATTAAAAGAGTGAAGTCCCATTTTAATCCTCATACAAACTGAAGAGGCCAGATTAGTTCCTGAGAAAATAAAAGTCCCTATTAAATCTCTTACAAAATTTAACTGAGCCATGTTAGTCCCTCAACTAACATTTTTTTAAAATCGGTTTTTTTCTTACTTTTGAACCGTGACTAGACTGATAATAAAGACTCATTTTAGTCCCTCACAAAAAAGGAAGAGTCCAAATTAGTCCCTAAGAAATAAAAGGTCTATATTTAATCCTTTACAAAATTTAATCAAGCTATGTTAGTCCCTCTTTTAGTTTTTTTTTTCAAATCAATTTTTTTAAAATTGTGACTAGACTCCTATTTTACGACTGTTGAATTGAAATTATTTATGAAGGGATTGTAGATAAATCATCGCGATACCATGATGTTCTTTTCTTTGTTTGGTTTATTATCAGGCTTATGGGTGAGTGACTATGATTTTTGTTGTAATGTATTCTTGTGTATTAGGTTTCGTTATTGTTTTAGTTGTTAATGATCTTTTAGGAAGGTCTAGTTTTGTTACTAAGTTGATTTAGGATAATTTCTTTCTTTTGTAAATAATACTTGTGGCAAAAATAATACACATATGTTGGAAGAAAATTGGTTTATACCATATCACTTAGGTTTTGATGATAACAAAGTATTTAATGAACAATTAGGTACACTAACATATATTCAAGTGTGCATGATCATTAGTCAAAGAATTTATCGGACTCTGACTCTAATAGGAACATATGAAGAGAAGCTTGAGACTCAGATTCTGGAAGATTACTCAAATTCTGAATGATAAGATTTTAATTTCTCACATCTAGGGAACCCACCAGCTTCTGGTGGAAACTTACTCTGAAGATCATGTGCAAAGGATCACAACCTCTGACCCGTACTCAATTTCTGAAAGCAGATCTATCTTGTCAAGTCTAGTCATAGTTTAAAAATACGAAAAAATCGTTTGAAAAATTATTAAAAGAGGGACTAACATGGCTCAGTTAAATTTTGTAAGGGATTAAATAGAGACCTTTTTTTTCTCATGGACTAATTTTGACTCTCCCTTTTTGTGAGGGACTAAAATGAGTCTTCACTGGTGGTCCAGTCACAGTTCAAAAGTTAAAAAAAAAACAATTTGAAAAAAATATTAGTAGAGGGATTAACATGACTCAGTTAAATTTTGTAATGGATTTAATAGAAACTTTTTTTTTTCTGAGAGACTAATCTGACCTCTACAATTTTTGTAAGGGACTAAAATGAGACTTCACCCTAATTAAAATGATGCACAATTTTAAAGAAATTTTTTCTATATTTAACTATTAACTTAAGGGCACATTTAACATTACCCTAAATATATTTATGATCTCTTTTATATATATATATATATATATATATATATATATATATATATATATATATATATATATATATATATATATATATATATATATATATATATATATATCGAAATTCGCCGTCTTAATATTTTCATCAACATTTTAAATCTTTTTTGTTAATGTCTATTAATAAAAAGCATCGGATTTTTTTTTTTATGATTAGACATACACATGATAATACAAGTGTGAGAAAGATGTCGACATAACATATTAAAATCATCATCATACATGAACTAATAAATGATAGTAAATTTGTAACTAAAACCGTCTTTAATCTACTTAATATAAATGTAAGGTTGTCATGATGACAACCTTGAACAAAATCCTAATTTCAAGATGATGTGTCATCCTCTCAAAACACTCAAGATGATGTGTCATTCTCTCAAAGCATTCCAAACTATAAAAATTTAATTATTATTTAAAAAATCTTCTAAACTAAAAAATATATCTCTTCATTTTTTAAACATTAATTCTTTACTATTAATTTTTAATAAAAAGTGACATTAATTTTTTTTATAAACAATATAATTATTATATTATATTTTATTTTATATTTGTTAAAATGATTTTTATATCTAACATTTAAAGTTTCCCAAATCATGTTGATAATTATTAAAAACAAATTCCAAGTTAAAAAATATATGCTAAAGAATTGAAGTAGATAAAATTTTATAAAAATAATAATTTAAAAATAGAACTAAAGATAAAGTAATGGAATAGTCTAATGTTCATAAGCATTTCATTTAATAATTTAATAATATAAAATAAAAATATTTTTACGAAACTAAAAATTATGTGATGAAGAAAAGAAGTAGATAAAATATTATAAAAATAAAAATTAATTGATATGATAGTTTAAAGTTTATAAGCATTTTATTTTAATATTTTAATAACATAAAATAAAAATATTTTTTTAACTTTATTTATAAAACAATCTTCTTCATTTATATTAAAATATTTATTATTTATAATTTTTTAAATTTGAAATGTACAATAGGGAGAAGTTATCTATTTTTGTAATGAATTTTCAGTTTTTATTTATTATTATATAATAATTAATTAGTTAAATTGTTAAATAACATAAATCGTTTCTATTCTCATAAATAATAATTAAATTAAAAACAAAACGTCACAATAATAATTAATTAATTAAATTTTAAAATAATAGAAACTATTTTTATTCTCATAATTAATAATTAAATTATAAACAAAATATGATTCCTAAAACCCACTAAAACCCCACTATATCAATTATTAAATTATCTCTTAATTATTAAATTATTATTATTTCTTTGATAATTTTTTCACTAACTAATTTCTTTATTCCACTATCTCTTTTAATTATTAAATTATTATTTTTTGATAATCATCCTACTAACTAATAATTTTGCATATAAAATATAATTATTTTAATTACTATTTTCAATTTATTAATTATTTATTGTATTATGATTAGTAGTATTATTAATGACACTAATAAAACACATTAAACACAATAACAATTAACTATTTAATTGCTAAATAATTGAAACCGGTTTTTTCATAATTAATAATTAAATTTAAAACAAAACGTCAAATAATAATTTATTAATTAAATTGTCAAATAATAAAAACGGTTTTTTTTCATAATTAATAATTAATAACTAAAACCCCACTACATAAATTTTATGTTGTTTACTAAACTAAAATAAAACCAAACTTCCATTCTTGACATATTTTTAGTGGTCACGTTTACTTATGTATGATGCATGTAACTTTGCAAGGGATCTCACCTTTAACTTTAGTCATGAACCTCATTTTCATATAGTTTAGCCACAATAGATTTTACCTTGCCTTACTCTTCTTAACATGTCATTTTGTAATAGAAGTTCCATGCACGCATCCAAATCACACTATCAATATTCTTCGGAGCATATAATTTCTTAGTATGTAATTTTGCAATCTGATTCATTCTTATTTTCTTCTAATATTTATTAATTTTGTTATTTGTTATTATGTTTTTTAGGTGTATTTTGAAGACACGAAATAAGGTTTGTTCACAAAACTTTTTCACTCTCTCAATTTTCACTTCATAAATTAGTTCTTTGTTATTTTCATCTAATATTTATTGAAGTTTGCTATTGAATGATTATGTTTTTTCAGGTGTATTTTGAAGACACAAAATAAAATTTGCTCATAAAACTTCTTCAATCTCTCATATTTCTTTTCATAAATTAAGTTCTTTGCTATTTTTTTAATAGTTATTGTTGTTTGTTATTTGTTGATTATGTTTTTTAAGGTGTATTTTGAAGACTTAGCATTTTAGTAAATATCATGGTAAACAATATTTTTTATTTTTTTGTGTCATATTTTTTTATTTCCTTCCATTATTAATTTTATTATTGTTTATTAATTTTAGTTATTAATATTTTTTGGTCAAAAAGCATATTAATATTTTGCATTTTTATAAATATTATGGTAAATTAAATGAATACAACATAAAATATTTATAAAAAAAATGAATTTTCAATTTATTATATTGTTTTTATTTTTATTTATATTTATTCTTATTTTCTTTTATTCCTAATTTTACTATTATTGATTAATTTTTAGTTATGTTTATTTTGCAGGTATACATTTTAAAGCATCACATTATTTTTGGTAAAGAAATTTAAGAAAATGGATTGTAATATTCTTATGTTTTGTTATTTTTACTATTTTTACTCTTTTATTTATTATCTAATATTCAATATTTTTGTTTCAAATATTAATAGATAGTGAACTATGACACAATAATCTCTACTAAAAGAATGATATTCTAATTTGTCTTTATTAGGGATGGCAACGGGTGCCCGTGGGTGCGGGTTTTATACTACCCAAACCCGCACCCGAAATTACCACCCGAACCCGAACCCAAAAGCTATTCGGGTGACAAAATAACACCCACGCCCACACCCGTTGGGTTCGGGTTTTTTCACCCAAACCCAAACCCGCAACAAAATACATAAAATATATTATTCCTACAATTTTCTTACAACTTTCCATAGAATATATATATATATATATATATATATATATATATATATATATATATATATATATATATATATATATATATATATAAATATATATATTATAATATATTATATAATATATATATATATATATATATATTATATAATATATATATATTATAATATATATATATATATATATTATAATATATATATATATATTATAATATATATATATATTATATATATATATATATATATATATTATAATATATATATATATATTATAATATATTCGGGTGTGATTTCGGGTTTCGGGCGCGGGTTTCACACTACCCAAACCCGCACCCGAAATATCGGGTGGCACCCGAACCCGAACCCAAACCCAAACCCAGTCAACTCGGGTTTTCACCCGTTAACTCGGGTTCGGGTGCGGGTGGGCCCCGCGGGTTTGGGTCTGTTTGCCATCCCTAGTCTTTATTTGGCCTAAATTTTTTGTTATGATATTAAATGCTTTGTAAAGAACTCCAAATTAATTTATTAATCTTAAAATTTAAGATTTTGTTTCTCATATATATACACACACGCTTTTGACAAATAATAGTACAATAGTATTATTAGTTAATTTCTATAATCCATACAATCTCATCCCATTGACTCCATAATAATTGCAAAATATTAATTAAAAAAATTAAATCTTTAAATTTGTTTTTATTCTTTAATTTTAATTCAATTTGTGGTTATTTAATAAGCCACAAACTATAAACAACAAATCCTAACTTCTTTTGTGTAATGAAGGACTAGAAAGCAAATCTACATTAATAAATTGTAATCAAATGCTTACTTAAACAAATTGTAATCAAATGTTTACTTAAACAAATTCTAATCAAATGCTTGTCAGTTTTCTGAGAAGTCCCTTGGTTGTAAACTTACCCTTCAACCTTGGGATACTTAGTTCGAGACTTGACACCAAAAAAAATTATCTTATATATTAAACTTTATTTTAAATATTTTGTTTATTTTCTAAAAGTTAATTCTTATATAATTATAAATTAATTTTGATAATTAATTTAACATTAATATATTTTAAATATTAAGATAATAATATATTTATATAATAATAATAATAATGAATAATAGTAATAGATAATAATCATAATAATGATAATCACTAAAAAAATTACCAACTAATCTAATTATTGTTTTATATAATATTCATTCATTAAAATCATTAAATTTTTAAGATATGAGCTAATTGATAACATTTTGATAGTTCTTATGTTATTTAAAATTATATTGATCTTTTTTATTACTCCTTAAAATTCAACAAATTCTTAAATATTATAATAAACTCATATATAATATTGATTCAAATAAACTCATTATAATAAAATCCTACAAATATAATCAACTGATCATCTATATTATTCTTAAAATTAAACTTTTTCTCAAATATGTATTTATAAAACTACGTATAATAATTAAAATCATTCGAAAAACATTCCACAAACGAAACAATTTAATAAATTTTTTTGATAAAATTTAAAATTTCATAAACAATGACAACAATATATTACAGGACTACCGCGCAACGCGCGGGTTATATACTAGTTGATAGCAAATTCAATCTTCAAATATTTAACCATACAATTCTTCAATTTTTTTATCCGTTGATAATTTTTTGGATACATTTTTATTACTTTATGAACATATTTACGAAAAAAATTGGAGTTTTATTTTTATTTGAGATAAATTAAATATGAATATCTTAATTTTGCAAAAATATATGAAAAGATATGTAAAGTTTTATAATATTTCAAATAAGTCTCGAGTCATTTTATTTTTATAGAGTAAAACACCAGTGGAAGTATTTTTTTTATTGAATAATGAATATATCTGATCTTTATATAAAAGACCAGATACATTCATTATTCAATAAATCCAAAAAGAAAATATTTGATTATAATAATGGCCAATGAAAATATCTTTTAAGACGCATAAACAACATAAACATAGATATACATATCACATATTTATCTAATATTTTGTAAGAATTTCGATAACAACAAATATAGAGAAACTGCAAAGCTCAGTAGCATTCGAAAAATACCTTAACTCATTATGATTTTTCGACTATCAAGTGTAAAAAAAAAGAAAACAACATACACATTTTGATCTAACTTTTTATAGAGATTTCTACGATGATAAATAGAGACAAACCACAAAGTTTTGAAGCATTATATGAATATGTAATTTATTTCGATTTGTTTTCTCTTAAAAAAATATATATTTATATGTATTTGGATATAAAAGTTGAAATAAATTAAAATTTATTCGAAATGTCACATCTAGGGGAGGCAAAACGGCCCGCCCGCCCCGCCCGTCGCCCGCCCCACCTTATGCCCGCCAAAAAACGAGCGGGGCGGACATGCCCGCCAAGTAAAATGGGCATCAAAATCATGCCCGCCCCACCAAGATGGCAGGTTGGCGAGCGGCGGGCTTACCCGCCTATTTTTTATAATATTTTTTTAATCGATTAAAATGCTTTTTTTACCTTTTAATTAAACTTTTCACTTATTTTTTAAAACAATTTTTTATAAAAGTAATTTTTTAACAAATTTACTCTAAAAAATATTATATATATTTATAAATAAATGTATAAAATAAACCATCAAGAATTGCAATTATTAGAATTAACTAAAAAAAGAGTGAGTTTTGGAAAAGGAGCGGATTTTGGCGAGCGACGGGCTTTGGCGGGCGGGTATGGCGGGCGGCGGGCTTTAGCGAGCGGCGAGTCTAAAATCCCAACCCAACCCGCCAATTTTTGGCGGGTGCGCGGGCGGCCCAGCGGGTTCCGGCCCGTTTTGCCACCCCTAGTCACATACGCTCAAAAAGCAATCCTAGACCAAAATTTATTTAATTTCACCCCCTTCCTATAGTTATCTTTGTTTTGTAGTTTTTTTATTCTTTCTTCTTTGTGAGTCTATCTTTTGCACCTTTTCTTTTACTATCTTCTCCACTTTTTATAATAGTCTCTTAATGATTTATTTTTTGGACATTTTAGAAGAAATTATAGAATTGAATATGGTTTGCAAAACGAGCTCGGTCAATGGGGAATGTCCATTTTGTCTGTTTTTTTTAGAGCGGAGTAAGGTTTTAGCCTCGTTCTCTTTAAAGTGTCAATCTCATCCGCCCTGTTTTTTGCGAGCTTTTGTAGGCATGAGTTTTTCATCCAAATTTATTATTTTTAGGCCTAAAAACTTTAATGTCCGCAGGCCTTTCCCATCTGCCCTCATTTTTTTGTAGGATGAGATCAAATTTTAGATCCGCACTCTCAAATATATCTGCTCCGCTCTGTTTTTTCGCACACTTTTGCAGAGCAAAACTTAAACGAGACCGGCATAGTTGTTAGCTACTCCAAAAATTGAATATCCCGATTTAAGTGGCCTTTCAAAGTTATGAGGGATCACACAAGTATTTTCTACTATCTTTTTAGGTTATACCTTTCTCTATGTAATCCATGCCAGCTCATCCTCCCATTCAAACAAGTCCACCTCAATTCAAAGCTATGAAAATCTTGTGGATAAATGCTTTTGGAACTACAATTCTTCTATTACATAAAGACTTGGACATCAACTTCATTAAATAAAGTTTGGTGTTCTTTTTGTATTTTCAACATGACTCACAACTACTATATAGGATCAAAATTGTAGGAGTAAAGAGGATGTTTGCTTTAATTCCACTACTTGTATACCCTTGTGATAACCTTGTGTCCTTCACGTGCATTAGTCCCTACATGATTTAATTTTCACATCTTATATTAAGGTGTCAGGCTTGGCCAAAGTGGTTCCCTAGTTAATGTCTACATCGGCACCAAGGTGAAAATGATCATTATCGTTTAACAATTTGAGCCAATCACATTAATTTATCATCATCACACGTGTCTTAATTATGTTATTCGTTTGAGTCCGTAGGTGTGTATACATTAACTAATTAATTGTCAATCAAGAAAAATGTCTTATTATAAGTTCCATATCAGACGGAATTAAATCCTCTCCAATTTTTTCTCTATGCCCTCTCTCCTGTGTAATTATGAATGATTGGATTAATCCAACTCTTGACAACAAAAAGAAAAGAAATCATCATTTAATGAAAAAAGAGAAATATATATCAGTTTTAATTTTATTTTTAACCAAATATTTAAGAGACAAAATTAATGTATAAGTTGTATGTTTCAACGATTTCAATCATTTTCAAATAAAAATATTTTAAAAATTTAATGTTTGAAAAAATAGTAGTTGATATATTCTAAGAAAAATTTAGTTGACAATATGAAAAACAATAATTAATTTTCTTCTTAGCCACAAATACGTATTTCATATATAATTTTTATAATATTTTAAATTATTCTTATTTTTATTTAAAAGATAAAAAAAAAGTTTAAAATAACTAATTGATAATTGTCATATATAAATTGTACACTTAACATCTATTTTTAGCAAATTATTTTAAAAAAATAACGTTTAAACAAAGAAATATAGTACATTAGAATTCAATTATTATAATTATATTTTAAAACTAAAAATATTATAAAATATTAAATTTAAATATTTTTACTTACATAATTTTTCCTACTATGTTTATATAAATAAATATTGTTTTGATTATTCTCATTTTTATTAGATTTAAAAATTAATTTAATTTATTAATTAAATATGTATAAAAATAATTTAATTATTTTTAATTAAAAATGTATAAAATATTTATTTGATAAAGAATATTAAAAAAATTAATATATGAAAATTAATACATTATTTTTCTTCATAATCCAATATTTAAGAGAGAAATTTAATGTCTTGTTTTTCATATTGTCAACTTAAATTGTTTTATAATATATCAACTACTATTTTTTCAAACTTTAAATTTTTAAAGCTTTTTTATTTGAAAATGAGTGAAACTTACAAATTAAACATTAATTTTTTTTGTCATAAATTATAATTAATTAGCTAATTTATATATTCTCTAATTAAAATTGAGAAAGTTATAATATATTTATTATAACGTATTATAAAAACATATACGGAATGACTAAAGAAATAATTAAAATAATTTTATTTAATAAAATATTAAAAAATAGATTTTATTTTTAATGAAACTTTTAATCTTTTTACAGTAGGAATGATTATTTTAATCTTGTTTAATAAATTTTGAAACGTTTATGCTTTAGCCACAATCACGTTTTTCATTTGGCCACATTATGTAAGTTGATTGTTGTAGAAATAAAATACCACAAAAATTAAAGAATATAAAAACAAACATGTGAAAAGTTCTCATTTTTAAATGTACTCATTTTTGTCTCTTAAATATTTGGTTAAAAAGAATATTAAAACTAATATATATTTCTCTTTTTTCATTGAATGATGCTTTCTTTTCTTTTTGTTGTCAACGGTTGAATTAATCCAACCATTCATAGTTGCACATGAGAGAGGGCATGAGAAAAAAAACAGGAGAGAATCCAATTCCATATCAGACACACTTTATAGTACATCACTAAACAAGTAATCTAAACAAGCTCGTCAGACATGTTTGTTTGTCCAATTTTTTTAGGACGAGTCAATGTTTTAGACCTACATTCTCTAATATATTTGTGCCGTTTTATTTTTTTACGAGTTTTTGTAGACGCGGATATTAACATAAAAATTTGTAATTTTTAAATTTAAAATTTGCAACTAAATTTTAACCAAAATTAATTTTGCAGAATTAATTCACTATCTTCATTGTCCAAACTCTGGCATCTACCTTCTTCACTTTGGCGCAGACTCCTCCACCATCTTCCATTTAGCACCACATGGGCTTGCTTTCAAACCCCAAATGCCCACCTCACTGGACTTCCACCCTGTAACTACAGCCCCAGAACCTGTCAACTCGCCTAACTTCCTCTCCCGCATGTGTAGAGCACTGTCAAATTCCACTATTACTTTTAATTGCTCGATGCCTATACTTTTGGAAAGTCTTGAAAACATGTTTCCTATCATCACTACTTAAGATTTTGTGACTCACTTCCATAATATATTCATTTCTAACCTTTGAATTGTATCCTTTTTTAGTTTTTTATAATCAATTATATTCTTTTGGCCTAAAATACTTGAAGGAAGAGAACAACACAAGAAAGGGGGGGGGGGATTTGAATTGAGTTTTCAATAATTTTCCCTTCCTTATCAGATGCTTTCACTATTACTTATCAGATGCTGAACATTTCTCAGAAGCATTTAGCCTTCTTTGAAACTTAAGTCTTCTTAAAGCTTCTGACAAAAGGAGAGAATTAACCGGAAGTAAATAACATACAATATATTCTGGTTCACTTGAGAAATTCTCAAGCTAGTCCAGTCCACCCTTCCGAGGTGATTTCGCCTTGAACTCAAGGTCTTAATCCACTATAACCAAACTGATTACAATTGCATGGGCAACTGCCGATGACTAACTCTGCACAGGCAACCGCCGGTGACTAACAATACAATACACAAGCTACCCGCAAGTGACTAACCCTGTCCAAGCTACCCGCAAGTGACTAACTATAATGAAATGAACCGTTCAGTGATCTCGAAGGATATAACGTTCATTTACCCATTAGAGTCCTGACCTTCACTCGGTCTTCTAAGAGGATTTCCACAATGACTCACTGCCATTGTCTTCTTGAGCTTCTGATCTTCACTCGACCTCTTAAGGTACCATCAACATACAGTTGATAAGATTTGTGTTTACATGATTGCTTCTCTTAAGCAGATTACACAATTGATTTTAAGCACATATTGTTTAACATAATTATGAGCAACAACTCTTATGTTAAAACAATTTACATGAAGAATCCTAGAACTTAAAACACCACCTGAGAAACAACTCTTGTGTTCATTACATTGTTCTACAAATATATATATATATATATATATGATTATATATTGGATAACATATTATAGTGTTCTTCATTCTTCATCTTCTTCATTGAGCAAGTTACAAGCCACAACTCCTTGCTTCTTCCGATCTCTATCAAGATGTATATGATTAGAGTTTAATAGAATCTTGTACAATCTTGATTCTTCATTCTCTTTGTTCGGATTGGCTTCTGCATATCAACTTAGGCATTAACATCAACTAATTGGTCCACTAACATTTTGAATTGGCATTAGCTTCAGCTTTTCTTTTGACAGATATTTCTTAATCATTAGCTTCTGAATGTTTGTTCTTTTTGTGCATTCTTTTTAGTCTTCTCATCAGTGTTGGTTGATTTATATTTAAAACAAGCAATAAATAACAACTGCAATGACAACAACCATTGTACCAGTATGAATATCAACTTGTGATGATTGCAACAACAACCTTTTTAGTTGTCGTTAACATTGTTGGATGAAGTGATCTTTTTTTTATAATTTCTCAAAAGATACGTTGGAGGGCAAGAAGGTCCTTTTAATTTCTAACGGCTTGATCATAGTGGGAGACAAGATAGTACGCAACGTTCGTCCTTTCTCAATAGTGGAGTGAAACATTCGTCTGTACCTTGTACTTCGTACTTCATATCATTATCTTCTATTCTTCTTGAACTTCAGAGGCTCACAACATGAGTTGGAAGAAAAGAAAATAAGCTTTGGATCTTCAGAACTTCTATTCTTCAGAGTCTTCAGAACCACGTCTTCAAAGTCTTCAGCACTTGGTCTTCAGAACTATTTGTCTTCAGAAACTTGAGTCTTCAGAACCACGTCTTCAACACTTGGTCTTTTGAATGGTTTCTTTAGACTTTAAATCAGAATCCTTTAAGAGTTAGAAAACTATTATCAGATATGTGAGCATCTGAGAGCAACAGCTTGAAAACACTTCTAATCTTCTAAGGCTCGACCCTTGGTCTATTCAGAATCTTGACTTTGTCTTCATAGTTAGAAGCAACAACTTTTCTGATTAATAAATCTTGACTTTTGAAGCAACATCTTATTTGAGAAGCAAACTGTAACTTCACTTTCTGATAAACATTCAGTATTCTTCAGAGCTTCTGACTTTTCTTTAAAATCAGATGCAAATGATGTTTCTGAGGCGTCTTGCTTGTTTCTGATAATTTGTCACGGACAACAATCCAGAATCTCTTAGAACACAGTATCTGCACACTCAAGAAACTATTAGACACTTAAATTGTTACATACAAAATATATGTATTGTTATCGTCAAAACATAGAGACTTATATTGCAGAACTAAATCTTGTTCTAACAATACTTATAGTTTACCTTTATAGTTTTTTTATAGTTTGAGGTGATATTTTTAAAAGTAATATCTAAATAAAGTGACTTCAAGAAATATTATGAAAAATAGTAGCCATTGAAAATAAAATAAAAATAAAAAAGCAAAAAAAAAGAAGAAAATCAAGATGAAATGAATAAGTATAGTAAAAATGGAGAAAAATCTATAATAAGTTAGAATCATCCCTTGAAGTGTTAATTGTGGTAAAAAAAATGATTTGTAGCTAAAACATCAGTTGAACAAAAAGATTTAGTGTTAACCCTTTAGCCTACTTTCCTAAATTTATACTACCTTAACCTAGATAATATTACAAACTTTATAGTCTCAAAGGTGTGTGTAATAATATTGATATGATAAACTATCCTGACACTGTTTAAGCTTAAGGTAACACTATTTTTACATGTTGATTGAGTAATACCTTTATAATTTGAGTGGCTTTGCGAGAAAGAGAAGAGAGTAGATATGAGCAGAATTAACGTCTTTTGACTTATCCTTCTTAAGGATTGACAATGGAAGTTGAACTTGAGTATGATCATGGTATTCTGGTGAACCATGTGATCCATTTAGATATGTTCATTATAAGGATAAATCTCTTTTTTATTTAATAATTATTTGTGTTTAATTCTTTTTTCTTGTTTACGAATTTTTAGTGAATTGATATAGATCATGTGTTTGAGAACTAATCATTAATAACACAATTGGATATAATGTTATTGGGAGGTTGTTTATGTTTTTATACCGATGGCATACTCACTTGTGACATATGTATTTTAACGCTTATTCAAACCTTCATAATATGTCACTTCTCCTAAGACATTGAAGGTTCATAATTTGACGAAGTGGATTGCATCACAAGAGATTGCATGCAACTATTTTGTTAAAATAGTTGTAGTTATTATAGGTTCAGACAAGGATTAACAACACAAAAATGGACAAGAGATTTGAAGGGGGATTGATTTTTCTCTATTATATTTATTACATTTTTAGTGAAAATTATTAGAA
The DNA here is from genome assembly GCF_029867415.1 of Vicia villosa. Classification (NCBI taxonomy): domain Eukaryota; kingdom Viridiplantae; phylum Streptophyta; class Magnoliopsida; order Fabales; family Fabaceae; genus Vicia; species Vicia villosa. The sequence continues at coordinate 143,555,699 of NC_081185.1, read as the reverse complement.
AGCTTCAACCCATGTGACATCCTTATTAATGAGGCTAGAGTACCCTAAAGAAAGATAAAGATGTTAAATTTTATTGACCAATAGCGAGGGAGACCCTATAGATCTTGTCATTTATTCCTCGTTACTTCAAGTCTTTGTCTTTAGCATGATCTATCATAGTAAGCCAAAGTAAATAATTTGAAGCGAGACGAAGTTGAGTTCTAAATTTGTAAGGTGACCCCTAATTATTGAACCGGTAATAACAAAGAGATTTTTATAGTCGTGAATTTAAGGAAAAAATGATTTCAAAGTCATTTCTACTATAGAAGGGTGAAAGGTAATATGATCTTGAATAAACAAACGAAGACATGTTTGAAAGTTCGAGTTTTGAAGAATAAAATGGCGCCAAAAGAGATGAACAAGAGAATCATAAAGGATAAAACGTTTAGAGAAGAATGCTTATCAAGGTGATATAGAACGTTAAAGAGTAAATAATGTATAACAAAATGGAGAAAGAGCGATATGGTTAAGGTTATTTGTAAAAGGAGTTCACCAAATGATTAGGCTGGTTATTCGTTTAATCAATTAAGAAGATCAATATTATCATTACGATAAATAACTCGAAAAGAACTTTTTAGTTTTTCCCATTCCCACATCGTGACATGGTTTATGATGACTACATTTCTATTTTATAGCGCAATTATGACAATTTTCACAAACACTAATTACTACTTACGTTGCATCACCTCATAGATCAAGCCAACAAAAAATTTAACACATTACATGTTGGAACATTATGTCAATATTCCAATATAAGGAGATGAATCTGAAAAAGTTCCTTAATTCAAGTCTCATATTGTGTGTTAGTTGAAAAAACTTCTTAGTCTCGCATTGCTTAGGTGAGATATATTAGTTAGCTCACTTCATTATATAAGGAAATTTCATGTTTCATTCCAAAAATACACAAAACTTCTATTGAGTTTTTCATTCCCTACTCTCATAACTCTGTGTCATTCAAATTGTCATAGTGCCAACTTCTCCCCCTTTCTTTCTACTTGTTGAATTTTGCAAGTATTTTCTTTAATTCTCTTTAGAGAATTAATATAATTTCTCCTTAGATATTATAAATTTTTTTTTATTCTCTTTGGAGAATTATTTGAATTTCTCTATGTTTAAGAAATCAATTTGAGTTGTCAAATGACCATTATTTAATTCTCTTTGAGAATTATTTGAGTTTCTCATCGTTTGAGAAATTATTACAATTTATCTATATACCAGATACTACAAGTGATTTGAGAAATTTGAATTTCTCACTATTTTAATCCCCCTTTTAAGTTTTCTATTCAATTTTCGTCCCTCAATTTTATTTTTTTTGCAAAAATAATCCCTATTTTTGTCTCATTTTCAACCGAAAACTAAAAAATGAGCCAAAATCGTAGTTTTAAAATTGAGGAGACCAAAATAAAAAAATAAAAAAATATAAGAATCAAAGTTACAATTAAGTCCATAAAATAATATTAATTGAATAATAAAATTTTATTACTTATTATTAAATATGATATTACATTATTCAATATAAAATAGTTTAAATAGAATGAAAATATGAGTGTGCTCCTCTCAAGGTCATGAGTTCGAATCCTGTTAGGTGCTATCAATCATTGTGTTGGGTCAATCCATACAAAATTTTGTTCTGGCTTTAAACGGAGCTCCTACTAGTCGACGGTAGACTTGGTCCCTCTTAGATTAATCAGTCGCAAGGTCGGATATCAAAATTTTTAAAAAAAATTATTTATGAAAGACATGCAAGATTGGCCTAATGGTAGCGTAGCCTATATATTGAGATAAAATAGTATTAACCCTTTTCAAAATTATAAAACAACATTACACCTTTGTTAACAACTAAATATAAATAAAATATTAGCCAACAAACAATAAAATATAGGATTATATGAAATTTCTACATATTCAAATCTATGGATTTCTATACAAATCGCAGGAGTATTCAACTCAATCAAAATATAATGAAACTTGACAATTTAACAATTTACTCGGATTCATATTTATAGTACCAAACTCGTCCATTAACATTAACATGAAGACACATTTTCATGAATGAGTATTAGTATTACTCATAGCACATTGAAGTTACTACTATTACTGAAATAATTGCCAAATGCCAACTCCCAACTCCACTGTTGCACCTTTTTACTTCAATCGTGTATCTAAAAAGCGCTTATCTCATTCTGTTTGAATATTTGGAGCACTATTAAAAAAGATGTGAAAGATATCAAGTTTTCTGCTTACTTTATGCCTTTTCAGTTTTTTTCACCTTATCGTACGTTTGTCCCAACTTTATTTAGCATCCATATGCTGTTATAACACTGACCAAAGTGGTAGCCTACTAGAAAAATATGATTTTTCTTTTGTTGCCTTTTACCTAATGATCATTTTATATCACTATCAAACTAGTATTCATTTGCACCAGATAGAGCAAATATTCATATTTATCTTTCAAGGGTCAAGGCTCGAAATGTCTCACACATTGATGAACCCTCTAGAGACTTGAGTGTACTCCAACTCAATAAAAAAAACTATTTTTTTTTAAAGGCCAAATACACTTTTTATCCGATATATTAATTTTGTGTTAATTTTTCTAAAAATTTCCTTATTAGATAGAGTTAATGTGTACTCCATATTTATGGATTAAACATGAAAGTTTCTCTGTTGTAACCAAAATATTATTCCTTTCAAATACCATGGTCTTTGGTTGTGTGTAGGGACGGTTTTATAGCCTAGCGAGCATGTGCATGCGTCTGGGATCAAATATATCAGCTATATATATGTTATAGTAAGAATGTCATTGATTGTGTGTTTGGCAACTCACTTGGCCATCATGATTGTGATATTTTACTATCATTTTATAAAGTTTATGTTGTAAGTTTGTGTTTGTTTGATTAATATAAATTTCTTTTATTAGAATAGTTTCAGTAATAACGTGTTGGTTTTAAGCTTTCACTTCATCGAAGTTGGAGGAAATAGTGTAACTTCTATTGTTGTATAAGTTACTGACCTTCAATTCATACAAAAATAATATTGTGTTAAATTTTTTATTTAAAATATAAAATTTTAACTGAATTAACCTGCAGATTTTTGCTCGACTGCTCTTGTTTCGTCAGCAATTCCAACCAATATAGCAGTGTAATGAAATATATATATATATATATATATATATATATATATATATATATATATATATATATATATATATATATATATATATATATATATATATATATATATATATATATATATATATATATATATATTTGTTGTGATTTGACCTATCAATGCTAATTTGATTTGGTGTGATAATTGTATTTGCGATTGGGAGGGGCTGAAACTACTTGATGTCAGAACTGACCACCAAACCGGACTAAACCGGTGGTGATAAACAAAACAATCAATAGTAAAGGAATTGATTTTACACTAAATCTAAATAGTGTATTATATTGAGTGAGTCCATTTATATAGTTTAAATTTAAATTAACGCCATTAATCAAATTGAATATCAATAGTAAAGGAATTGATTTTATATGATTACACCAAATCTAAATAGTGTATTATATTGAATGAGTCCATTTATATAGTTTAAATTTAAATTAACGAAATTTATCAAATTGAATGTGGATGTTGTATAAATTTATACTATTCATTAAAAATCTAATATATTTGTATTCATTTAAATTTATATTCATTTAAAATCCAATATATGTTTAATCACCAAAATAAAATAGAAAGTAAAATAAAATTGAAAATTGAAAATTCAATATCAATAATATCACATAAAAAATTAAAGGGAAATGCTAACCAGTGCCCTTGAAGCACTCTTTAAGTGACTGAAGTGGTAAGTTTTTATTAAAATGCGTGTATTCAATGCATTGAAAATGAATTAGAAATTGAAATATTAACTTTTATAAAATATATTTTCTTTATTTAATATGTTTAAAGAGTGCCCTAAGGGCATTAGTTAGCAAAACCCAAAATTAAATGATACATTGGAAATAACTTTATCAATGACAAATGAGAAATAGATGTGAGGATGATACAACTATGAACCGTGAAGCAGATGACAGATGACACATTTGATACTGATCGATACTTGAAATTACATTCAAAATTTTGATTAAAAAAATATTATAATTGAAAAAAATGATCTTAACTCTAACATTATGTTGTAGTTGAAATGCTAGGAATGTTAGCATGTCGAATTGAGCCTGTTTGTTAAGCCTATCTGTTTAAATTAGTTTGTTTCCTAACTGTTTTAGTTAGTTTGTTTCCTAAGTTAGCATGTCGAATTTATTATACTTTGTTTTTGGCACCGATTTTTCAATATATATAGATATAAATTTATAACTGTCGATACCTAAAAGATCCATAACAGTCTTAAAATACGATCTATCAATAATAGATCGGCGAACCGAAGAGACTCGACACGCCTGAATTGCCATCGTTGCTCCGATGTCACCCGACCAGTACCGCCGCATTGACGAGTTGTCTGTCCATCAATTGATCGTCGCCACCGTAAACCATAAAAGCTCCTCCGCCCAGCATCATAGGGCTTCGTCGACCATCGGTTCTACCACCTACCTTCTAGACTGCCAAAACACTGCCATCACTAATCATCGAACCACCTCCTCGCAGCTTCGACTTCGACGTCACCAAATTCCTATTGTCGATTTCTTTACGTCTCAAAATATATATATATATATATATATATATATATATATATATATATATATATATATATATATATATATATATATATTTTTTTTTTTTCTTCACCACTTTAAATTTTAGGACTGTCAAATTATAAACTGTCACAAATTCTTGTGAATCTGAGAGTTAACCCGAACACTACCTACCACCATGAGCATTTGAGTTCAACCGTGCACAGCAATAACGTGCTCCCTCTTCCATCATTTTCTTCATTGAATGTTCACAGATTCCATTTATGATATTTCGTTATCAATTCACGTGCTAGACTGTATTAAAACAATGGAGGTAAGTATAGACATTGACTTGGGTGTAACTTGTCGTTAATTTATTAGACACAAAGTGAGGAAAAATCATTTAAAATTAATTACAACCATTATAAAGTCGAAACGTGTCATGACAGGGTTTCTATTTATGAGCTTAATTCTGCACAATATATTCTCTGAATTATTATCCAATACAAGAAAAGAAACTGTCCAAGTCCATGATAAGATCTTTACTTTTCAATAACATCAATATGCTTTTACTACTACTATTCAGTTTGAAATTTTACTATTTCCAAACATTTATTGCACTACTTACTTACAAATAAAGTCAACTTAATATTATTAATATTACTGTTTTTTAATATAAGAAAAAAATTATGTTTTAGGTTCACTAATTCAATGTATTTGGACTACACATATTCTAAATATATGAATCTTTAATAAATTTAAAAAATGTATTTTTTTTCTTATATTAAATTTGGGTCTTAAGAACTTTCAAGATCTTAGATTCGAGAATTTCTTTAGGTACAAATAGTTTATATGTTGGATTAGTTCATATGGATTTTGCTCTGACTTTAAAAGGGGCTCCGTAAATAGACTGCGGTAGGATTGGTCCGCTTAGATTAATCGGCCGTAAGGCCCAATACCAATTTTTTTAAAAAAAAATTAATTAATATTAGTAATATTGTTTAAGATAAAACTAACCGTAAGTGATATAGAATAAAATGATAAGAGATCAATTGAAATAAAATTTTATTGTTTGAATTATTTAAAATTTAACAAAATAAAATAGAGTAAAATGATGCTACCTTGAGATAAATCATTTTTTAGGTTAATTGAATAACCAATGTGTTTGGTTTATTTATAGATTAGATATGTTGATTATTCAATAAATCTAAAAAATCTAAAAAGTGAGTTATCTCTTATAAAAAGGAACAAAGGTAGTAATTATTTTATTTTATGTTTCATTTCACTTGATTTGTTGGAAAAAATACGATTTATTCTATCATAAAAATATTCAAATATAATAGTATGATAAAATTTCTATTCTATTTTACTCTATTCAAATATAATAATATAAACATAACTTTAATTTTAAATAGCATTTACAAAATTTAATAATAGGGTTAAATATATGATTCCCTGCAATTAGGACGAAATTTGATTTTTCCCTGAAGTTTTTTTTTTTTTTTTTGTGAATGCACCCTCATAAAATAAATATTTCACTTTCACCAAACCCTTTTACCTCCACTGCACCCTCATAAAATTTTCAAGTTAGTGAATGCCATATGGGCATAAGTGAAATACAAGTCAGCAGTGAAGTGAAGGTAAAAAGGTGTGGTGAAAGTGGAATATTTATTTTAGAGAAAAGATATTTTTACACTTATTTTCAACACTACACCGTAATAGTATGTGTACAATGTACTATTTTTATTTTTTTAATCATTAATTCAGCTTTGATTTCCGTGCAAAATATTTTGCTTTGTTGTATTGTACGGTGTAGAATACAGGTGTACAAAAAGTAGTGTAAACATAGCACAGCTGTTTATTTTATGAGGTGTATTATAAAAAAATTTCAAGAGAAAAACTAAATCTTGCCCTAATGACAGGTATATTTAACCCTTTAATAAATTAATTACCATAACCTAAAAATAATAATTAAATTAACATGCAAAAGAAACTCTTTTTTACGATCATCAAAACATAATTAAAGTCAACTATAGTTGTAAATAATACGTTAAAATTATATGGAACCCTTTTGAAGGGATTTGTATATGTATTTCAAAAAATTTATAATTTTTTTATTTAATTACAGTTTAATTATAATATATATATATATATATATATATATATATTTATATTTATATATATATATATATATATATATATATATATATATATATATATATATATATATATATATATATATATATATTTATATTTATGTTTATGTTTAACTGTAATAAAATTTTAAATTTTAGATTTTCTACAATAATTCACCTTATACTTCTTAATAACATGCTATATTTTCAAAATTTTATACAAATTTATTAGATAAAAAAAGTAAGTAAAAACTTTATAATTTGTGATGAGGATTGACTGAAAAAGTATCTTGTGTGCTTGTAATTTTCAAGTCTTTGTAAAAACTTTACTTATCAAAAGCACTAATTGATTTATTTGATTTGCATACATACCTAGTAGCATGATATGATTTATCGACGAGGTTAGTGGATATACACATTTGAGTTATCAATATCAAACATATATTCCATATTCTCTGCATCACTAAATATGGAAAAATATGTTTGGTTCATCAAATTAATGGCTAGGATAATCCAATATAATGAATAAATAATCAAATGCTGCATTATTCTACTTTAATTATAAAGTGACTTTATTTATGAATGACAAAAAGTGTCCCCTACCAAGCAAATTGATCATGAGATGCTAACTCCAATATTTTATTATTACTTAATATCATGAAGAAAATGCACCACTATATAGGTTTTGATAGTGAACCTTTCCAACCATAGTGTCATTGACTATATATTGTAGTTTTTCAAATTTAGAGAAAAAGGAAGTAGGTGTGAGCACATGTATGGTATATACCCTATCTGGTTCACATGCTATGTTGTCCTTTAAAACAAGCTTAAAGTATAGCCACTCTATATGGAGAAGAGGTTGTGGTGGGGAACTAAATTTTCAAGTACAAAATTATGTTCTTATATGTATTTAAGTTGTTAGTACATTTTTATTCAAAAAAAAGTTGTTAGTACATTTGGCCGCAAAAATTGACTGCAAAAAGTTATCTTCGAATGCTAATATATATGTATAATTATACACATCAAAAGTATATTAATAATTTTTGTATCTTGAAAAATATTGATTCACTTTCTCTTTTAATAGAGTAATGTTATTCTTACACCCAACACTTACACCAATACTTACACTAAACAATGTTTATCGTATTTATACAATAAACAATGTTTTTTTAAAATAAAATACTAATTTTTATTTTTATTTTTATTTTTAAAATTAAGACGACATTGTTCATGTACGGACGTGCATTAACCAACTTCATTACTGCATTAACCAAGTTTGATGACTACTAAAAATTATTTTTAATACATGAATGTTGCATTAACCAACGTCATTACTGCATTAAACAAGTTTTTTTACACTGTATTAACCAAGTTTGGTGACTGTTAAAAATTATTTTTAATACCTGGATGTTGCATCAACCAACTTCATTACTGCATTAACCAAGTTTTTACAGAGCATTAACTAAATTTGAGTAATGCTATTCTTACACTCATGAACAGTACTTTACAGTAGTTATCAAATTTGGTTAATGCAATGTAAAAACTTGGTTAATGCAGTAATGAAGTTGGTTAATGCAATATCCAGTTATTAAAAATAATTTTTAGCAGTCATCAAACTTGGTTAATGCAGTATAAAAACTTGGTTAATGCAATAATGAAATTGGTTAATGCACGTCCGTACATGAACAGTGTCGTCTATAATTTTAAAATAAAAATAAATACGGTGAACAGTGTTTGGTGCAAATATTGGTGTAAGTGTTAAGAATATCACTACTCTTTTCAATATAGTTATTTATTTTATATATAATTTTGCATAATATTTTTAATTATAATAGCAAAAAATTTAATTTAATTTTTTATATAATTATAAATTTTATTTATATCTTAATGGAAGAAAATACACTACTCTCGCATATATATATATATATATATATATATATATATATATATATATATATATATATATATATATATATATATATATAATGAGAAAAATCTTGTCACATGTACCCTACCATGTTAGTTTAGTCCACCATAACACATAACTAAGACTCATTTTTCAGGTTTAAATGTCTCATCTCGCGTGTTTGAGTGTCGGCTTTCAATTACAACTTTTTGTTTTATGTTTAAATTACTTTATAATTATGAGAATAGACATCAACCACATAATTACATATGATCATATAAAGAAACATACAATTCAAATTATTTATGACATCAAAATTAATATTTAAAATATCTCCAATAAAATTAAGAAAACAATACATTATAGAGAAGTTGATTTTATTGATAATTAACTTACCTTATTTTACTAAATGATAAAAAATTGAATTCATTTTCTCTATCACATCTCAATTTATCTACTGCCCCATTTATTTTATGTAGTGCAATAAAAAAAGTTATGTTAATTTCATAGTAGATAATTTATTTGTCTAATGTAATGCCCCATTTATATACTGCCCCATTTATATTCATTTGTAGCTTTCCACGAATAAATTCTTGTACCATATAGCCAAGCCATTTCTAAAAATTATGTTAATGTAGTGATAAATTTCTACACTAATTAAAAAGGGTTTTGCGAGAATTTATTCGTGGAAAGCTACCATTAAGGATGTGGCTGGTGCTCATTTTATTACCAATCATTAATCATTTAAAAATAAAATATTATAAACTAAGAATTAGGTGGAATACACCTTATCATACTGGGTTAACAAATTTTAATTCGTACTAACCATCATTTCCCAATTAGAAAGTTATACTTTCATGTGATTTTTTTTTATCATGGTTAACATTTTTTATCATGGTATAACCTTGTTAAAAGTATTCATTATTATTATTCATAAGATTGAAAGTATTTGTAGGTCTTTTTTATGGACAGGTGGTTCTGATATCAGTAGAAAAAGTTACGTTGTTTGGATAATGTCTATAGACTTCGAGACCAGGGAGGGCTAGGAATTATTGACTTAAAATTTGGAACAATATTACTATGATGAAGTTGCTCTAAAACCTCAGTGATAAGTCTGATAGTGTGTGGATCAAATGGAGGATACATACATATTACCTGAAACATGAGGATCTGATGAATATTAGCATCAAAAGCAATAATTTTTGGATTATGAAAGCAATAATCAAACAGAGAGTCATACTAAATGATATTCAACAAGTGTGGGATACTAAGCTACTAAGTAGTAAATTTAAGATGAAAGTTGTATACAAGGCAAAGTGTAATGATACTTTACAAGTTATTTGAAGGAATATGTTCCGTCATAATGTTGTTGGATCGAGGGCCCTAATGAGTGATGACTATGTGGCTTGCATATCATGGTAGATTGGCTACGAGATAACGCATCTTCTGGTTTGGTATGGTTGTTGATAACAAGTGTTGTCTTTGTAATCGGGAAGAGAAATCTATTAATCATCTCTGTTTTGTGTGTCCTGAAACAATCTGTATTTAGGTCAAGATCCTTTTTTGGATTCAAGTTAGTCACATCCCGCAATCTTTGGATGTGGAATTATTATGGTTGAGCAAGAATACTTATGATAAAGGATCGAGATCATCCGTCTTGAAGCTAGTTGTTCCAGAGATTGTCTATGGTGTGTGGAAATTTCGTAAGAAGATCTGTTTTGGTAATATTGTAGATAAGACTAAAAGTGTGGACAATATTATAGATATGATTGTTTATAGGGACTGATATAGTTAGAAACTTATGACACATATAACTAAGCTGATGGCATTTTAAGTTTTATTTTATTCTTTTGTTGTCTTTTTTGATGGTTGGATCCGAGCGATCGCCTTGTAATCCATTGTTTTTTGATTATTGATTAAGTTAAAAAATGTATACATAAAAATATAAAATAAAAAACTAATATTCCATTGATTTTATATGAAAAACGTGAAAAAATATTAAAATTGTTTGAATTTAAAATAGAGTGTAACTTAAAAAATAAGCGACCAAAACTCTAATTTATATAATTTTATGTTATATTTATTTTCTTAAAAATATATATTATCCTTTATTTTATGAATAATTAAAAGTAATCTGCAAAATTACGGATGTCTACCTAATTTAAATAATAAATATTCCATTGATTTTATATGAAAAACGTGAAAAAATATTAAAATAGTTTGAATTTAAAATAGAGTGTAACTTAAAAAATAAGCGACCAAAACTCTAATTTATATAATTTTATGTTATATTTATTTTCTTAAAAATATATATTATCCTTTATTTTATGAATAATTAAAAGTAATCTGCAAAATTACGGATGTCTACCTAATTTAAATAATAATGTTTTTCAATTCTACCAATGAGTTTCTTTAGGATATTATTGTAGACTTGTAGTCTCCCATTTGAAATATTAATAAATTTTTAGTTGTTTTTTTTAGCTATTGGCCATCACATACTCAACTATAAATATTTGCGCGGAGAAAGACATATGATTACACATGTTTGAATCCAAGATTGCATTCACATAATTTTTCAAACGATTTATCTCAAATATAATTTTTTTTGTAAAGATTTATTTTAAATAACTTTAAATTTAATTGATATTTTAAAATCCAAAAATATTTTAATAAAATAATAAAATACTTCAAATAATATTTAAAAAATTAAAATAAATTATACTTTATTTATTGTAGGATCACAAATTTTTTAAAATTTTCTTTTTTTAATAATTTATGAAAACTATAAATTGGTATGTAGGTTAATTTATGATTTTAAAATGGGTTCAAGTGTTGAAGGTTTTATAGGGTCACCTTTGTTTTTGAATTAAAACAATTAAATTGCCAAAAAAGATAACTTGGATTTGAATCGAGGACTCTTACCTTCTTCGCCGAAAACCTAAGCAAATCATTTTGTATGTGTGTTGTCTTAGGAGATGACAAGGAGCTTCCCATGGAAGTCTAGAAATCATCTGTTGCCTCAAGGGTCGACAAGGACTTTCATTTCAGAGTCAATCAATAATTCGTTGCCTCAAGAGGCGGCCATGACTTTCATTAAGGAGTCCAACATAAAGACATTCAGGAATAAATCACTCAAGAACTGTATTAGAATATAATAAAGCGTTTATGGAGAGTTACAAGTAATTTTAATGTAATAGTATCTAAGATGGAGACCAATCCAGATTTTATGCAAGAGCGACCCTTCTAGTTCCTGCAACTTGTACGACCCATGAGGGAGCTTCTGATATATGTGATACGGTCCTTCCCATATGGGTTTTAGTTTTCCCTACTGTGCTGGTAGAACCACTTTCTTCAAGACCAGGTCGCCTTCTTGCATTTCTCTTGCCTTGACTCTGGAGTTATATCTTCTAGCGGCCATGTATTTTGCAGCAAACTTTCGGACATGAACGATTTTCCTCAATTTGTCGATCAAGTTTGCAGCACACTTTAAGCCTATCTCATTTTCTTTTGCATTGAACTGGGATCGTCGTCTTAAAGGCATTCTGATCTCTATATGAAGCATGGCATATGCCCCGTATATCAGGGAAGACGGGGTTTCCTTGGTGGTGGAATATGGAGTGGTTTGGTATGACCATACTATCTCATTGAGTAGTTCCTCCTATAACCCTTTGGCATTTTCAACCTTTTTCTTGAGTCCCTTAAGAATTACATTGTTTGCTGACTTAACTTAACCATTAGCTTGAGGGTGAACAATACACACAAATTTCATTTGTACTCCCAAGTCTTTGCAGAAGTCAGTAGCCATAGTACTTTCGAACTAGGTTCCATTGTCAGAGACAGTGGCTCCAAGGAGTCTGTATCTTCACATTATCTTTTTCCAGTAGAAACAGCGCACTCTTTCTGCCTTAATTTTGGCTACAACTTATGCTTTGATCCATTTTTTAAAGTATTTGATTCCTATTATCTATAACTTCAATTGACTAGACACCAAGGGGGAACAAGCTCAGAATGTCCATGCCCCATTGGTAGAAAGGCCAGCGAAAAGTTATTGACTGGTGAAGTTCTGCCAATGCATGGTAAAGGTCAGCATGTCTCTGGCATTGATCACACTTTTTGATAAAGGCGATGCTATCCTTCATTAGAGTAGGCTAATAGTACCCCGCCCTTACTAATTTGTGGGCAAGGGATTATCCTCCAATGTGACTGCTGTAGACCCCTTTGTGTACCTCTACAAGTACTAGGCAGTTTCATGCTCGCCCATGCATCGCAGCATGGGAGAAGCCCTCCCAATTTTGTAAAGTTTCTTAGAGAGCAAGGTGTACTTGGCAACCTATTTTCATATTCTTCTTGCCTATTCCTCATCTCGTGGAAGTTTTTCAGACTATAAATAACGTAATATAGGTGATATCCAGCTGGATTCAGGGACACATTCCAAGGAGTACACCTTATCCACCTTGGTGCTTGGGGAGACGAGAGTCTATTGGAATACCATTATGTTAAACCCCGTTGTCTTCGAGGTGGCTACTTTGGACATGAGATCTAGCCTGAATTTTTGCTCGCGGGGGAGATGCTCTACTTCAAACGAGATGAAACTAGAGGATAAGTTTTGTACCGTCTGTAGATATTTTATCATTTGTGGCTCCTTCCTCTGGTATTTTCCTGAGACTTAGATGGCGAAAAATTGGGAGACACTTTTAGCCTCAACCTATAGGCTCTCATTTATAAGGCGATGACCATACCGACAATGAAAGCATCATACTCTGCTTGATTGTTTCTAGTGATGAACTTGAACTTTAGTTTCTGCTTGATGATTATATCGTCGGGTCCTTTAAGGACTATTACTCTGCGACTTCCTTTTATGTCTGGAGACGTGTCCTCGTCTATAAGCGAGTTGAGTTCTGCCATAAAATCTGCTAGAGCTTGTGATTTGATGCTTCCCCTTGGGAAAAATTAGATGACGTACTTTGAGATTTCCACCGAACAGGATACCATCCTCGTCGCTAAATTAGGTTTCCTTAAAACTTGACAGACAGTATAGTTGGTTTTCACCATAATCTTATGACTTTGAAAGTACGTTCTAAGTTTTCCCATTGCAATGACGAAGGCTAGCGCTAGTTTCTCAGTCTTCTGATAGCGTCTCAACACTCTCGAACACCTTGCTTACAAAATACACAGGTTTTCTCCATGCTGTCTATTTATAGGATAAAGACTGAGCTCATCGCCTGATCTGTAACTGAGATATAGAGAAGTAATAGCGAATCTTCCTTTGGGAAATTGAGGACAGGGGGCGATGTGTGGAAATTAATGATCTTAGTGAAACTCTCCTCACACTCGGCGGTTCATTCTAATCTTTCATTCTTATTTAACACGGTGGAGAAGGGGAAGGCTTTGTCGTATGTGTTTGAGAGGAAGCGAGACATGGCGGCAAGGCGATCGGTAAGTTGTTATACCTCCTTCACATTAGTATGGCTCCTCATGGTGATGTCTTCTTGACACTTATTTGGTTCACCCCCAATGCCCCTCTGTGTCAGCATGAACCATAGGAATTTCCTCGCCTAAACCCTGAAAGAGCACATAGCGAGGGTTAGGCGCATATCACACCTCTTTATTGACAATAGGATTTCCTCCAATTCTTCTATGCGATTCACCACCCTTGTGTTTATGCCTAGCATGTCGAAGGGGGCCCAGGCGAATAAATCGATGTTCTTCCTGGGTTGATCGATTAGTTCGTTCCTCCTTTGTGGACAACAAATACCTATCTTCATAACCTGATGGGAGTGAGCACCTATTTGGACCCCATTCAAATATTTTGTAGGCAGGAGCCTTTCCGCTTCCGTGCGCAGTCTAGGATCCCAATCCTCGAAGTCAGTATTTGTAAGTTCATAAGGAGTGACATCAACAAGGGCGATATCTTCTCTGGTTGTCTCTAGGCTACTCATATAGTATTTGCGAGCCGCTTGTTGGTGCCCTCAAATTGTACCGACTCTCCCTTTTGGGAGCAGGTAGTTTAAGGTTAAGTATAGGGTGGATACGACTGCCCCAAGGGTGTTGATAGTTGGTCGCCCCAGATTGATATTATACGGTGATAAGGCGTCTACAATGAGGTAACTGAAGTCAATATACTTGGATTTTTCACCCTCACCACATGTGCTTTTTAGGGTCAGACGGGCCATTATTTGTACATGTTCGCTTGATAACTCCGTCAAAGAATAGCTATACATTTGTATGTTGTTTGGGTCAAGTTTTAGTTTCTGGAAGACATCCCAAAATAGGACTTCAGCAGACCTGCCTGGATTTATTAAGACGCATCTGATATCCTAGTTGTCGTGCTATACAGTGATGACCAAGGGATCATCGCCGTGAGGGTTAATGTTGAGGGTGTCTTCCTTGAAAAATGATGTTAACCCATGTTTTCCCTAGGGTTCTTTTGGGAAAGACATGGGATATTACATTCATTGCAAACATATGCCTTGCGTATTTCCTTCGGGCGGCTCTGGAGCTGCCTCTCCCGACGATACCTCTGGCAATGGTGTTTGTGTTGTAACTTATTATCATGTCGGCCATTTTTAAAGGGAAGATGAAAAGGGTTGGAGTGAATGTGTGGCCTAGGTTAGTTTTACCTGGGGCCACGGTGGGCGCCACTATACTGGTAAAAAATACATGTTTGTGTGTTTCCTCTGCATGGGCAGAGAGACTCTGAGGCCTTTGTAGGTATATTACGTTGTATGGTGGTTATGACCTGTCCACAACTGCGAGAAACTTATACAATGATTTTGGGTGTCATGCTCACGTGAGGTGAAGGGTTATGCAGATTATCGGCGTTCTTAGATATAAGTTAATGTAGGGTGTGGTCAGTATGCATTATGACCTTGTTAAGCGCTAAGCTTAGGGGTGCAATGATCTGTCATCTTCCCTTATGAAAGAGTATTTATAGAGGCCTCTAGGACATAAGGTTTTCTTGGAAATGATCACCGTCAAGACAGTCAATGGTGAACCATTAAATCCCTATTTCCAAGAGAGACATGGGTGTCAGTTAATGATCTTAATTTCTCTAGAAATATTTTATCTCACGTTTTTAATATATGATAACCGTGTATATATATATATATATATATATATATATATATATATATATATATATATATATATATAGGGAAAAGCTAACATGTGCCCCAAGGACATAAATTAATGAGATATTTATAGAAATATTTTCTTGAAACGCGTGCATTCAATGTATTGAAACTTTAAATAGGACTCTATTGCATTTAATTAGATTTAACTTTTTCTAATTATAGTATACTTAACATGTGCCCTTAGGGCACACGTTAGCATGACCCATATATATATATATATATATATATATATATATATATATATATATATATATATATATATATATATATATATATATATATATATATATATATATATATATATATATATATATATATATATATATATATGTAAAAGTGATATTGTGCTAAAATATGAGAATGAGAGCAATGATATATGTAAAAGTGATATTGTGCTAAAATATGAGAATGAGAGCAATGATATGTGATTGCATTGTTGATTTTTCATAATTTGTGTTAAGTTTATTTATTTTAAAATTATTTAATCATTAACTATCCGATTATTTATTTTACATGCAGCTTTGTATCAGATTAAGAAATAAAATTTTAATATTAACCAATTTATATAAATATATACATTGTGAAAGATTATTGAAATCTCAGTGGAAGGAAAATGTGTTACTTCCAAGTACATACACAACATTGGTCCCTAATTAGAAAATTTTGCCACATGACACTCACTACATGTACCCTACCATGTTAGCATACCATGTTGTTTCACAGGCTCACTCTTCACTCTTAAGTGTCGCACATAGCGTGCTTTAGTGCACTACAAATATTTTCTTTTCAATATATATATCCAAGTTTAATATTAAATATGAAAATATATATCAAACACACAAATATGTATGATCATAGGAAGAATCATACATATAACTTATATATATATATATATATATATATATATATATATATATATATATATATATATATATATATATATATATATATATATATATATATATATATATATATATATATATATATGACATTAAAAATAAATTTATGATTAAAAATATATTTGATAGTATATTTTTCAATTCAATTGCTGATAGTCTGTTTGGTTTGGCGGTGGGATTTAAAAAATAGCGGCGAAAATTTACGGTGGACCAAAAGCTATCTTTTGTAGCTTCTCCAAATCACGATAGAGAAGAAGAAAACGTGCGTTTGCAGTTGCAAACGCCAATCCAAACAGGTTGTGAGTATCTTTATGTGATATTTGTACTCTCCATTGATATATGTATTATAATATATTTTTATTTAGATATTAAATTATTCATCTTTTTGTATGCGGTAAAGAACATAAAGGTTCAAAATCTTTTAGATTTAATGATTACTGGTTAGTTCCCAGTAATCTTTCTGAGTTAGATACTAATTTGTGGAACATTGTTGAGATTTAGGGTTGGAAAGCATTCGTTTTATTAGGGAAAGTTAAAGCTCTCAAAGTGGTTCTTAAATCTTAGAAATAGAGGTTTTGGTAACCTTGACTCTTGAATTGGTAGGTTGAGGGAGGAAGTTAGCAGGGTTGATTATTTGGTTGCTTGGCGTCTTATCTAGGGAGGAGATTGAGACCAGATCCAGAGCAGACAACAAACTTGTAGCCCCTATTTAGAATTAAGGGTGAAGATCTTAACTTTGGATTCTTTCATGCTTTTATGAAGACTAGGAACAAGAGGAATGCCATTTTAGTGCATAAAGTTGGTGAGATTTGGATAGAATGGGTTTCCAAATTTAGACAAGAGGTTATGAATCATTATATAAAGATCTTTAGAGAACTTGATTTTGATAGACCTCGTATTGATAACTCCAATCATTTGATAAGAAAGCTCTCGAGAATGTTCCTAAATTATCTATAATAAGCCACCACAAGTGGATATTTTAGGATTTCCTCTTGAATCTCCATCTCTGTTGCACTTAATCCAATTATGATTAGGAAAATACTAATTAACATGTATGATTCTAGGTGTTGGAGGAGGTTGACATTTGATGTCAAAGCATTTGATAATTGTAAACTCGTGAATTGAAAAGTACATGTGCCCCTTAAAAAAATAGATGTCATATTGACCAATTGTTTAACATAAAGAATATTTTTATAAAAGTTTATATTACCATTTTGAGATCTTGTATCATTTCTTACGTGCCAAATTTTTCAAATAATTACTATGATGAGAGTCATGATCAGATTCTGAATTTGAAAGCTCAAACTTCAACCAACGAGTTTGAATAAACTTTCGAAACAAATTCTATCAATGTTCATGCCAAACAATCTTTCTATCCAATGCTAAGTACAAAGTACTTGCATCTAAGAAAGAAGTGTTTTTAATTTCCACATCATGATTCTAGAGAGAACACCTCAAAATAATATGCATTTTCCTTTGATTAAGTTGTCTTCTCTCGCAATAACACTATGCATTAATTTCTGAGTTATTAATAACTTAACATGTAGTAAATATTGAATTTTGTTTAAGAAATAAAAAGCTAAATATTATATAGTATTGATTTAGAATTATTTTCTTTTGAGACCAAACGTTTGGTTACACAAACTCTCCTAGTGATAATTAAGTCTATTTGAAGATATATTAAATCATTATAGTCAATATATCACTGTCTCTAAATAAGTCTCTCCATTTATGGAATTCATTCCCTATAGACCATCTTTACTGAGTAAAGAAAAACTAACATCCTATCAATCCTAAGTGCAGTAAGCAGTGTCGAGCATGAAAAGACCCTTTAAAGTTCATGTCAAGAAAGCAAGAACCCCTACCTCAAAAACCCTATGACAATCTTTATATCAATTTCAACGAAGCAACAGAGATACAAAATATCATGTAGAAATCCCAACAGCAACGCAAAAAGATGACAAGAACATGAAAATTGGCATTGTCTTGTGATTAGACACATGAACTACTTGTTCATCATTCAAAACCTCCATCTACATTTACTATAGAAATGGTATATATTTTTTCTCTCCGTTCTTTTTTATACTAGTATAGTAGCATGTTTTAATTTTATTTTTTTATGACAAATAAATAAAAACAAAAATGGTCGATCGGTAAAGGAGACAATTAAAAAGAAGTAGTAAAACCTAAGTAACTAGATGTGGTCTTCATTTGAAAGAAAAAAAAAACACATTCACTGTGTGAGGATGACAGTTCACGCTTATTATGGAATCCCTATCATCAACTTTCTCCCTTTCCAATTGAAGATGAGTTATAGGCATAGCTTTAGTCACATAGGTAACACATATTTATTCAAACATCCGACCACTGATAAGATATATTCCATATTTCTATTTAGTTGTGTCATCTCGCGCATGCATGACCATGACCATTTAGCTATATATATATATATATATATATATATATATATATATATATATATATATATATATATATATATATATATATATATATATATATATATATATATATATATATATATATATATATCATGCTAACGAAGATATTCTTTAAACGAAAATTTTTTCTTAAATAAATTATTTATTTTAACTTTTAATCCATTGAATACAATAAAATAAATTTTGTTATTTTTTAAAAAATCAGTTATTTTCATTTCTAAAATAATAAATATAAATATTACTTATATTTCTAAACTCTGAATAAGTGTGCTTGGAATATATATATATATATATATATATATATATATATATATATATATATATATATATATATATATATATATATATATATATATATGGCTGGACAACGGGCGGGTTCGGCCGGGTACGGGTTCAAAACCCTTAACCGACTCAATCTGCGGGTGTAAAATATAGACCCAATTCCGCCCAAAATATAGTTCGGATTGGTCGGGTGATAGTAAAACGGGCCGCGGGCCGTTTCGGATGGGTTCATTCGGATTGAATGAAAGGTAATAGTTTCACAATATCAAGAAAAACTGCAGAAAAAATTTCGGTTCTATTTTTTTAAAAAGATCTAACACATCTGGTGCAAAAGGGACTTGATGTGTATCATTAATATTCAAAGCATCAACCACAAAACAAAAACAGATGATAATAACAAATGATAATGAATTGAAAGTGAGAGTTGAAGATGATGTTGAGTTGTGGTTGTGTCAATGATAATGACGGTGGCGGATAATAACAATATGGAAAGAGTACTCCATGGTGAGGCTACCGAGGTAGATGTCATAGAAACGTGAGAACTGAGAAAAGATGAGAGAAAATTTTGAGAGAGTGGTAGCAAATAAAAGAGCCATTATTTTATTTTATTATAAATTATTTATTCATTTTCATTATCTTCATAAATACTCCATTACTTTGGTTTTGAAAAAAGAGTTGGCAGAATGAAAAGACTCAAATGAGTTAAAGTAGATATATTTTATATCTTCAGTCATTTCAAGAGTCATACTAATACATATATTATTAAATTTGAAGAATCTAATGTATTATGTTTCGGGCTGTTCGGTTACTACCGGATGAATTCAACAAAACCGCAACCGCCCAATTCAATCCGTTAGGAACTGATATTTTTATTTTGTGAACCCGACTACCGTTATAACCCGCCCATTTATGTAATTTTGATTTCGGTTTTTCCGGTTTCGGGCGGGTGAGCGGTTCTTGTCCACCCCTATATATATATATATATATATATATATATATATATATATATATATATATATATATATATATATATATATATATATATATATATATAAAACTCTTTTTGGACGGGCAAAACTAATCTTAAAATTCACGTTTATAATTTTAGGAGATACAACATTGATGCATAGGTTTCTAGACTCTTGATAGAAGATTTATTATCTTTGTTACTAAAAAATCAGCAGTTTCAAAAGTAATTGATATATAAATATATTAATTTTAAAATATATTTTCTCATATTTGATCACTTTTCTTAAAACGATTGAAATTTTCAGTTCTATCAATGAAAAATTTCCCTCAAATTCACATATGAAATGTTTTTCTCCTGCTCATTCTACATCAGAACTCATTTGATTTAGAGTTTAAAGGTAGTGCACTGACAGTGTAAACAAACTTTACACATACATCCAATCAAAATGCTTACACTTGCCATGTCATATTAATTTTTTTAAATTAAAATTATACTTTAATTGGATACATGGTTGTGATTGGTTGACAGTGTAAAAATATTTTACACTGTCAGTGCATATCCCTTTTTCTCTTTGATTTAAGTGTCAATTTCAAATTTTATTATGCATTTTCTTTCCATATATTTTAGTTGGTCGAAATAAATCAAATAAAAAATCTACGACATATATTTGTTTTTATGGAACAGCTATAAACGGTATTTATGAAATAGTGACATGTTTTTTTCGTAAAGTTGGCCTGGCTTTTTTTAATTTTCGGATGTGCATTCCAGATGATTTTCATCCACAGCCAGAATTGACAACATCCATCAAAACACTCACATTGATGTGTCCTAATTTGGATCATATATGTAACACTTTACCATCATTATTTTGCCATTGATACAAACCCTCCAATAAAACTCAATCATATTAAAGGCATGTTTGGTTCATAAAAGAAAGAAAGATGTGAAATAAAATATGTGGAAAAGAGAAAATTATGAAAAATAGAATAAATTTGTTGTTTTGTGTAGTATAATAGAAAAAGAGGAGAAATAAAAAAATAAAAATAAAAAGTGTTACTTTTTTTAAAATATGATTTAAATATATATGGGAAATTCTCATTCTACAAATCGGTTTTATAGAGATGAGTTATATCAAATTCCAATTTTATCATGGTAGCAACTATCAAGAGTTTTGGTTTAAGATTTATTGGGCTACCTACTATCAGGTTTTCGCTATTGAATTACATACCATTTATTTTCACGCTCCAGTTGTCTAGTCCTAGACGTGTTAAGATTTCCACTTAAGATAATATATGGCTTGAACATATCTTTATAAGTGGGAGCAATCTTAACCCTAAGTAGGAGCAATTCTCACCTACAACACTGACTCTAAATTCTGCAGGATCCACTTATTTTTTTAATTACCAATGCAATATATTTTACACTTATTTTTTAAAAACATGTTAAAATTATTTATTTTGGTCAAAATCTATTTTACACAAGTTATTTAAAAATATGTGTAAAATCATAATTTGTTTTCAAAATCTCTGATTTTATACTGATTTTTTTCAAAAATTTAGTATAAATTCATATTCTTTAAACATATGAAAAAGGGACAAACAAAAATCCAGTGAAGAAGTAAAATAGTTAAAGAAGAAAATTGTGCAGTTATTGTGGCTATAGAGAAAGCTAGAGATTTTGGTTGGCAGAAGATTTGGCAGGAATCGGATTGCATTCTTGTTAACGCGTTTTATAACTCTAACTTGGTGTCGTGGAATATCAAGTATCATTGACTTAACTGTCGGTCTTTCACGCTTACTATTGATTTCATGATTACTCATATTTATCGAGAAGCCAATTTTTGTATCGATTTACATGCTAGTTTAGGCCTTAGATTTAGAAATTTTACTTGGTTTCCGCATGTTATTTCGGATATTCTTAGAGATTTCTTGTTTGACAAGGATGGTACCCCTAGACTTAGACTTCTTCATTATAGGGCTTTGGTTTGTTCCCCTTTGTGTTCTTGTATTCCCTCTTTTGTTTTATAATATCTTTCCTTTTTGTTTAAAAAAAATTAGAAGATGACACTCAGATTGTTTGGGTCGACCTTGCTCACTCTACAAACTGATTTTATAGGGATGAGTTAGGCGCAACCACATTTCGTAACACAAAATATAGTCTCTCTCTCATGCATTTTTCGTCTTTAAATAACACGAAACAATATGAAAATGCATTAAGGATTTATTTGGTTCAAACGAGAAGGAGGAGAGGCGAGGACTTTTAATGGAGGGAATGACTCTCTCTCTCATGAATTTCTCGTCTTTAAATAACAAGAAACAATATGAAAATGTATTAAGAATTTATTTGGTTCAAACGAGGAGAGCAGAGGTGAGGGTTAATGGAGAGGTGAGGGATAATGGAGCGTATGGGAGGTGAGGGCTTTATTTTAATTTGATATATATATATATATATATATATATATATATATATATATATATATATATATATATATATATATATATATATATATATATATATATATATATATATATATGGTTCAAAAGAATGGAGGATAGAAGAAGAGAGATATTTTAATTAAAAATATATTTGGTTCATAAGAGAAAGGGAGAAATTTTATGAATAATTTACATTTTTATTCTTATAATTTTATATAATTGATATGGTATTCAAAGGTAAAAAAAATTATAATATTTTTTAATAATAAAATTATTAATATTAAGTGATTAAAATATTATAACTTAGTGTATAACGTTAAAAAAATTAAATAAACTTGATTCATATTATAACTCCCCGACACAAAATAAACTATGTGTTTGTCACAAATTTTAAATAATAAAAATAAATTATTATTATTATTATATGAGAAAATGGGTGATGCACTGACAGTGTAAAATAATTTTACACTATCAACCAATCACAACCGTGCATTCAATTACACCATCTTTTTATTTTAATTTTTTTAATGACATGACATACTGCTTATTTTCTATTAGATGACAGTGTAAAACTATTTTATACAGTCAGTGCATATCCATTAAACCTATATATATATATATATATATATATATATATATATATATATATATATATATATAGAGAGAGAGAGAGAGAGAGAGAGTAAGAGTGTATAATAGAATACATAATAAAATTAGAAGAAAAAACATAAAACAAATAAATATAAAATTAACAAATTATGAAAAAACAAAAAAGTGCAAGGATTATTATTTATATTAAATACAAAAATACGAAAAATAATTTTAACGTGGAGAAAATTATAATAAGTTGATGAAAGCAATAGAGAGAAATCACACAAAAGAAAAATAACATTAAAGAAAATAAATAATTTAATAATACTAAAATAAAATAAAGCTGAAGATATTTTAGTAAACATAATAATCTTTTAAAAATCAAAATTCATTATCTCTTCCCTCCCTTCCAAGTTCTCTCAATTCAGAAGAACAAAAAAAAATGTGTTTCAGAAGAGTTTTACTCTCCTCTCCCTCCTAAAATTTAAATCAAACATGTTTCATTAAGAATATCATATCCCCTCCCCCTTCATTTGTTACGAACCAAACACAAAATAAAAGTCTAAAAGTATAGCACATTTGGGTTGAACAAGCATATTGAATTCGTAAAATATTTTCTGACACCTTATTGTTATAACTGCCACTCCTAATTTTCATATTGATAAATATGTCCTTTCCATTATTTATTAAATCTCAAATTTATATTTGATTAAAAAAAATTACTTTCAAAGAACCAATAAAAAATCTCATAGTGCATTTAAAAAATGAAAATTTCTTTACCCACCTCACTATGGGGTCACCCCCAGCAAAATTTTCAACTTACCCTTGCTTCGGAGATTCATCTCCGAAGTTTTTTTTTTTAGATTTTTATAGATTTCGGAGATGCATTTCCGAAATGCATCAAAATTCATTTATTTTTTACAATCAGGTAAGAAAACCATTACAGGACTCAGACGGTTACCTTCTAAGAAATGTGGTAACACTTTCCTACTTAAAAGCCTAGGTAACAAAAATTGGGAAGCTCCACAACCACGCGCTAATTCCATTTTGTTACTTACAGTACGTAGTACGTATTTTTATTAAAAGAATAAAAAAACCTTTTGAAATTTCGAAGTTCCCTTTTCCTTCTCCCCACCACTCTCAGACGGTTAACTTCTAAACACTTTCCTATTTAAAAGCTTCTCACCCATTTTTCTTTCAAAATATCCTAAATCATTTTCGATCCTAAGTCTTCTTCTTTGCTTTAACGTTTTCTATCTCTTGTTACTGCTTTCATCACAATGTCTCGCCGCGGTGGAGGAAATCATCCCAAAAATCGCCGGAGTCAACCATCTCCTGCACATTCTCAACAATCATCCGTCAATGCTGCAGGATCAGGCCGTGGTGGTGGTGGCCGTGGCTGTCGCGGTGGACGTACCTCCGGTTCTTCTTCCTCCGGACATCCACCTCCTCCGTCATATGCTCCGGCCCCGGTTACCTCTCCTCCGTCTGTTGTTGCAGCTCCGGTTGTTCGTCCATCTGTTTCAGCGCCGTTTGTTCCATCTGTCGCAGCGCCGGTTGCTTCCTTGAGTTCGGCTCTGATCTCCATCGAGAGCCTGACTGCCGAAGTTAAACAGAAGGCTACTCTAGAGTCGGCTCCGTCGTCTCAGAAGGCGGTTAGGTTCCCTAACCGACCTGGTTACGGTCAATTGGGAAGGAAAATTCAAGTTCGTGCTAATCATTTTCAGTTGCGAGTGGCTGATAAGGATCTACACCACTATGATGTAAGTATAGTTTGCTCATAAGTTTTTTGTTGTTTATTATGTTGGTAAGTTACAATGTGGTATGGATTTCTAGAGGATCAGGACTTTCTAATCTGTTGCAGCGTCTCCTCCATCGTCTTCATCCGATTAAATAAAGCGAATCGTTCTTGTTTGTATTTTTCTTCTGTCCAGACCTTTTTTCGGAAGTGCATTTCCGAATTCCTCCAAGGGGGGTGAATTCGGAGATGAACTTCCGAGAACACCACATTTTCTGAAAAATAACTTTATTTCGGAGATGCATCTGCGAAATCAATATTTTATATTAAAAAAAACACTTTTTCGGAGATACATTTCCGAAAACACCTTTTTTTTCAAAAAAAGTACATTTTCGGAAATGAACTTCCGAAAATAGGGGTATTGTGGTAAATTCACCAGAGGTGGCCAAGAAGGTTAGGAGGTGGGTGAAGAAATTTTCTAAAAAATTTGGTAGTTTTTATTAAGACATGAGAAAATTTAGTGTTTTTATTGAATTTTAAAAATTTGGTATGAGTTTTTATCGGATTTTAAAAATCTGATATGAGCTTTTATTTTTATTTTTTTTTATCATGATATGAGCTTTTATTATTTTTTTTTAAATTAGGTAAAATGCAAATAGATTAGATATTTGTAAACTTACAGTAAGTTTACAAATATTTAATCTAAAAAGTCCGCCAAGTAGAAATGGACATCAAAATCTAACTCGTTCCGTCAAGATGGCGTATTGGTGGACTGCGGGCTTGTCTGTCTATTTTTGTATTCACATATAAATGTATAAAATAAAACCATCAAGAATTGAAATTACTAGAGTTTACTAAAAAAATATTGCATATATTCGCATATAAATTTATAAAGTAAAACCATCAAGAATTAGAAGTACTAGAGTTTACTAAAAAATGACGGACTTATGGAAGGACGAGTTGAACGAATAGGCAGGGCGGACTTTGGAGGGCGGCAGATCTTGGTGGGGCGAGCTTTGGCGGACGACGGACTTTGGCGAGACGGACTTTGGTGGGAGGTAAGTCTAAAATCCCAACCCAACCCATTATTTTCTGGCGAGTGCGCAGGCTGATCCGTCGGGCGACGACATATTTTGCCACCCCTACTATTAGGCCATTTATCATAGTATCACTCTTTGTTGTCCCAAACATATTTCATGAAGTATTAAGGCAATTCAATTGTTGACCTAAAAAATTAAATTAGATTCTTAAGTAGGGAATTTTTAATCTCATCCTAGGGATGGAAAACTATCATATGAAAATTTGAAAATATTTTTTAGATTTCGAAAATGCATTTGTGAACGCACCCTAGGGGTTTGTTTGGTTGGGGGTAAATGGAAGGGACGGGAAGGGAGGAGATTTTTAATAGTTTATGTGTTTGGTTCAAATTTTAAAATAGGGAGGGGAGGTAGATGGAGGGGGCCAAATTTCCTCCTGAGTCACTTTTGCTTCCCCCGATTTGAGGGGATTCGAAAGGAATGGGAGGTGCTCCATATTAATTATAATTATATTTATATATTTATCCTTATTATAATTATAATTAAAAAAAATTAATTTTTATGTTACTTTTTAATTATTGTAATATTTTTGTTTCAAATAATTTTGTTAAATTTTATTGTATGCAATAATTCTTTTTAAACTATATATTATAACTGGTATTTTTTTATAAATCTTTTTGATGTTATCGAATTGAATATTTATATTTTGTCAATGAATTTGTATTTAAATTATAAATGGTAAATATCTTGAATCTTATGGTAAAGTTACAAGGCTAAAAATGTAAATTAGTTTCAAAATACCTCCTCTCCCATTGTGAACAAAACATATTTGTAAATAAAATTTCTCCCCCTTTATATTTTGAACCAAACATATATGTAATTAAAATCCGTCCCCTACCTTCTCTTCACCTTCCCTTGATAAAAATCTCTCCCCTCGATTGAATCAAACGAATTCTGAATCTCACCCTATTTTTCCAAAATAAAAATTCTAAAGATACATTTCTAAAACCTCTACAATACACCGCATGCATTCCTTGGCAAATTACCTTTTCTTGACATAGCTTATCAAAAAAAAAAAACCTTTTCTTGACATAAATTGTTTTGAAGAAGATTGTTTTGAAGAAGCATCTTCGAAATTTAACACTTTAGAAAACTTCACGTGGCATAGGCAAATTAAGGAGAAATGATACAGAAAGTGAAATAAAGAGAAATCCATTGGTGAGAAAAAGGAATGGAGATTGAAAAAAAAAAAGCAAAATTCGAAGGTGTGGGGTTATGAGGTGGGGGAAGAGATATTTATTAGGATCAAAATTTGAGAAATTAGTGGAAATTTTTTGTTGGGAAAATTTTGAACTGTGATAAAAAGTTTCTGAATTGGGAAAATTTTGGATTGTGATGAAAAATTTCAGAATTGGTATTAATTCGAAAAAGGAGAAAACAAAGAAGACTTGGCGCAAGTATGCTTCCAATGAGATACACTCTTTCTCATGAAATGAAAACGATGAATTGGTAAACTGAGATACACTCTTTCTCATGAAATGAAAACGATGAACTGGTAAACTAAATGCATTTTCAAAGATACATCTCTAGAATAAAATCAGCTTGTAAGTCAAAAACGAATATGTTTTATGTATTTGCGTCCATAGATACATCTCAATATTTTTAATTTTTCACAAGAGTGGTAGTAATTCCTTAAATAATTTCCCTTGCGAATTACTATAAGGCCGACCACATCCCAAACTTATCCTATTCATTGTACTATTGGTTAGCAAAGTATGAAATTTATTCCGTTATGCGCATAACTATAGCAAGTGTTATGTTTGTGTCTATCTAAGTATTTTTCCCTCTTTATTATCTAACCTCTTAGATAAGGTGTGTGGAAACGTATTTGGCACTCTTTCCTGCTTAAATCGGAGGATTTAACATATCACCCTCAAAATTATATCTGGCACCCCCAATTTTTCTTAATATAAAAAATACCCTTTCTAAAAAAAAGAACAACATTGTCGTACCAAAAGTCATAGTCAAACCAAAATACATGTTCCGTGAAGACGCCAGTATCAAAACTATGCATGCGGCTGTAACAAGCAAATAAGCTTTTGCACTGAATCTGAGAGTATATAATCTACTATATGCTTAGAAATCTAATGCAATAATCACATCAGGAGCTTTATGATGATCTGCCTCCAAAAGTGACTTGGCTAAATTACTAGCTTACAATTTTATTGTTTCACAGAAAAATAAGAAATCTATACCTCCCACTTTCTAAGTAACATAACCATTTGTTTATTTCATCAGGCTACACTGGCAGATGGCTTCAATTTCTTAGGTGGGGGGTTTCCTCCAGAGACAAGCACATATAGATAAAAGCAGAGCATTGCAGAACTGGAAAGAAAAATTTTCACGCATATATAAAGGAGTCAGACCAAAGTCAGAACCATCTTGAAGCCAACAGGCTGAATGAAAGAATAATAACGAATTTCAAACACAAATAGTTAACACTAACAGACTGAGATACCTTATAATAGCACTGATGCCGGTTGGAAATATTTTCTTTGCCTGCATGCAGAAAAGTAAATTAGCATAACAATGAAATATGGTACAATATGTGTTTTGTAAAAAAGATTTAGTACCAATGAGTAGCTCTGAAAGTTCTTCCAGATAAGGATCCCTGACAATGCTGCAAAACAAAGAAACAGATATTAAAGAACAATTATCCGAATAAAACAAATCATCCTGCAGCCTTTTATGTCTCTCTGTTATTCACTTCAAGACCAATGGTGTTTTAATGCCGATGAAATCTTATACCTGCTTGTCCTAGAATAAATGGTAAACTCGATTTTCCTTGCCTCCAGACCTTCAAGCTAAGGGTGCTGAGGAATAGTAAAGCACCACCAACAAGCACACCACTGGCCAGTGCTGCAGGACTCCGTGAAAAAAGGAATCCAATAATGCCTCCTGTTAAAACAAATCCACCTACAACAGAAGACAAGAAACATATAGCATATTTAAAAAGAGGGTAAATTGCATAGGACATTGTTTTATTTTATATTTGATAAGATATGATGATGTATCATTTAATCCATGTAACTAAACCCAACCCAGTGGGAAATCCTTTGGCTATCATTGTTGGCAAATAGAAAGACTAAGAATGCAATTGAGACAAACTTGTACCCACCAAACACCAGAGTGAAATATATTATGACTTAACAGTTAAGTCGTCTAACTGCAAACACTTACCAAATGGAATTCCTAAACAAAAATCATGAATTATTGCAGTCTTTTTCTGCTGATCAACAACACTTTCCTGCGTTGCCTCTCCTAACCCTAATTTTTCTGAGCCACTTTCTTCTATTTTTGAGTACGACTCCTGCTTTTCTTCGACATTCAATTTTGGTTCATCAGCTGCATAACTTAGTGTATTTTTTGTTTCAGTATCAACCGTCTCTGCTTCATTCCTCTCCAGACTCATAGCAACTGATAACTATATGAGATATGTTTCCTGTTTAGTATCAAGATCAAAATAACTGCAACAGCAATCTTCCATTCAAAAAATTTATAATATGCACTGTTCTTTAACCCTATTCACAATGTCTAGCAATTTTTCATTCTAAAACCAGCTACTCATTCATAATTTCATAAATAACAGACAAGAATTCAGATTTTGAATTTCGAAATTTCTCTAACCTAGGAACCGTTGTAATAGATCTATAATATTTGAAGGCGTTCATGTAGTTAATTACTTTAATTGGATAAACTAAAACCCTAGTGAATCACAAGTGAACTCAACCGTGATCAAAGAGAATATCATTCAACAAAAAACAGAAATAATCTAGAGATTTAATAATGGTGATTCAGAAGTTTAAGAAGCGAAGGATGAAATGAGAACCTTGGAGGTGCGAAATGAGAGGCAAGGAGGCGAGCGGCGTTGCTGGATGTTTAGGCTGCGATGGACGGCGGGGAAGCAGAACAACTGAGCCTGAGATGTCGCCGCCATGGTTGAACGGAGAATGATGCTTAATTTCGCTTAGCAGTAGAGGTTTGAAATTTTCGTTTGGGGGAGAGTGAAATGGGAATGAGGAAAACGTTGCAGGTGTGGAATCGTCAACGCCGACGATTCACGAACCGGTCCGGGCGTAATATTTTAATATAAAAAATTAAGAAAAACAGCTGGTTTGGTTTTAATTTATTTTCTCTATATGAATGCAAGTTACCTTTCTATTTACTTTTTAAAAAAAATGAAAATATCATAATATACACTTCATGTACCTAGGGCTTTATTTGGACCTTTGGATCCGAGAACCGGACCAGGTACCGGACCGATGAAATCGGTTCATTGGACCGGCCGAAATGTTACTCGGTTCGAAAATGGATAATTTTTTTATTCAATATCAAAAATGGATACTATATTGGATACTTTTGTCGGATATCCGAAGTAACGGTCCAGTTTCGGTCCAAAAAAAATGGTCTATCACTGTTTCGGCCCGGTCCAAATTTATCCGATTACAATTTCGATCTGGTTCTCGGAATAGCAAATATCCAAACCGAATCGGATCAATAACAACCCTACATGTACCTAAGCAACCTTTCCACACCAATTCTATATAGGTTAATTTACACAAAAAAAAATATTATTTTTAAATTAATTTTAAAAAACTTATTTATATTGTTCTTGCTCTTGGCACTGATATATATATATGATATATATATATATATATATATATATATATATATATATATATATATATATATATATATATATATATATATATATATATATATATATATATATATATATATATATATATATATATATATGTAGTGTCATGCTAACGAGTGCCTCAAGAGTACTGGTTAAGGATTCTATATATAGAAGGCTATGTTTGGGAGTTTGGAGGAGAGGGGAGGGGAAGGCTTCCAAAAATAAAATTTTAAAAAAATATAGAAAATTATTTGACATTTTTTGAAAAAATGATTTTGTTTATAATGATAAAATAGTCATTATCATTACTAAATTTTTAATTTTTAGAATACTATAACAACCTAAAAGATATTTGGAAAATTTATGTAACCCCTTCAAAACCCTTCAAAACCCTCCTTCAATACAATTTTTGAGTTCCCCATTTTATGGGGTTTTTGGTGTTATGAATAATCTCAACCCCTCCAAAACCCTCCTACCCAAAATCTTTTTATCCTTTTCACCCAATTCTTCTTAATGTCCAAAATCCTCCCCTCCCTTCCCCTCCAAACTCCCAAACATAGCCTAAATAAATTATTTTTTAAACTTGCAATGCATTGAATACAAGTGATTTTAAGAAAAATATACCTTTTATTTCTTACAATAGTCAATTATTTTAATTTTCACTACATTTAATAAAAGTATTTAATAAACAAAATATACCATTTTAAACTCTTAACGAGTGCCCCTGAGGCACTCGTTAGCATTACCCTTAAGGAGTCAATCAACAACATGGAAATGCCTACAAATATGACAAAATAAAAGTAATCGGAATATTCATACTTTTGAATGTGTAACATTGACGTCCAAGTCTTCATTAGATCTCTGTAATGAGTGGAAGTGAATATGTCAATTTGAACCAGCGAACACCATACTAAGACGGAAAAACCAACAATCGTTGCACAAGACGACCAAAGCTTATTAACACAAAAAAGAATAAGGAAATTTATATGGATAACCACTTATTTAAATAAAAAGAAAAAAACGGTGATAAGAGGTAATTTCAAGTCAAAAATGATAAAAAACCATTCTCTACAATGGAAGAATGAAAAGAGAGAAAAGGTTGAAGAGGATGAAAAGGGACACATGCACGAAACATGGCATTCGTGACAACATGATCCTTTAAAGTCCATGACAACTTTCCTCCTAAAAAAAGAAGAATATGTAATATTAGAGTTTCGACAAAGGGAATCAAACATTAAGTATAAGGTATAAAAGCAAATATGTTCATTAATCTAGTTGTCTCTCTTGTAAAAGTGTGTGATCAATGATCAAATGTACCTCTAGTAACAAAATATCTAATCACACATTTGAGCATAGCTTTGGTGGTTCATGTTTGACTCATCAACAAACATGTCGCGATCATATTGAACTCAAAGATGTTCAAACCAATCCATTGATTTTTTTTGGCTTTCGCACCGGTTTCCGACCTACATAGTAGATTGACTAATCTGACTCGTGCTGCGGAGGCACGTGCACTGGCCAAGCGTTGTTTCTGCCAAAAATCAAACTCGATATTCCCCGTATAACGTCCTTTATAGAGACTCGTTTGTCACTCGAGTCCAAGCGCTTGGTTCAATCCATTAATATTTAACACCTTCAATAATCAATCTTTAAATGAATAATTGTATAATGATTTCCTCCCATATATTGTGGTTGTCTTCTTAGTCGTAACTGCCATAGCCGTTGTCGGCCTAAGATAAACATAATAATGTTACCTTCAACAATGTTCTTTAAATTTATATTACAACTCTACACTGACTATTCAATCATAGAAAATTATAAGACATTTTATTATGAGGAATATCCATAAAAGAGTCAACAAATATAAAAGAAAGAGAGAAAAGAAAAAGGTGAATTATAAATCAAAAGAAACCATTTAAAAAAACTAAGAACTCGTGATGACGCTTTCATGAATATCTTTTCGGATTAAGAGTATTTAGATGATGTGGATCAATCAAGTTTTCATGCATTTGAATTGATATAGGATTTGAATTATAACATTATCTTAGTAAGGGTTAAAGTTCCATGTATTGACTTTGTATGTAAATAGTCATATAAAGTAGTGTCCACCAACTTTTGGAACAAAGGAAAAGTTTGGAGAGATGGGTATCTTGACTAAATAATTTCAAATACAAGAATGGTGATGAATTGTGATTAAAAACACTTTTTCCAATTCATATTTAGTCAATACAATTGAGATTTATTTTTACCATTATGCAACCTTTCTACGACAATATCTTAAGGACACATTTGATTTTGAAACTAATCATGAGATTAGATAAAATATGTGGTAAGGGACGGGTAAAAACATGAAGTTTTGTTCAACCTCACATGAGTAGTTTAAAAATTAAATCGAGTACAAAAAAATTATCTTGTTGAATCTCTTGTTCTTTTTTTAGTAAATCAAGAGTATCAAATAGAGTTTAAAAGATATCTCCTTTACTTAAATTTACATTCATAACCCCCATTGGGGTTACTGTTTTCACCCACGCGAGGGATGACGAGTTCCTCTCCATGGCAGTTTTGTTCTTTCACGGTGCAAGGTTCAATCCAACAACGCTGCCTCTGTATGTTATTTTGTTTCTGGGTTGGATATGAGTTTCCATTTTGGTTTTAGTTTAAACTGATTTATATCTGTCTCTAATATGAATCTCTTGTTATTGTGTTCGCTGAATCGTTCATTAATTCTCGTTGGTTTTTATTAGTTGTTCAAACGACAAACTAAGATGGGTTGAATTTCTTTTTCATCTTCTGTTTCGGTGTTCCGACTTGCTTGACCATAAATGATCATATTTGCTTGCTGCATTTTGTCAATGAATTATTGGTTAATGAATCTGTTATTGTGTTGGCGTTGAAGTTAATTTGGATTTTTAAAAATTCGAGTTTGATCCTTGTCATTTCACGTTTCACATTGTTTTTACAATTTGTTTTCAAGCCCTTGCGTGGGTTTGCTGGATTGTTCACATGATGCATGAGTATATGTCTCTAAATTCATGTTTCCTTTATTGTTTTGTTTGTTTTTTATTTTCAATGAGTTAGACTTTATTTCTCCCTGATTTGCTTGTAATAGTACTTCAGATTTCCTAATGTAATGTATTTCATCCAATTCCATCACTTTTCATATTTTTGTACCATCTGATTTGAAAAGAATGACAAAATAAAAGATGTATTTTTGTAATGTAATGTATTTTTTTACTCTACTTTATTATATTCAATTCTTCTTTACAATATCGAAACATAGCCTAAAGTTCAATGACGAGACAAATAAGATTTGACAAAAGAAAAAAAGATGTTTTATTTTGAAATTTTTTAAACATGAACCAGGTATTTCTAAGTGCAATGGTAGATAATAATCCCTCAAATTGAGAATGACCGCAATAGACAATAAACCTCTTTCTAAAGTGATTTAACATTATTGCATTTTCAAAGTTAAATTCAAATATATAGATCTCGAAAACTACAATTTGATCGTTGGTCAAAAACTTATCAATCAAAATGATACATAAATTAGAAAATAAACTAATGAGAATTTATTAAAACAAAAATATTTGTATTATTATCTCATCTAATAGGGTCCATGATATTTATTTTATTATAAATAAGGATAAAAATATATGTCCATCCTTATTCTTCTTTTTCATCTTCCTATTTCTTGTTAATAGTTGTGATTTTCCATCTCTCTTGATTCCTATAAATAAGATCCACATAGCAATGTAAAGTGTACTTTTGAAGAAGATAATACAATATTACTTTCTCTCTTTTGTTCCTCTCTTTGATTTTTATATTGTTTTATTTAGTTTTATAACACGTTATCAGCACGAAACTCTCAGAACTAAGTCTATCAAATCTTACAAAATTGGATTTTAGGGCTCTTGATATTCCAGGAAAGAACTATTTGACATGGACTCTAGACGCTAAAATTCATTTAAGCGCAAAAGGTCATGGCGACACTATTATATAAGGAAATAAAGCATCTAATCAACCAAAGGCAAAAGCCATGATATTCCATCATCGTCACCTTCATGAGGATCTTAAAAATGAATACCTTACAGTAACTAACCCACATGTCCTGTGGAAAATTTTGAAAGATAGATATGATCATCAAAAAACGGTTATCCTACCAAAAGCTCGATATAATTGGATGCATTTACTTTTGCAGAATTTTAAAAGTGTAAGTGATTATAATTCTGCAATGTTTAGAATAACTTCTAACCCGGCACTATATGGAGAAAAAGTAACTGATGAAGATATGTTAAATTTTTTTCCACTTTTCATGCATCCAATATGCTTCTGCGGCAGCAAGATCGAGAAAAAGGATTTTATCTTCTTGTGACTGAGCAAAATAATAAACTATTGATGAAAAATCAGGAGGCTCGTCCCACTGGTACAACTTCATTCCCATAAGTGAATGTGGCAAGGCACGATCACTATGGGAAAAATCGTGGTTGCGGTCGTGCATGCGCAAGTGGTCATGGTCGTGTCGTGGTTGTAATTATGCTCATGGTCTTGGTTTTCATCGTGATCACAATGGTAAACATAAGAACCCATATTTCCACCAGAAGTGGAAAATGTTGACAAAATGAAAAAGAAGGTCAAAGTAGCAAACCAAATGAAAATGCTTGCTATCGTTGTGAAGGAAAAGGTCATTAGAATCGCACTTGTCATATTCCAAAACACCTTATTGATCTTTATCAAAAATCACTGAAAAATAAAAAGGAAAGGACTGAGACTCACTTTTCTAATGAAGATGATAATCCAAATTACAGTAATATGGATGTTACTCATTTAGATATTGGTAACTTATTTGTCGATCCAGATGAAAAAATTGATTACCTTATTGGTGGAGATGGAAGATCAAAAAATAAAATGTATGGAAATTTTCTTTTTAGTTATTAATAAGTTTTTATGGATTTTTTGAATTTTATTTTCTAATAATAATAAAGTGTGTTTTCTACTTGATTGTTTACATAATTTATTGTTTAAATTACTTGTGTTTTTAAAGTGCGTTTATAACTTATCGTTAAAAATTATTATTGTTTTTAGAATGAATATGGACACTAGCACCAATAATGAAGATATGTGCCAAGCTGACAGTCACTACAAGAAATAAGATAATTGGCAACGACTTTTTTTCAGCGACTTTTAATTTGTTGCCAATAACATACATATACCAGCAACTAATTTAAATTGTTGTAATAAGTTATTATTTTCTCAACAATCTCATTATCGTTGAGAAAAATAACTTATCGCAACAATAAATATTTTTGTTGAAAATAATACAAATTTTTAAAATGCATATTTACAATGACTAATATAAATTGTTGTAATAACTTTTTCTCAATTTCAAATATCACATTATTACGGAAAAAAGACTAATCTCCAACGACAACTATTGTCGCTTAAAATAATATAATTTTTTTTATACATATAGCAACGATTAATTTAAGTCGTTGTAATAAAAAAATTGCAATGATCCCATTATTTCTGAAAAAATTATTTATAAAATTAACTTTGTTTAAAATATATAAAAAAATTATTTATTTTTTAAGAATACATTATACATTTTTACACATTTGTCTTGAGTATAATTAATAACAATATATCAAAAAAATTATTAAAAAATAAGAATGTGACATACAAAACTTATTAATTCAATGATTCATATTTATTTACTAATTTGTTATTGTGATTACATTTATTTTTTTCTCTTATTACTCTATTATGTGATATTTTTCCTATTAACTACAATTTTATTTTATCAGTAAACTTATTTTTCCTTTAAATATAAATAAAAATCTTAGAATAAAAATAAAAAGCCCAACTCAATATTTTCTTCAAAATTTTAAAATGGAATATTCTTACTCACTAAAAATAAATTATAAATAAAAATATCAAATATTATGTATATTACATTAAACAAGGTACTTGATTACAGATATAGAATTTTATTTAACTTTATAATAAAAATATATAAATTACATTTTATAATAAATAAATTTAATTAAAGTAATGGAATTAATTGATTCAATGACTTTGTTGTGCCAGAAGAAACGATATCCCGTGAAAATTGCCACTAAAAATATACACCCATGTTTTGAACAAAATACAAATACAAATAAATTTGATCAAATAAATTTAATACAATATACAAATAAATTTAATAAAAAGGACATTATGGTAAATTTGATCATTGTTTTGAACAAAATTTAAAAAATTAATTGATTTTCTTAATCAGAGTGAAAACAATTTTTTTTGCTAATAAAAGAGACCAGAGGGTGTAATTGATTGCAGATTTGTGGAATTGTTTTAAATGTGATTGAAGATTTTTAATGTTTGTTTTTATTAGAGATCAAAAAATCAGATTTTTACATTCAACGATGGTGAGCAATTTTTCATGCACTAAATTAGCATTTACTGTTCTAAATTTTTGCGACTCTAAAATCAAGAATAGAATTAGAATATTATTTTATTAATTAGACACACTTCCTTTTTGTTTAATAAAAATAAAATAAAAAATAAATAAATAAACCCACTACTTGAGAGAAACTCGCCCCTCTCTTTTTTTCTTAAACCCTATAGTTCTAAAACTGCTCTCTTATTTTAAAACCGCTCACAATTTTCTGTTGATTTGATCTCACCATCTCTATTTTCTATTTGACCTATATTTTGATTTGATTGTGTTTATGAGTGACGCTACATCAAATAGGTGATTTGTTTCTACTTCTCCATGATGAACAAATCTATAGGTGATTTGTTTCTACTTCTCCATGAATAAATCTATATGCATATTGTGGTATGTTTCTCTTCTCATTCTTTTTCTCTCTTAATCCATGTTGTCATTGTTCTCTATCTCCAATTGACACATTTATGTTATCATATTTGAGTTTTTATTGTAGATTATTTTTCTATAAACAATATGCAATAATTTATTTTACAGTTCAAAAAATCTTACTGCAAAAGAGTAACACTTTGAGGTTGGATTGCATTATGACTTTAAAATTTTTCTACTCAGGCAATTGATATTTTGTATTTATATAAGATATCTCATATATTAAAGCTTATTTTGTATGACAGGTTTGGAAGATTGAAGTCCTCTTGTTTCATGGATTTTTTTTTTACTTTTAATGTTGGTTCTCTTCAGAGTGTTACCAATAAAATTTATGTCGTAAAAAGATTATTATATTTATATATATAACCTTTGATTGTGCTCAAATTGTAGATTCTTCAAGTACTCCACAAAGAAAGGTCCAAAGCAAAGTTATGAAGAAAAATTAATATTCTTGTTGGACAAAGTTAATTTAATTTGTTAATTATGTAATTTTTAGTTTTCATTTTTGTAAGAATAATATTATTTATTATTTTAAATTTTAAATGTTGAAAGGGATAAGTTATGATACCTTTATATAATGTTATATTAATTTTTATTTATGTTTATTGTTAAAAAATTGCACCGACTTATATTTAAAAATGATTTACTTTTAATAATTATAACAAATAAAATAAAAAAATGTTATTCATTCTAGTTTTTAAAATGAAGTTAAAACATATAGATTATTTTTAATGAAATGGAATTAGTTAATCGAAAATGTAAATCAAATCAATTATTTTAGTTGTATAGAAATAAATAAATGATATAGCAACAAAATGCTTAACAAAAATAATTTATTACAACTATACTCATCGTGTTATGCCTAATAAGGCAACAATATTTTTTGTTGCAAAATGCCTAATAAGGCAACAATACTTTTTGTTGCAAAAATATTAGTTACGACAGCGACATCAAATATCGTTGCAAAACTTTTCGCAACAGCACTTATACCAACGATATGCAACGATAATTTTTCCGCTGCGAAAAATACATTTTGCAGCAATTTTGTGTCTTTCTCAACAATTTTTATCGCTGCAAAAACTCATTTTTCTTGTAGTGAGTGCAACAACCCACACAATTCTCAACAATAAAAGATATTTCCCTAATTTAGTGAATCGAAAGGCTGATGTCAGTACTATATCTGGCACCTCGAAAATAATCGAAGGCTCCAGAAGAGCCAATATGTTGTTACGTGGAGGAATAATATTGCACATTGATAATGCATTATATTTCCCAAAGTCTCGTAGAAATTAATTTAGTTTCGAAGATATCCGCCTAAATGGATACCATATTGAAACAGGAGATAATTGAGGGATTAAATATCTTTGTATTATAAAACATAATTCGGACACAAAATGTGTAATGGAAAAGCTATCGGCTTTATCCTCTAGATTGTACTACACTTATATTAATACAATTGAAGCACATACAAATGTAAACCATAAGTTTACAAATAATGATAAACTTCTAATTTGGCATGACTGGTTGGGCCATCCAGGTTATATAATGATGTGAAAAATAATTGAAAATTCACGTGGTCAATAATTAATGAGTAGGGAAATTATTCAAACAAATAAGTTCTCTTGCAGCTCTTGCTCGCAAGGGAAGTTGATAATTCGGCCATCACCAACAAAAATTGGAAATGAATCTATCAGTTTTTTAGAGCGTATATATGGTGATATTTGTGGGTCAATACACCCATCATGTGGACCATTTAGATATTTTATGGTTTTAATGCACCAACTAAATGGTCACATGTTTGTTTGTTGTCAACTCACACCCATAAGTTTGCGAGATTGCTAGCTCAACTGATTCGAATAAGAGCTCATTTCCTTGATTATCCTGTCAAGGAAATACATCTTGATAATGGTGCAAAATTTCATATCAAATATTTAATGAGTATTGTATGTCTATTGGAATTAACATTGAACATCCAATAACACATGTTCATACACAAAATGGACTTGCAGATTCAGTAATCAAACGAATAAAATTAATTGCAAAACCATTTGTAATGAGATGCAAACTCCCTGTTTATGCTAGGGAACATGCAATTTTGCATATTGCAACATTGATTTGCATCAGGCCAAATTAGTTACCACACTTCTTCCCCTTTACAATTAGTTTTTGGTAAATAACCTAATATTTCCCATCTAATTTTTTTTTGGATGTGCGGTATATTTTCCAATTTATTTACCACAACGCAATAAGATGGGTCCTCAAAGGAAGATGTGAATATATGTTGGATAAGAATCTCCATCTATTGTAAAGTACCTTGAACTAACAACATGAGATTTATTCACTGCTCGTTTGGCTGATTGTCATTTTGATGAATCAAATTTTCTAGCATTAGGGGGAGAGAATAAGAGTCTGTTTGGTAACTCCAAAAAAGGAGCTTTTAGCTTTTAGCTTTTCAGCTCATATTAACAAAAAAGCTCTGTTTGGTAACTATCATTTAGCTTTTAGCTTGTAGCTTTTTTACTAGCTTTTAGCTTTTTTCTCAAAAGCTATTTAAAGTAGCTTTTGAGCTTTTAGCTTTTAGCTTGTGACTTTTTATTTCATTTATACCCCTATTATTTTAACAAAAATACAATTTTACCATATATATATATATATATATATATATATATATATATATATATATATATATATATATATATATATATATATATATATATATATATATATATATATATATATATATATATATATATATATATATATATATATAGGGAGCATATCAAGTGAGAGCATTTTTAAATGAGAGATGAGAGGAAGAAATATCAATCATTGGATTCATCAAGAGAGAGAAATTAATAGCCTCATTAATGTGTTAACATTCTCTCTCTTGATGAATCCAATGGTTGATATTTCTTCCTCTCATCTCTCATTTAAAAATACTCTCACTTGATATGCTCCCTATATATATATAACATTTTTTGCGTTGTATAATTATATTCGTGTCGATTAACAAAAAAACGCAATATTTAATATTTTTTAACGACATTAAAATTACATGCCTTGTAATGAATGTAGAGATAGTGTTGCTAATTTTTAAATTTGTGAAACATTAAGAGATTATTATTTTAAATTAGTATAATTGAATTCAAAATCGTAATGATGTTGTTTTATATATTTCATTAAATTTATATATAAATTTTATTATATAAGTTCATTTAAAATTTTATATATAATTGTTCGGTATATTTTGATGTTATTTTTAATTTTAATATATATTAATTTTTTTTTGCATGTGTTTGCTAATATATGTATTTTTATTTTATAAAAATTAATTTAGTTATATAATACAATAATATAATTAGACTATCAATTTCTTAATTAAGAATGTCCTTTTATGTCATTTTGTTTTTATCAGCTAGTCTAACCGCTAATTTATCAAACACTCTAATTAACTTATCAGCTACCAACTATCAGCTACCAGCTACCAGCTAAAAGTCATCAGCTATCAGCTACAAGCTAAAAGTCATCAGCTACCAGCTACCAGCTAGTTTTACCAAACAAAGCCTAAGAAGCTGGAAAAAGATATCCGTTGGAATGAAGTATCATTATCTCATATTGATCCTTGAACAAAACAATGTGAACTAGAAGTTCAAAAGATAATTTAGTTGCAAAACTTAGCAACTCAATTACCAAATGCACTCATTGATCCAAAAGGTGTGACTAAATCATATATATCAGCTGCAAATGTTCCAATAAAAATTGATATCCCTGTTGGACAATCTAATGAGTCTCAACCACGCCTGAAGCGTGGCAGACCAATCAGTTCCAAAGATAAAAATCCTTGAACAAGAAAGTGAGCTAAGAATAAAAATGGCCTAAGTGAGGATATAGAAAATCTGAAAGAACCTTCAGACATAATAAATATTTCATCTCTAGAAGAGGTACCTGAAACTAATGAAAATAAAGAGATCTCGATAAGTTATGTCCAAAATGGAATACAATGAAACCGAAATGAAGTCGACATTGATGATGTTTTTGCATACAATATAACGCTAAATGAGATAAATAACAAGGAGGATCAGGAACCAACGTCTATCAAAATTTGTAGACAAAGTGAGGACTGTCCAAAATGGAAAGATGCAATTGAAGCAGAATTAAACTTACTCTATAAAAGTCAAGTTTTTGGACATGTAGTCTGAACACCTCAAGGTGTGAAGCCAGTTGGATACAAATGGGTTTTAGTACGAAAACGAAATGAAAAAAATGAAATTATATACAAAGCTCGACTTGTCGCTCAAGGATTTTCGCAAAGACCTGGAATTGATTTTAATGAGACATATTCTTGTGTAATGGATGCAAGCACTTTTCGATATCTAATAAGCCTTGTAGCATATGAATGGCTTAATTTTCACATGATGGATGTTATAACAGCTTATCTGTATGGTTCACTTGATAATGAAATTTATATGAAACTCCCTGAAGGGTTCAATATACCAAATGCACACAACTCTGAAACTCGAGAAAGATAATCCATAAGATTGAACAAGTCTCTTTATGAGATGAAACAATATGGACAAATATGGTATAATCGTCTCAGTGAATATTTGCTTAGAGAGGGATATATAAATAACTCCATTTGTCCTGGTATTTTTATAAAAAGGTTAGGAAAAGAATTTGCAATAATTGTTATCTATGTGGATGACATAAATATAACTGGAATTCCTGAAGAGCTTCCAAAAGCTATGAATTTTTCAAAGAAAGAGTTTGATTCGAAGGATCTAGGAAAGACAAGATTATGTCTAAGTTTGAAAATTGAACGTTTGGACAGAGGAATATTTGTACATCGAGAAGGGTATATAGAAAAAAATGTTAAAACGCTTCTGTATGGACAAATGCCACCCGTTGTCTACTCCAATGATTGTTAGATCATTAGATATGGAGAAAGATCCTTTCGAACCTTGGCAAAAGGATGAACAATTGCTTGGTCTTGAAGTACCATATCTCAGTGCAATTGGAGCAATAATGTATCTTGCTAATTATACACGTCATGATATATCATTTGCTGTCAATCTATTAGCAAGATACAATTCTTCACCTACACTAATACATTGGAACATAGTCAAATAT
This sequence comes from Vicia villosa, assembly GCF_029867415.1. NCBI lineage: Eukaryota > Viridiplantae > Streptophyta > Magnoliopsida > Fabales > Fabaceae > Vicia > Vicia villosa. The sequence goes on along the minus strand of NC_081185.1, from coordinate 143,512,711 downwards.
ATACTTTGTTACCTTAGAGGTGTTGGGAAAATAACAAACTTAGAGAAAAAAGAGGAACAAAATAACAACGCAAGAGATTAACATGGAAACTCTAAAACCGGAGAAAAAACCACGATAGTTGGCAATAGACAACTAGAGAATAACACTATGTGAAAATTGTTACAACACATAATATACTCTCAACTATCCCAGGCCCCTAGTACACCCAAACCCTCCAAAACAAATATTTAACTACATCTCATAACACTTTAAACCAAAAGTATAAGAGAGCAAAGAAAGTCAAATACAAGCTTAAAGTGCTTTTGACTGGTGCATTTTGTAACGAAGAACTTGAATCCTTTATATAGGCTTGGACTTCCTCTTTCTTCATAAAACTAAGCAATGTGAAACTTCTTCAACATATATATTTTCAACCAAACCCAACAATCTCCACCTTGATTGAAAATAATACGTAAACTTTCTTTGTCTTCACCAACAATCATACTCCACCATAAAGAGTATCAACATGTATATTTTCAACCAATCTCATCAATCTCCACCTTGATTGAAAATAATACATCAACTTTCATTGCCATCACCGACAATCATACTCCACCATTAAGAGAATAGTCACTTGAAACTACAACACTTCAAGAATTTTCACATTGTCTTCACCGTCAATCATAGTTTTCAAAACTATCATACTCTTTCTTGAAGAATATATTTCACTTGAAGATAAACCACTTCAAGAATTTCACATTGTCATCACCGACAATTATATACTTTATCATGAACAATAAATTTCACTTGAAGCTAAACCAATCCAAGAATTTCATATGTCAAAAACTAGGTTGAAAACTTATGGTATAGCTTCCTTGTTAGCAAGAAGCTCTTCAACCACCGACATAATCTTGCACCTTGTGTTATCTTGATTGTAGCAACACATCTTTGACTTGAATTTTCCACAAGTCAAAAAAAAAATTCTTCCATCAATTTTCTCTAGCCTAAACTGCACAGCAGAACTTGTGACTGAAGCTTAACAACTCTTTCACAACACTATCCTTCTTTTCTGATGTGGAAGATCATACAAAGCTGCAACTACAAAGCATACTAATAACTCCTATACTCGGATCTAACCAAAAGCTCTGATACCAGTTGTTAGGAAATTAACAAATGCAGATAAAAAAGAGGAACAAATTAACAACACAAGAGATTAACGTGGAAACTCCAAAACCGGAGAAAAAACCACGACCGTTGTTAATAGACAACTAGAGAATAACACTAAGTGAAAATTGTTACAACACATACTATACTCTCAACTATCCCAGGCTCTAATACACCCACACCCTCCAAAACAAATATTTAACTACATCTCATAACACTCTAAAACAAGAGTATAAGAGAACAAAGAAAGTCAAATACAAGCTTAAAGTGCTTTTGACTGGTGCATTTTGTAACGAAGAACTTGAATCCTTTATATAGCCTTGGCCTCTCTCTCCCTACCCAAAACTAAGCGATGTGGGACTTCTTCAACATATATATTTTCAACCAAATCCAACAAGAGTTACAATAGACATGAGTTTGTTTTATACCAAAGTATCCATATTCGAATTAACAGGTTATGCAGATGCGGGTTACTTGTTAGATCCTCATAATGATATATCATAAACAGGTTATTTGTATACATGTGGGGGTACACCTATTTCATGAAGATCTATGAAACAAACCTTAACAGCAACATCATCTAATCATGTAGAAGTTTTAGCATTACATGAGGCAAGTCGAGAATACGTTTGGTTGAGATCCTTAATTCAGCACATACAAAATACTTGTGGTTTATCTTCTGAAAGATAAACCATATATGAAGATAATACTGCATGCATCGCTCAATTGAAAGATGATTACATTAAAGGAGACCGGACAAAACAAATTTCTCCAAGTTCTTTTTCACTCATGATCTTCAAAAGAGTGGTGATATAAGCATCCAACAAATCATCCGTTCATGTGATAATCTTGCAAATCTTTTCACAAAGTCACTCCCAAGTAGAATTTTTAATCTACTAGTATAAAAGATTGATCTTCATTAAAGAAACGACCGTTCAATTGAGGGGAGAAATGAAAGGATATTGTACTATCTTTTTCTTCACTAAATTTTTTTCCACTGAATTTTTCTAAGGTTTTAACGAGACATATCCTCAATGGACATCAAAGGGAGAATGTTATGAATAAATATATAAATGGATGTTCATCCTTATTCTTCTTTTTGATCTTCATATTTCTTATTAATAGTTGTGATTTTCCATCTCCAATAATTCCTATAAATAATATCACATTACGATGTAAAATGTACTTTTGAAGAAGATAATACAATATCTTTCTTTCTTCTCTTCTTCTCTTTAATTTTTATATTGTTTTATTTAGTTTTATAACATATTTAGAATTTTTTTAAAATTTGAGTATTATTAATGTTTTCTATTGCAGTGATCAAAATAAACTTTATTTTGTTTTCACGTGTTGAATATTAATAATTAAAAAATTAAATAATTCGTATGAGATTTTATATTTAAGAAAAAAATAAATCAAATACTCTAAATTTAAGCAAAATAAAATATGTCAGCGACATTTCCCTCCAGCAGCAGTCCACTCGAGTTCTGTCTGTCTGAAACCAAACCCAAAACCCCTTCCCTCGTTTTTCCTTCTCCACCTTTCAACCGTCTCAGAAAAAAAATGAGTATGAGGCCAAATCGGTGAGTAGAGCACAAGGC